>NW_021318876.1:3010435-3119249 GCF_001605985.2 Dendrobium catenatum
ATTGAAACATTTAAAGATGATACAGTTTTTGGAATTTCCTGGGTTTGAGCAAAATGTCCCTCTTATTTATGAGCTGATCTCAAGGTGGGACATTTCAAAACAATGCTTTGTTATAAAAGGTCAACCCATTCCTTTCACTGCTGATGAAGTGGCCCTTCTCACTGGTCTGCCAAATAAAGGAGAAGAAATATCCTGGCATTGTTCAAAAATTTTATTAATGTATTACACTATTATTCATTATGATATTGTTCAAAAATTTCTACTATTTAGGGAAGAGGAAGATAACTAATAATGAGGAAGAAGAAGCTGATTGGGAGATATTGGACTCTATAGGAGAGGGGGAAGATGAGAGAGCAGCTCATCATAATGATGATTCAAATGAAGACCCCCTTAGTGATGACTGATGAGTGATGATAATGCTAATGACTAGTGAGTTCCTAACTTCTTATGTGATATGTTAATGTCATTGCTATTTATCTTGTGCATTTTTATGTTTTATATATTATTTACTCATTAGTATATACAAAATTTATTATTTTATGTTTACGCAATTTTTTGATTTTGAGGCTTACGCCTCAAATCGCCTTGAGGCTTACGCCTCGCCTCACGAACGAAAAACGCCTCAATACCCGAATACTCAATTTTAAACCTTGGTACCGAGGGAGAAGTTTGGAGGAGGAGGGCCTGGAGGACATTTTAAGAAGCTGACATAGAAGGAGATCCATGAGAAGTGAGCTAAGGGGTTGTGTTTCAGGTGCGATGAGAAGTACATGCCAGGGCATAGGTGTAAGGACCAAACTCTTCAGGTTCTCACCGTCTGTGATGACGAGGAAGCTGAAGAGGGAGGTGGAAGCAGGTTAGAGACGAAAGAGGAGGAGAAGTTGCATTTGGATGTGATATAAGTCTCCCGAAACTCAGTAGTGGGGTTCACTCCAAATCACACTATAAAGGTGAAGGGAGAGATAGCTGATAGGGATGTAGTAGTGTTGATAGATAGTGGGGCAACCCACAATTTCATCTCCACCCAAATTGTTGATCAATTGGGGGTGAAACTAGTGCACACAGGAGGGTACGAGGTGATGATGGGCACCGGAAAGGTAAAAAAGTGCAGAGGAGTTTGTAGGGGAGTGGTGTTGATCATTCAGGGGATACAGGTGAGGGAGGATTTTCTTCCCTTGGAATTGGGAAGTACATATGTCATCTTAGGGATGAAATGACTACAAACCTTGGAGGAGACCAAGGTGAATTGGGGAGCACTGAGAATGGAATTGGTGGTGGGGGGAAGGAGAATGGTCATACAGGGAGATGCCCGGCTGTCTAGAACGGGAGTGTCTCTCAAGTCCATGATCATAACCATATAGGAGGTTGGAGGTGGATATTTGGTAGAACTGCAACGATTGAAGAGGGTTAGTGTGAGGGAAGAGGGGAGCATTCCTCTTGTAGTGCAACCGATCATACTGTAGTTCAGTCAGGTGTTCCAGCCACCTAAAGGGTTACCACCACTCAGAGAACAAGAGCATGTAATTCTTCTAAATGAGGGAGTGTCATCGATTAGTGTACGACCCTACCGCTACTCCCAGATTCAGAAGGATGAAATTGATAAGCTGATTAGGGAGATGTTGGAGGTTAGGATCATCAAACCAAGTGTAAGTCTTTTCTCTAGCCCAATGTTACTAGTCAAAAAGAAGGATGGGAGCTAGAGGTTTTGTGTGGATTACAGGGCATTAAATAAGGAGACTGTACAGGATAAATTTCCCATTCCGGTGATTGACGAGCTTTTGGATGAACTGTATGGAGCAGTGATGTTCTCCAAACTGGATTTGAAGTCGAGATAACATCAAATCTGGATGAGGGAGGAAGACATATCAAAGACAGCTTTTCGGACACACGAGGGGCATTATGAGTTTCTGGTTATGCCATTTGGGCTGACCAACGCCTCTGCTACTTTCCAATCATTGATGAATAGGGTGTTCAGACAATATCTCTGAAAGTTTGTGATGGTGTTCTTTGATGACATCTTGGTTTACAACAGAACTGAGGAGCATCTGAAGCATTTAAAGTTGGTATTAGGAGTTCTACCGGAGCATCAGCTGAGGGCCAACCTGAAGAAGTGTTGTTTTGCCCAAATTAGTGTGGAGTACTTGGGTCATATCGTGTCCAAGGAAGGGGTGGCGGTTGATCAATCAAAGGTGGAGGCTATGTTGAGATGGCCTTTACCTAAAAATCTGAAGGAGTTAGAGGATTCTTAGGGCTAACAGGATACTATAAGAGATTCGTTAAGGGGTAAAATACTATAGCATGGCCACTGACAGAGCAATTGAAGAAAGATGGATTCCTATGGGGAGAGGCAGCCACAGCAGCATTTGAGAAACTAAAGAAGGCTATAACCACAACACCTCTGTCTTAGCTCTACCAAACTTCACTCAGGCCTTCATAGTGGAGACAGACGCTTCAGAATACGAATTGGGGGCAGTACTCATGCAGGATAGGCGACCCATTGCCTACTTCAGCCAAGTGTTCGAAGCCAGAGCCAGGCTGAAATTAGTCTATAAGAATGAGTTGATGGCTATCATCTTAGCCATCCAGAAGTGACGACCCTGCCTGTTAAGTAGGCATTTCATTTTCAGAACATATCAGAGGAGCTTGAAATACTTGTTGGAACAACGAATGGTGACTAAAGAGCATCAGAGATGGCTATCAAACTTGTTGAGGTATGATTTTGAAATCCAGTACAGACCAGGAGGGGAGAACAAGGTGGAAGAGGCGTTGTCCAGATGTATGGGAGAGCTACAGATAGTGGCAGTGTCTGTTCCTTTGTTGCTGGATTGGGAGGCCATTAAGGAGAAGAGCTCTAGGGATGAGGAGTTGGGGAACATCAAGATGGCATTATTGAGGGAAGGTGGTAGCCACCTAGGGTACTCAGTAGAGGGGGACAGACTGCTGTATCGAGGAAGGTTCGTGATGCCCAGGACCTCCATCCACATCCCAAACTTACTCCAGGAATTTCATGGAAGTGCGGTTGGGGGCCATTCAGGGGTGCAGAAGACCTAAAGTAGATTAGCAGCCGAGCTTCACTGGAAGGGAATGCATAGAGATGTGGAAGAGATGGTGGCAAGGTGTGAGATCTGTTAGAGGAACAAATACCTGGCTATGTCACCAGGGGGACTACTACATCCATTGGCATTACCAGGATGAGTATGGGAGGAAATATCTATGGACTTCATAGATGGGTTGCCTCGTTCAGAAGGCTTCACGGTGATTCTGATGGTGGTGAATAGATTGAGCAAGTACGCTCATTTTATTCCCCTCCGACATCCTTACACTGTGGTGACAGTGGCTTTAACTTTCATCAGAGAGGTGGTCAGATTGCATGGGGTACCAGAGGCAATCGTGTCACATAGAGATAAGGTGTTCCTTAGTCATGTTTGGAGGGAATTATTCAGGTTGCAGGGGACAGTCCTGAAGAGGAGCACCGCTTACCATCCACAGACATATGGCCAAACAGAAGTGGTTAATAGAAGCTTGGAGACCTACTTGAGATGCTTTGTGTCAGAGACACCCAAGTTGTGGGTCAAGTGGCTATCATGGGCGGAGTACTGGTACAATACCTCGTTTCACTCGGATTCACAGATGACTCCATTCAAGGTGTTGTACGGAAGGGACCCTCCTCACTTGGTGCACTTTGGAAGTAGCAGTACTCCAGTTTCTTCAGTGGAGGAGTACTTGGAGAAGAGAGATCGAGTGTTAGAGGAATTGAAGAAGCATCTACTGAGAGCTTAACAAAATATGAAGAAACAAGCTTATGGGTATAGGAAGGACATCTAGTTCGAAGTAGGAGAGAGGGTGTTCTTAAAGCTCCGACCATATCGACAAAAAATAGTTGCCAACAGGATAAATGAAAAGCTCGCTCCAAGATACTTTGGACCCTATGTAATAATTGACAAAATTGGAGTGGTAGCATATCAATTGCAACTACCACCCACAGCGACTATTCATCTGGTTTTCTATGTGTCGCAGCTGAGAAGAGCCATTGGAGATTACACAGCCAGCTCGAAGTTACCAGCAACACTTACTGAGGACTTGGAGGTGATTATGGAACCCTTAGAATTAATGGGGGGGGCAGAAAGAAGATGGAGCCAAGTGTTAATCAAGTGGAAGAATCTGCCTGATTATGAAACCACGTGGGAATCATATGAAAGGGTGAAGCGCTAGTTTCCTAGTTTTCACCTTGAGGACAATGTGATTCTTTGGGAGGGCAGCATTGTTAGGCATGTTCAGATTTACAAAAGGCGGACTGGTGGGGTCGGCCCCCTTTAATGTTACCGCCCATTTGAAGCAACGGGGAGAAGGGGTTTTGGGAGGCTAGTTTGAGAGGGAAAATTTGAATGTGAGATACTTGAAACTAGGAAATGATTTGTATTAGTAAGGGGGCTGGTTGGAGGGAGTTTTCTCATGTTGAATGTTTGTGTTCTCTTGAGTTCTTGGGTGTTTGGGCTCAGATTGCTTTTCTAGAGATTTGGGAGAGAACGATCCTCCTCTCGAATTGAGTATCTCTTGTATCTTGCCCTGTCTTTGTTTGGCTTGATTTTCTCATTGCAATCCATCGTTTGGGGCTGTTTTTCCACCCAGATTTTGCATCATTCTCGCTGTTTTCTCCACTTAGTGATAGATTTGCTTGCGAACTCAAGTATTTCCCTTGGGGATTCTTGCGAACTCAAGTATTTCCTATCACTATCCTCTGTTAATAAATATTTTCTCAAAAGAGTTGAGCTAAGGCCCTGCCTTAGAAGTCTAATTTCTTTCCATGGTGGAGAACCTCATAAAATTGATAAATATAACTCCCTTGTTTCATTAGCATAAGCTACCTGAATGTAAGTAGTAGAATCTAAAAGTTTTGGATCCAAACATAACTATGTATTACACATCTTCATTTCAACAGAACTATAGAAGAGAATCATATAATTACATGCTAGAGATAACAAAAATAAACGACATCATTTCATCAGGGTCATAGATGACAACAACCTCCTTTATGTCCCTCTCCTTTTGCCTATTTTGCTTCTTTCCAACACCTCTCCAACCACCTTCATTAACCCATTGTTATACTCATTTTTCCCCATCATAGTTTGGATGGTTCCTTTCTAAGTCCCAATGCTCAGCCCCTCATCTGCTTGGGCGTGGACGTCAAGTCTCTACCATTTTCAATGGTTTACATATGAAGTTATTTGGTAGCTAACCATGGACAAATTGAATAACAACAACAACAACAAGCCTTTAGACTCTAAGATTGACCTCCATAACTCATGTTTATCTTCAACTCCCTCTCTAGTCTTATCAACAAGAAGAATATCATCAGCAAAAAGCATAAACCAAGTCACATCCTCTTGCAAATGTTTAGTGAGAACATCCATGACTAAAGCAAAAAGATATGGGCTTAAGGCTGATCCTTGATGTACTCTAACCGAAATAGGAAAATACTTGGTCAAACCACCTTGTGTTTGAACACAAGTAATAGCTCCTGCATACATATCTTTAATGATTTGAATATAAGTATTATTAACTCCTTTCTTTTCAAGAACTCTCCATAGCACTTCTCTTGGAACTTTATCATACACTTTCTCTAAATCAATAAATATCATATGTAGATCCTCCTTATTCTCTCTATATTTCTCCATCAAACCTCTCAATAAATGTATGGATTCCATAGTACACCTACTCGGCATGAATCCAATTTGATTTTGAGAAACATTAGTATCACGCCGCAACCCATTCTCCATAACTCGCTCCCATAGTTTTAAAGTATGACACGTTAACTTAATTCCTCTATAATTCGCACAATCTTGTGCATCACCTTTATTCTTAAAAATATGAATTAACACACTCATTCTTCACTCATCCGTCATCTTTTTAGTCTTCAAAACATTATTAAAAAGTTTAGTAAGCCCAGAAATTCCTTCATCTCCTAAGCATTTCCACACCTCTATTGGAATATCATCAGGTCCAACAGTTTTTCCACTTCATTTTCTTCAAAGCTTCTCTAACTTTAGTTTTATTAATACGCCGATAAAAACAGAAATCTTTATTTTAATTTAGGGTCCTAAGGTCACTAAAGTCAACCGTATTATCACATTCTTCATTAAAAAGTTTAGCAAAATATCTCATCCACCTTTGTTGAATATCAACTTCTAAGAAAAACTTCTCTGTTTATGCTTATCTTTTAATGGTCAATATTCTACGCCATAAAGCATTGCAGGTCTCATCACCATCTTATAGGATTTTCCCTTAAGTTTGAGGGGTACTTTTCTATCACACAACAAGCACGATGCATTCCTCTATTTCAACCATCCAACATTAATTCTACTAATAATATCCCCATATATTTCACCATCACTTTGAACAATAGACTTGAAGTTTCTAAAACGTATACTCTTTTTAATGACTTGATTGCCCAAAGTCACAATCCCCCACTAGATATATTACTACTTAAATTACACTCTAAGTGCTTGAAACCGTATTGGCACATGAGTTGTCGTATACTCTGCTTCAATTGATTGGTGGGTACTTTGCATGGCCAACCATAAATATAGCAGCCCTTTCATTTGTTGCATGTGCCTTCGATTGTTGGTTGTGAAAAAATGAAATGACATGCTGCCTGTGCCTTCGATTGTTGGTTGCGAAAAAATAATCAGATGTGCCAAGTTACACATCATAATTGTCCCTCAAAGCCACCGTGCTATTGGCCCTTACGTGGAAGTTGTAAGTGTGCCTCAGCCCTGCTTGCCAACATTTCGAGACCCTACTTGCCAACGTGCCCATGGCTTATGTATCTTGATGCATACAGGATAAAATGTATCCGCTAATAAATGAAGCGACATGTCGCTTGTGCCTACGATTGTTGGTTGCGAAAGAATAATCAGACGTGCGGCAGTTCGTGCAGCCAGCGTGCCCAGTGCTTGACTTGCTGGCAGCAAGCGTGCCTAGGGCATGGCTGCCAGCGTGCCCAAGCCTTGGCTGCCAGCTCTGGCTGGCAGCATGCAAAGGCCCTGGATGGCCCCTTGCGAAGTCCATGGCTGCTAACGTACTAAGGCCCTGGCTACCAGCGGGCCCTGGCCCTGACTGAGAGCGTGCCCAGGCCCTCGTTGTCGCCCTGGCCGGCAGCGTGCTGAGACTCATTTGGTTATAGATCTACTCAAACTAAAATCTTCAGACTCTAAGGTTGACCTCCATTATTTAAGTTTCCCCTCAAATCCCTCACTAGACTTATTAGCAAAAAAAATATCAACAGCAAAAAAGCATACACAAGGATACATCCTCTTGCAAATGTCTAGTAAGAACATCCATGACTAAAGCAAAAAGATATGAGTTTAAAGTAAATACATGATGTAATCCAACTGAAATAAGAAAATACATGGTCAAACCACCTTGATGAGAAATTATATGGTCATTGTCAACTTTTGATTGTTCTCCATCAATCATCTTCATCCACCCTGTCAATTCCTAGTTCAACTATCACTCGGTTTCCACTTGCATCAAAACCCTAATTCACTTCTACAACATTCCATAGGTCATGAATCTCTTCTCCCATTTCCTACAAACCCTAAAATTATTAAGTCTTCCCCTAAGCGACAAATTCATCACACACTCCACTTGGCTGAGCCATCTCCACTCTGTCCACTCGATAAATAAATTCATCCCAATGAGTACCTCTTGGCTACCATTGGTAATCTACTTTTCCATAGTTACCAATAGTTCATAACCACTTCGTTATTCAACATCTAACAAGCAAATATCATCCCTAACAACGGCCTTCATCCCATCTAAATGAATCAAATCAGTTGTTCTTTCTGGGAAATTATATTTTATTTTGTACAGCTTTCTTGAGAAATATCCTTTCTAATGCCCATTTGCTTTTTTTTACATTGTAGAATGACAGAGTATTATTCAAATAGAGATATAATGCAACAGAGTAAACACGATGCATGATTACTAAAAGAACCTAAGAATGGCCAAATGATGTATAAACAGGTGTTAAGGTTTGCATTGGACTAAACTTTAACTTACACAAATTCAAGATTCTAAATGATTTACTATCACTTACGGACTGAGCAAGAAGGGCTTCCAATAGAATATTTACATCATCCTCCCCTAGATATAATAAAAGAAGTATAATTTATTATACAATTACAAAAATCAAGAAAATTAGCAGTAAAATATGCTACAATGGAAAGTTTGATTTTAAAAAACAAAAAGAACTCAGTGCTTCACACAAAGAGGTGAACATGTAATAAATTTATAAACCTACCATTTTCTTCAATCACTTTGTCAACAAGAATCGATGAAAACCCCATTCCAACAAGATATGATTTGAAATGACAGGTAGAAGAGCTTGGAAGACTTTCCTGCATTGTTATCAGGGGAGACGCTATGAATTAGAAGCCTAAGGTCATTTCAAGAATCTAGACAAATCAATAAATAACTTTTTCATATTACTAAAAGTTTTGCAAATGAATGTATAAACCAAGTCATACAAGATTCGAAACTAAGAAACATGTTAAACAAAAACTGTTAGTTGAACTAGGGAAGCAGGCGGGTAAGAATATGGGCGTATAAAACATAAAGGTTAGGACGGCATCAGACATGTAACCAAAGATACTGAAACTACGGCATTACAAAATGATGATATGACAATGTATAGCTTTACTCTAGCAGAAACTTGATTACTTGACTGCAATTGGCCACTGATTTTGTTACGGCTAGGCCCTCAAACCTGAGTTCTGACAATCTGAATAATATTACAATAAATAAATAGTAATCACCAAATGATAATGCAATAGAATTACAAACTTTGATTGCTCTTTAGATGGATTACAATGTAGATTGCTACGAAGAAAATGCTCACAGGTATAATTCCAAAACATGATGTTGAGTGATACTCATCCGAAAAGCTTTCATGGTATTATTAACTCCTGGAGGGTTGCACGTCCATAGTGCATGGAAAATAAGAAAGCCAGAGAAGGACCAAAAAAACCAATAATTTACTGCAAAAAGATTCCTAAACATACCTAGCATTGTGATGAAGACATCAAGCCTTGGAGAGTTAACTAGAGGTGGGACCGACGATCTACGGCCACGATCACACCGATCTACTTTTGATTATCATTGTATTAGATTTATTATTTTATTATGTTTAATGAGTTTATTGTACTTTTCTGTTTATGCCCTTGTTTATTGTTACTAGTGGGCCTAGTCATATGTATGCCCTAGGGGCAATTGAGTCTTTTGTATTTTGTTTATTGTTTAGGGTATATAAAGCCTTCCCCAACTTTTTCAAGGGTTAATGAATTAATTATTATTATGAAAATTTCTGCATCCATGAGTTTTGTGAGAGCTTCGGAGAGAAATCCCTAGGCGAGGGAATCGGATCACCCACCAGTCGCAGGAAGCGTTCGGACTCTTAGTTACTTTCTTCTTGTTTTCTCCATACCTAGCATTGTGATGAAGACATCAGGCCTTGGAGAGTTAACTAGAGGTGGGACCGACGATCTACGGCCATGATCACACCGATCTACTTTTGATTATCATTGTATTAGATTTATTATTTTATTATGTTTCATGAGTTTATTGTACTTTTATGTTTATGCCCTTGTGTATTGTTACTAGTGGGCCTAGTCATATGTATGCCCTAGGGGCAATTGAGTCTTTTGTATTTTATTTATTGTTTAGGATATTTAAAGCCTTCCCCAACTTTTTCAAGGGTTAATGAATTAATTATTATTATGAAAATTTCTGCATCCATGAGTTTTGTGAGAGCTTCGGAGAGAAATCCCTAGGCGAGGGAATCGGATCACCCACCAGTCGCAGGAAGCGTTCGGACTCTTAGTTACTTTCTTCTTGTTTTCTCCATACCTAGCCTTGTGATGAAGACATCAGGCTTTTCACCTTGACCCCCCCCCCAAAGCCCTTCCTAACCACCGGCCAACGACACACCTCCTCCTAGTCGTCGGTCACCTAGAACCCCTTCCCTCAACCCACGGCTAAACCAACCTAAACCCCCCAACAACATCAAGCCCAACCCTAACCCTATTCCCCACCTAGATGCCGGCCACCTCCATCTTCCATTGGCTCCACAAATTTCTTCTAGCATTTAAAGCCCTTCCTATTTTAACCTTCTTAATTTGGTGACAAATTTGAATTCAAAATTCAAACAAATTTGAATTTGAATGTATTTCCTAAATAAGAATTCCTATTTTAGGAAAGTTACTTAAAATTAGATCCAATTAAATTTCTAATTGGATTTGATTTAAATTAACTCTTCCTAAATTAAGACTCAAATTAAAGCAAGCCTTAATTCCTCTTCCCTAAACCATACCATACTTACCAAGTCGCTGGCCCCCTCTCCCTATATCTCCCTCTCCCCACATTAACTCCCTTCCTTCTAAATACCTCAATCTATTCTCTCATTAAGGAGTAACTTCCTTCCTTTCCTATTGTTTGAAATTCAAATTACAAACCCAAATCCCTCCAAACCAAAAATCTGAAATTATTTTCAGATTTTTGGAAAGTTCCTTTCCCTTTTCCCCATTAATCGCCGACCCCTCCTACTTTCTCCATCCCTTCCTCTCGCCCAATACAACTCCTAAACCCCAATTCTTGGTTTCCAATTTGTTGTCCAGATTTTCTGGACGTCGTTTGATGGCTTCCCAGAAAAATTCTGCATGTTTCCTTGCTGTCCAGCCGGTTGGGAGATCATCGTTTGCAGCCCGAAAGTTCCATCACACCAAAAACTTTTGTTCCCACATGCATGGCGGATCCGGAACTTAACCACGGATTCGTTTACGACGACCAAGGCCACGTAGACTGTAAAACCTGCAAAATGTCGTTTAAAGACCTCGCACGCTTTTCAAAGCGCCGCGATGAGTTTTAAGTAAAAATTTTGAAGTTGTCGGATTTCGACGAGAATAATTTTATAAATTAGAGCGCAAAATTCTGAACGTTCTGATGTATAGAACCCATATCGGATTATGAGTATTTTGAGAATTATAAAATTTGGAAGTTTCTAAATGCTAATTCTACCCCTAAGTGTTTCTTAAGCCAAATCTATTTAAGTAAGGGCATATGAGTCTTTTGGCATATCCCCTTTTCTCCCTTATCTACTATACCCGAACCCCCTCCCTCAGCATTTCACGCGAATCGGTCGAACCGAACGCGAAAGGGAGAACGGGGCGCGGGTAAGAGGCGATTCCGGCAAGGCTTAGAGGTGTTTTCCGGCGGCCGTTTGTGGAGGATCTCGTAGGGAAATTCAAGGGAAGACTAAGGTATGTGTTGTGCAAGTGTTTCCCTTCCTTTTTCATGAGTTTTCTCTAAAAGAATGAAATTAGGGTTTTAGGAAAACTTGAGTTTTCTTTAAGGTTCCTTTGAGAAAAGTTTAGGGAATGGTTAGGGGAAGTTTTTAAACCCTAATGGGTAGTGTTTTCTTGAAAAATATGAAATTTAGGAAATTAGGGTTTTGCTCAAAATTTTTTTTTTTTGAAATATCTTCACAAATGAGATTTCTATTAACCTAAGAAAGCTTCTAATGGAAAAATATTGAATGTATGACGAAATTTTTGAGTTTAGGAATTTAGGGTTTTCCCTAATTAAGGAATTTTTGATCTCTATGGTTTTCATTGGTTGTTGGGAGGATTTTAGAGGCAAATACATGGGTTTTGCTTGAAAAACTATATTTTCTAATTTTTTTATTTCATAAATTTCGAAAATTGTTTTTATTTTAATTATGTTTTGAGGGTAGGGAAAGGTGTTGCATGCTTAAAACCTAAGGAATTGGACTAAACCATAATTGAGAGAGATTGTGTTTGAGAGATATCATGATTTAGTGTGAAGGGCTTGAATTGGAACATAAACAAGACATTAGAAAAACCCTTTTATTACTTTAGAATTAGGGTTTAGGATATTATATAAGGATTAGTCACTTATGCTTTTCGTTGTATGTCTCTTTTAGATATAAATCGTGTGGAGGGAAAGAGTTTGATCGGACAAAGAAAGAGGTGCACGGATTGAGGTAGGTGGAATGGAAGTTCTTGTAAATTTAGTTAATTCTTCTTTTATTGCAATTGCATAGAAATGATAAATTCTTTTATGCTTATTATGAAACTCATATGGCTCTTGTTCCCTCGAAAGTTCATGGACACTTGAGGCAAATGCAAAGGTTCTTTTTATGCAAATGTATAATTCATGAATGGATCCCATGCTCATTTCTCTACTCTTACTATACATGTCTCTCCTCTTTACATGCAAAGGCACACTTGAGCATATCAAGCATGCATATCCCTAAGGAAACAAACACTTGTTTAGTTTATGAATAATTTACATAAAGCATCTCTTATGGTTATATATGTAATAAGTGTATGTGCATGTTGACGCGGGAGTATCACTTGGTAAAGGAGGCTCTTATGAGCCATGGTAAATGATGGTTCCTATGAACCAATGGTAAAGGAAATGGCCAAATTTTATATACCTGATCAGTACAAGTGGTACTCCCGAGACGGGTGTTATATTTACATGTTAAACTATTAAGAACATTTCATATTCATGTTATATATTTGAGACTATCATATGAGGCAAAATGTTAAAGGAAAAATGAAAATGTTATGAAGAAAAAAGCACTTGAAAGTTGAGGTAAAGGTATGCACTTCCTCTAAGCAAAAGTTTCTTTAAGTTGATGTTTCTTTTGTTAAAATATCCAAGCATGATATAGTTTTTCTTCTTTGATTCTAAGTTTATTTGAATTCCCCTTCAAACCTATTGAGTTTATGACTCACCCTCGTTGTGGGAACACTTTTCAGGAGGATCTAGGAAAGGATAGATGACAGACCGACCACCGCGCACTTACCGTCGTAGGGAGACAACGGGCGGCAGGTTCTTTTGAGTTTTGTTATTTTTGTTGTTAGATGGTTGTTTGTAGATTTTTGTGAGAGTTAGATTTATTTTGGATCCTCTCTTATGAAAAAAAACTCTTTATGTATATGATTCTTTTGAGATGAATGAGAAATGAAAACTTATTTGGATTTACTTTAGTGGCTCTTTCATTATATAGTTGAAGATGTTTGGTTTATGTTAAATGATTTAATGTTATGATTTGAAAGTTTATCTTCATCCTGTCCGACCTCTGTTCCCGCCTCGCCCTTGCGAGCTAACCGGGCCGGGTCGTGACATAGACATTCTCAACTCCCCTTTCTTCGACCTCAACCTCAAGGTTAACCAAACCGAGGATTACGTGGAGAGGATCGTCTTCACACTTGCTGAAGCTATTGGCGAGCAACTTTCCTCCGTCCAATGGTAGATTGTCTCCAAATCCTAAGCAAGGTGAATCTTTCCCCTAATCTTTTCCTATCTAACTCTTACCCCCACTTGTGGTTTTAATTGATTCACTAAGATCGTGTTAAGCCTCTCTGTTAAGCCTAGTAATTTAGAAAGTGAGTGGACTCTTTGTAGCGAATAATCTCATTGTTAGTGCAGGTATTTCTTGTTGGAAATCTTTCATATATGTTATGTTTTGAATTGTTGATTATTTTGTGATCCTAATCTTTAGTCGTGTGACTTGGCCTAAGCTAGTCTCATCTCTTTCTTGTTTTATTTCATCATTTAATCACTATAAGTAATTTAGTAATAAAGCTCTCTAAATTAAATTGTGCAAGATTATTTTCTAACATCGCTTTGGCATTTAAGTCCTGCATCACATTGCCACTAAAGGGCACCGATTTAGCACCCTTTTAAAGGCACGTCAAGCACCATTCAAATTGGTTTAATATATCAACCTCATGTACAAATTGCAAAAGTAGTGGCATGTTTTCGAGCCCACCACTCGGTCTTTTTATAAATAATGCCAAGTGACCACCAGTTCGCCAGAATGGAAATCCCCAAGGACTATCAAAGCACCAACAAAGGACTCCTGGCTGCTAGCATATGAGAACTTCAAAAGTTTTGTGCCTGAGAAGTGATGTTTGATAAGAAACCAACAAACTAACATGAAAGGACAACATTCGACTTCCTTTAACAAAATATCAACAACTTTTGACACTAAATTTTATACCAAAAAGCCCACATATAGACACCCCACTAATAATTCCCACAGAGCATGACCTGATAATATCTACTAATCTCCCAATAGCTTACATATAGCCACTCCTTGGAATCTTTATAGTTGCCAACATAACAAAAACAACACCTTTCGCTCTCTTTTTCTTAATTTGCCACTGCATGAGTGACCAAAGAACAACCACCTGCTTTGTTGATAACTCAATGGTTGTTGCATGGTCACTTCTTCCTAGCACCTCCATAGAAATCATTAAGTGAGCACATCTTTTTCCATCAACTAAATTGCAAACAATAATTTAATGACCCAATTCAACATGATCAAAGAAAACATACCTAAACTAATTGAGATTTTATCAAATAAAAACAAAGTAGATTAATATGCATCACATTATGTCCAATTGCACAGGCAAATAGCTCACATCCTCACCAAAGGACTTCTAAGTTCCACATTATGGAATATCATCTCTAAGTTAAGCATGGAGATCTACTCTGCAGTTCGAAATCTACTCTACAATTCAAAAGTGTCATCTAGGCCAATTGTACTTTATCCAATAATTTATTCCAAGATGTTATGGGCTATCAAGTCATACATGGATTTTGCAAGATGTAGTTCCTCTCTTTCATAGTCTCGTAAAATTTCTAATTAATCAACTGTAATTTCTTTCCAAATTTTTGTATATTCTATCTTAATCAACATTTCTAAGAGATTACAATATAGTTAGTTTCATAAGAAAGGATTGTCTTGTATAGCATAACATCCTATAATATAAATAAGGGTTTATTCTCCTCAATGAAATACACGCAATAATTTTGAATTTCCTCTTGCTTTAATGTCATGCATATGCAATAGTATTTGAGTATGTTTAATTATTTGAAATCACTCAATCAATGTGTATCGTTATGTAATACAACTTTTATGTTATGTTTTAAAGTTTGTTGGGATCTAACAAATCTTTTTTTCTCCTTAATGAACAATTCCTCCATAAATATAATATTCAAAGCAACTCATATGTCATTGATGTGGATAAAATCACCAAAATTATCACATAACATGGCACAATTTGTTATAACCGGACCGAGAACTGGACCTAGCCGATTCGGGTTCTTCAGCATGCGAAGGCCGCATGCTCTCTTCACACGCAATCAAGCCACCCCTGCTCCCAATTACGCACGAGCCAAACAAGACATGCTTTTCACACGCAAACGAACTGATCAAGCTAAATCTCGTGTGCCTCTCCCTCCAATTGCGAAAATCAGGAGATTTGCCTGTCTCGCATTGATTTTCCCATTCTCCCGTCTTCTCTTCTCGATTTAAGAAGGGTTGGAATTGCTTATTCTCTTTCCCTTGCCTCTCTGAAGCCACCAAACCTCTCTCTCTCTTCTCCCTTGCATGCGCCATTTGATTATTTGGCAAAATCAGTAAGCATCTTCTTCAAATTTTGTTTTTCTCCTTCAATAGTCATCTTCTCTTCTCTCACCACTCTCTTTTATTTTCTTCTTCATGTTTATCAAATTACATAATCATGTTTTCACTTTCATCATTTAACTAGTTTTGATTGGTAAGATTTTCATTTTAGTTTTATCATTTTTTTATTAGTTTAGCTTGCTTTGGGAGGAAGCCTTATTTATGTTTGATTTTTGAATTTATTAAGCTCAGGTTTTGTAAACTCTGTGTTTCAAGCATTGAAGTATTTCAACATGATTCTTGTTATAGGACCTTCGAGTAGTTGTCCTTATAGCGTTGTCAATTGATTATCTTGAAGGCTTAAAGTTTCATGTCGTTCGCCTAAAGGTACGTAATTATGATACGTCGAGGGCCCACAAATAGAAAGGGGGAGCTATCTAGAAAGGTTCCTAATCAAGAGGGAGTTATTTAGAAAGGTTCCTAATCAAGGGTGAGCTATTTAGGAATATTCCTAATCAAGGGAGAGTTATTTAGGAAAGTTTCTAATTAAAGAAAAATTATTTAGAAAAGTTCCTAATCAAGGGGAAGCTATTTAAGAAGGTTCCTTATTAAAGGAGCATTATTTAGGAAGATTCCTAATCAATGGGGAGTTGTCTATGAAGGTTCCTAATCAAGGGAGAGCTATTTAGGAAGGTTTTCTAATTGTGTCTATGTTGTTTAAGAAGGGTTTAATTGTTTAGAAAAGTTTCCTAATTATGTTTATGTTATTTAGAAATGGTTTAATTGTTTAAGAAAGATTTATAATTGTGTTTATGCTAATTATGAATGTTTTTATTGTGTGTATTATGTGTTATATTTAAGGGAGAGTTTGATCTAGGGTTTGGAACTAATGTTATGTTGAAGTTTATTCTAGGATTTGTTGGGAGTTTCCTAGCATTGTCTAGAGTTAGTGAGAGACCTGATCTACCTCTTAAATAGTAGATCATTTGTATCTTTAATTGTTATTGAAAAGATACTCCAAAAATCAATCCGAATATTTGATTCCTGCAATTTTCTTCCTATCTACTTGTTTTTTCTTTCAAAACGCATCAAATTTGTATCGGAACGAGGTTTCGGAAAGATGGTAAAAAAGGTGGATGTGTTAGAAGGCAAAGTGAGGCAAATCAAATCCCGGATAAAGAAGAAGTTCTCAATCATCAAAGGAAGATTTTTAGCCATGGAGAATCAAATAAAGAGCTGATTTAGAGGGTTGTAGGAGATGATGATGAACCTCATGGAGATGCAATCCAAAACTCCACCGGCAATTCCGATTGCTAACCCTAACCAAGATTTTATTGGGATTCCCTTGGCCGAATATAAGGGAAAGGAGATCGGGCGGGAGGAGTTCAACAAAGGGAGTTTCAAACATCAAAAGCCACCTCCTAGGGCTCCGATAAGGGACGGATCAGGGTTTCTAGATAGGGGAACAACAGGGAGGGAATTTTGTGGAGGAGGTGGTGGGGTGGCTGACCACTATGAGAGGCATTCGAGCAAGGGAAGTGGGCAACCGAAGATGGAGGGGGTCGAGATGAGCCTTGGGGATCATATCATGCAAGGAGGGTGGAAGAAAGGTGGGATTCCCACCCTCAATACATGGGGGAAATATGAAGCGATCACGACAACCACTGTACTAGAGGAGAAATGGTGCAAACAAAAAAACACTACACAGATTGAAAAATAGATTACAACTTTTCTTCCTTAAAACATAGACAAACATAAATAAGATAACAATACTATTAAAATAAAGACACACTACAACTTATAAAAGTTTGAAAAGAAAGATACAAGTGGAATGAAAACAGTGAAAAAAAGTAGGTAGAAGTCCGAGATGAATTTTAGGAGATAGGGAAGTAGAATACAATAGCTTGCAAGCTATATAAACCCGCAGTTTTTTGTTCCAAACATTTTTTACAAAACCATCTCTTTCAACAACCAAAACAACCCTATATATAGGGAAAATAGGTCCCAAATGCCACATAAATGTGCCACCCCAAGTAGTCAAAAGAAGCCTCACAAGTTAGCCCATTCAATGAGTTAATGCACTTAGTTTAGGAAAACAGTAGGGTGACAATCGAGCAGCCAATAATAGGAAAAAAGGGGGACAACACCATAGAAGAAATAGCCAACATAGGGAAATGAAATCTGCATGGAGAACAATAAACAACCATCCAAAATTTACATGGAGAACATTAACAACCAACAAAATGGGAATCCAAATGTTGCAACCAACCATCATGGGAAGATATGGGCCAAGCCCATTAAGAGAAAAACTGCCCAAAGATTAAATGCACATATAACCAACAAGGAAGCAATGAAACATAAAGAAAATATAAAAATATCTAGCATTGCCTACATCAATTCTACCCTGGTGGAGAAATTTCATCCCCTAATGAGATTGCCTCATAACTTCTAAAATGTTTCGATTACGACTTTTCTGTTTCCTGAATTAAAGAGTCACACTTCCTTCGGTTCATCTCTTTTTCTTGTTTAAACTTGGATTGAAGTAGACACATCTTATTTTCATCTCTTTGCACATAAATACAGCTGTTTTCAAATTTTGAGAAGCTCGTTCTAAAGTGGATTAGGATAACATGCTTTAGGTGGAACCCATTTTGTTGTTGGAAATTTGTCCTCGTGAATCCAAGGCATAGTTGGCTAACTTTCATGTTTGCCTTCAACTTGTTGATTGTTTTGGTTGTCCATATATATATATATATATATATATACCTAAGGCTCAGATACCAATTTGATGCAAATAAAAAAATACTACACAAAGATTTCAAACTAGAAGACAACTTTTCTTCCTTAAAACGTAGACAAACACATAAACAAGATAACAATACTATGAAAACAAAGGCACACTATAACTTATAAAAGTTTGAGAAGAAAGATACAAGTGGAATGAAAACCGTGAAGAGAAGTAGGTAGACGTTTGAGATGTATTTTTTAGGAGATAGTGAGGTAGAATACAATAGCTCGCAAGCTATATAAACCCGTAGGTTTTTGTTCCAAACATTCTTCACAAAACCATCTCTTTTCAGCAGCCCAAAAAGCCCTATATAGAAAAATAGGTCTCAAATGCCACATAAATGTGTCACCCCAACTAGCTAATAGAAGCCTCACAAGTTAGCCTATTTAATGAGGAGTTAATAATGCACTTAGTTTAGGAACACAGTAGGGTGAAAATCGAATAGCCAGCAGTAGGAAAAAAGTGGGACAACACTATGGGAAAAACAACCAGCATAGAGAAACGAAATCTGCATGGAGAACATCAACAGCCATCTAAAATCTATATGGAGAACATTAACAACCAGCAAAATGGGAATCCAAATATTGCAACCAACCATCATGGGAAGATATGGGTCAAGCCCATTAAGGGAAAAATAGCCCAAAGATTAAATACTCATATAGCCAACAAGCAAGGAAACATAAAGAAAATATAAAAATATCTAGCTTTGTCTACATCAAGAAAGAAGCTATCAGGGCGGTGACGATCTTAAAGTGAGAAATTTGAATATGAAAATGATTGAGGAGAAGAAGAGTGGGAGTTTAATAAGTGATACACAAACTCCTTCCGAGGATAAACTGATCGATAAGGAGAAAGAAGTGAATGAAGAGGACAAAGAAATAACCTTGCAAAGCCAAGCTGATGGTATTAATCAAAACCTAAGTATTGTGCAAATTGGCTCTACCGAGACATTCACATCCCAATAACATGTGTTTTCAAAATCCAAAAATGAAGATGGTAAAGACACTGAAACCAAGCCAACATCTTAGAATGAAAGAAAAACCAATGGAAGAACCTTTGGCTTCTATTGGTATGGGTATTTCTGAATATAGAAATGTTGAGGCTAAGACATAAGAGGCAACTAATACAGAGTTCTTAAAGGACAATTGACATCAAATTGATTAAGCCAGAAGATTCAAAGGATGAAATTCAGTTGGAGACAGGGACTGGAAGTATGTCACCTAAATATCCTCATGACATAAAAATTCCTCCCCCAAGGCCTAAACAGAAACCATGCAGTTCATATACTGAAAGATTGGTGCAGCCTCACAAAGTCCAATTGAGGAAGTAAAAGAGAAAAGTTTGTCACAGGCTTTTGTTTTGCTAGGAATTGACAAAGTGGCAATGGAGACTACAATTAAGGAACCAGTGAAAGTTGCAATTGAACAAAATTCAAAGCAGGCATTTGGAGAAGGTACTTCATCTGCTTCTATCTATTTTCATCTAAACGGCACTTCAAAACCTTTAGAACATATGCCAACATTGGAAGTGCTGAAAGAAACAAGAAGTTAAATAGCAAAAGAACTCGGAAAAAATGATGTCGATTTACAAATTTTGAGAATGAGTAAAATTCTCAGTTTGGTTTGACTACTAAAGAGAAGTGGCAAGCACTAAGCCAGATGGAGATGCCATTTTGATGTAGAACGGGAGGGGGTCATTTGAATTTTCAAAAATTCATAATTTATTGGATAAGGTAGGGATGGGGGCCGACCAAAGAGAGAGGAGTGGGAGAATTGTCCACATTCAATGTATGTGTCCACATACATTGAATAGGGGGAATTAAATTCAAATACAATCATTTAATTCAGATTTGTACTAATTGAGGGGAATTTCCTAAAATAGGTGTATGATATTCAGGAAAGATTTTAAAATTCAAATTCATTTGAATTTGAATTACGAAATCTTTCCAAATAAGATAGGCTAAATTAGGAAGATGATA
Organism: Dendrobium catenatum; assembly: GCF_001605985.2. Classification (NCBI taxonomy): domain Eukaryota; kingdom Viridiplantae; phylum Streptophyta; class Magnoliopsida; order Asparagales; family Orchidaceae; genus Dendrobium; species Dendrobium catenatum. Next base: position 3,030,701 of record NW_021318876.1, read on the forward strand.
ATGAGGTAATTGAATGATTCTTTAATTAGAATATTAAATTAGGAAAGGAATTAAAGACCTTTCAAAATTTAAAATTCAAAATTAAGAGATAGGAGTTAATTGGGGAGCAATAAAGGGAAGGAAATTAATTGAATGAAGGGAGAAAGAGAGAGAGGGGAATAGAGGTGTCTAGGTTCAATGTATTTGGACAATGGATTAATTAATCAATTAATTTCAGAATTTATTAATTAATAGAATGAAAGAGTTTTCAAAAAATAAGGTAATTAATGAGGTTGGATTTGAAATTCAAATTAGATTAATTTGAATTTAAAATCTTTCCAAATTAATGACAACTTAAATAAGGAAAGAGGGGGTTTTCTTTTTTTTTTGAGAGAAGTGGGGCCATGGAAGGAGTTGACTGGCGGGTGGGTAGAGCCATAGTGGATTTCAGCCAAGGGGATTGGAGGTAGAAAGTCAACGGCTAGGGGAAGTTTAGCAGACGGTTAAAGGAGGAGGTGAGGGATTAGAGAAAGAAAATAAACCGCGAGTCTAGGACTTTTCCAAAGACTGACAGGTATTGCATTGCCCTTCACCAAAGGACTTCAACCACGAGCCCGGACACATCCTGCGGCTGGTGGGTATTTCATTGCCCTCAAATAGAGACTTTCACTCTCCTAAGAACTTCCATCGCTCTCAAGAACAAAGTGTAGAAACAATTTTTTTATTAATTCATCATTGATCTAATACAAGAGCAAGAGCCTCTATATATAGGCTTTCAAAGAAACTAAAAGACAACTTTGTCCCCTTGGGCTTACATAAGACAAGACTCTTAAATAAGGATAAAAAAGAGAAATGCAAAATTAAATCAAAATACAATTAATAAACTAAGAAAAAAAAGGAGTGATCTAAGCCATCGATCTTCGTCTCTTCCTTTGATTAACGTCCACCGTCGGATGTCTGCATTATTCTCTCGGGGTGGATAAGAGCTCAACTCCATCGAGTCCGAACCCCAGGTAACCATGCTCTGATACCAAACTGATGTAGAACGGGAGGGGGTCATTTGAATTTTAAAAAATTCCTAATTCATTGGATAAGGTAGTGATGGGGGCCGACCAAAGAGAGAAGGAGAAGGAGAATTGTCCACATTCAATATATGTGTCCACATACATTGAATAGGGAGAATTAAATTCAAATCCAATCATTTAATTCAGATTTGCACTAATTGAGGGGAATTTCCTAAAATAGGTGTACGAAATCTTTCCGAATAAGATTGGGCTAAATTAGAAAGATAATAATGAGGTAATTGAATGATTCTTTAATTAGAATCTTAAATTAGGAAAGAAATTAAAGACCTTTCAAAATTTAAAATTCAAAATTAAGAGATAGGAGTTAATTGGGAAGCAATAAAGGGAAGGAAATTAATTGAGTAGAGGGAGAAAGAGGGAGGGGGGAATAGGGGTGTCTAAGTTCAATGTATTTGGACTAAGGATTAAATAATCAATTAATTTCAGAATTGATTAATTAATATAATGAAAGAGGTTTCCAAAAATAAGGTCATTAATGAGGATGGATTTGAAATTCAAATTAGATTAATTTGAATTTAAAATCTTTCCAAATTAATGACAACTTAAATAAGGAAAGAGGGATTTTTTTTTTGAGAGAAGTGGGGCCAGGGAAGGAGGTGGTCACCGGGTGGGTAGAGCCATGGTGGATTTCAGCCAAGGGGATTGGAGGTAGAAAGTCGGCGGCTAGGGAAAGATTTAGCCGGCGGTTAAAGGAGAATGAGGTGAGGGATTAGAGAAAGAAAATAAACCGCGAGTCTCGATCTCTTCCAAAGACTGACGGGTATTGCGTTGCCCTTCATCAAGTGACTTCAACCATGAGCCCGGACACATCCTGCGGCTTGTAGGTATTTCATTGCCCTCACATAGGGACTTTCACTGTCCTAAGAACTTCCATCGTTCTCAAGAACAAAGTGTAGAAACAATTTTTTTATTAATTCATCATTGATCTAATACAAGAGCAAGAGCTTCTATATATAGGTTTTAAAATAAACTAAAAGACAATTTTGTTCCCTTGGGCTTACATAAGACAAGACTCTAAATAAGGGTAAAAATGAGAAATGCAAAATTAAATCAAAATACAATTAATAAACTAAGAAAAAAAAAGGTGATCTAAGCCATCGATCTTCGTCTCTTCCTTTGATTAACGTCCACCGTCGGATGTCCGCATCACATTTACATCATCAAAGGACAATCTACAAGGTGGTAAAAGCCATAAATATATTCCTGCTCAATTTGAAGGTACTGCTTCAACATATGGAATTGAGATTTATGTTTCCTCACTTAACAAACAAGAAGATTCTCTAATTGAAATTGCTCCAAAACTCAAAATTTCAGATGAAATAAACCATGACGTGGTAACTGTTGGCAATGGTTCAATGATATTTGACAAAACCAAAGCTGAAATAAAGAACTATTTATCCAATTTGATTGCAATTCTGCCACAAAAGAAGGAAGAGAGCAGCAAAAACATGGCAATCTCAGTTTCTTCTGTTGAAGTAGTGCAAGGGGAGGAAGATGATGAAGATACATATGTTGATAATCCATCGACATATATGTATCCCAAAATCCATACAGTTGTTGAATATTCTCCTGCAACACCATCCAGTCAGGTATCTCTGCATGTACGAACTAACAAGTTATAGGATTATATCCCTGCATGGAAGGAGAAGGCAAATTTACTAAGCAGAAATCTACATTAGCTGACACTTTTCATATTAGAAGACCAACTTCCAGAGTTGAAGCTGATATTGTGGGAACATCTAGTTTAAATTGTCATTCCTTGCTAAAGCAGGAGTCCTCAACAGCTTCTTCAAAGAATTGCACATTCAAAGGTGATAGAGTAAAATATGTAGGTACGATGCGTTCTTCTGGGCTACCTTTTCCATCTCAGAGAGGTCCACATTATGGCTTTCATAGTAAAGTAATTTTGACATTCGAAGAAAATGGATCATCCAAAATTAGTGTAAGATTTGAAAAAGTGCTATATGTGGAAAGGATCACGGGTTCTTCTATACAGCTAACTTGCTTTGTCTGGACTATTCTGGCCCAGACGATTTTAAAAGGATTGCAATCAATGAGTTAATAGAGGTTGTGATTGAAGAAGCTGAGAAAAAAGGCGGGGAAACTTGCAGGCTAGAGATACTAGAAAGCTCCTTTACATCTTTCATCGAGATGATGTCCCAGCCAAGTCTATTATGCACAAGTGCATCATACATTTTTCTCCCCTCAACAACAAGCAACCAATTCATTCTCAACATCCTGAGTTTATTGTTCAAAAGGTACTTATCAAGTGGAAGGATTTGCCGAGTACAAAGCCACATGGGAGCCATATGAGATGATCTGGAGACAGTTCACATCCTTCCACCTTGAGGACAAGGTGCATCTTTGGAGGGGAATATTGATATGGTAGGGGGCCCACAACAGTAAGGGAGAGCTATTTAGGAAGGTTCCTAATCAAGAGGGGAGCTGTCTCTAAAGGTTTCTAATCAAGGGTGAGCTATTTAGGATGGTTCTTAATCAAGGGGGAGTTGTGTGGTAAGGTTCCTAACTAAGGAGAATTGTTTAGAAAGATTTCTAATCAAGGGGGAGCTATCTAAGAAAGTTCCTAATCAAGGAAGAGATGTTTAGGAAGGTTTCCAAATTGTGTTTATGTTGTTTTAAAATGACTTAATTATTTAGGAAAATTTCCTAATTGTGTTTATGCTTTTTAGGACACAATGGAGAAAAAGGATTCATGTAGCCGACCCCACGTAATGGGATAAAAGCTTGATGTTGTTGTTGTTGTTTATGCTTTTTAGGAAGGGTTTAATTGTTTAGAAAAACTTTCTGGTTGTGTTTACGCTAATTAGAAATGTTTGTTGTCTGCATTGTGTGTTAGAGTTATTTAAGAGTTTGGAAGTTATATTTTGCCGAAGTTTATTCTAGGGTTTGTTGTGAGTTTCCTAGCGGCGTCTAGGATTAGTGGGAGAGTTGATCTACCTCTCGAATAGTATATCACTTGTATCTTTCATTATTATTGAAGAGATAACCCAAAAATTAGTCATAATATTTTATTCCTGCAATTTTCTTCCTTTCTACTTGCTATTTTTTACTTTCAAAACACATCAAATTATTATTTATTTTGGGATAATGTGCATTTCTTTATTAGGGGCGTTATTCTTGTTTCTTATGCTAAACATTTGGATATTAAATTGTCAATCTTGTCATTGTAGATTCTTTTATTTTACACATATGCTCAAAATGAATTAGGAAGATTCATAAATAGATTATTCTTGATTTATTACTTCATAAACTCTTATATATCAAATTTTATGTTTAACCAAGTATTTTCCTATTTTAGTTGGTTTACATCAAGGACTAGCCTTAAGCCCATATCTTTTTGCTTTGGTCATGGATGTTTTCACTAGACATTTGCAAGATGTTGTACCCTGGTGTGTAGTTTTTGCTATGATATTCTTCTTGTTGATAATACTAGAGAGGGAGTTGAAGGTAAACTTGAGTTGTGGAGGTCAATCTTAGAGTCTAAAGGCTTTCATTTGAATAGATCTAAAACTGAATATACGGAGTATAATTTTAATAATAATATATCTAGTGGGGGGATTGTGACTTTGGAATATAAAGTCATGAATAAGAGTACATGTTTTAGATATATTGGGTCTATTATTCAGAGTGATGGTGAAATAGATGGGGATATTATTAGTAGAATTCAATTGGATGGTTGAAGTGGATGGATGCTTCTGGTTTGTTTTGTGATAGAAAAGTCCCTCTCAAACTTAAAAGAAAATTCTATAAGATGGTAGTGAGACCTGCAATGCTTTATGGTGCAAAATGTTGGCCATTAAAAGAGAAGCATAGTATTAAGCTAATTGTTGCAGAGATGAGGATGCTCGGGTGGATGAGTGGCTATACTCATAGAAACAGGATACGAAATGAGCATATACATGAAAAGGTTGGAGTAGCTCCAATGGAAGATAAGAATAGAAAGAGTCAACTTAGATGATTTTGTCACATAAAACGGTGGCCTTCTAATGACCTCATCAGGAAAGTAGATGTATTAGATTTGATTTGTGTTAAGGTAGAGGTAGACTTAAAAAGACATGGTTAGGAAATATTAAAAATGACCTTTCTTTATTAGATTTAGATGAGAATTTGACTCTTAATATGACACAATGGAGAAAAAAGATTCAGGCAGTCGACCCCACATAGAGGGATAGAGGCTCGTCGTTGTTGTTGTTGCTACGCCTGTGCTCTTATTGAATGCAATAAATGATTATGTTGGCAAATCATATCTTAGTATGAAATAACATTTCTCAAGTTGAAACTATAAAACCTATTGAAAAATGCTTATGAATTTTTTTGGAAAATAATATGCTTTTGTGCACTGATGTGTCTGTAGGTATAACCCTATTGGATATTGGCTAGTCATGGACGACGAATATCCAAAGTGACGACTCTATAAGAAATCACTGGATTTCCTAGGGTTGGTGTTTACCATCCTAGTGATGTGTATTTAATAAACCAAAAATAATTAGAAATGAACAAGTGAATGAAAATATAATTGGACATGAATTGAAAACAATAAATGACAATACATCATTTTGAGGTATGATGATACATAATATGGTTGTATTTATAAGAATTAAAATGATTTGACATTGATAGCAGTTTGTCATATACATTATTATCATTAGTACAATAGAATCTGTTGTAGGAAATATGGCATATGACATTGCTACTTTGGTATAGTGACTACAGGTCGCTACTCCCCCTCCCCCCCCCCCAAACCAAAAAATCCTTTGTTCTTTATACATTGATAGATAGGAGTTACTTAGTGAGTTGATGTATCAAAAAAAAAATCCTTTGTTCTTTATACATTGATAGATAGGAGTTACTTAGTGAGTTGATGTATCAAGTTCATTCGTTGTCTCTTTTTACACCAGATCCTACATGTGTGTTTAGCGAACCGCCGCATCAGGAGCAAAGTTTTCAGGAATAGATTATTTTCTATCTTTTATATTTTGTAGTAATTTCTTTTGCTTTTTATTATGAGGGTTGTGTTGTTTCTTTCCTATCATCCATCCTATTTACATTTAATTTGCTTGTATCAGTATTATTATTTGGATGTACTGTTTATTTGAATTTAATTAATGAATTAAAAATTTAATCTTCACTTTCTATGGTTACTTTGGTGTATATATTATGTTGTATATTGGATATACATGTTTCTCTTTGTGAATATAAAACAGATCTTTATATCCCTTCATCGCATCCCGTGTTGCCGGGGTGTGACACTATTGGCCTTAGGCCTAGTCATCCAATTAGAATCAACTGCTTATTGTTGAAAACGAATGGAATTGAACTAACACAGCCATTAGGTATGGTCTTCAGAAATAACTATATTATGTCCTTGAGAGACAAACCATCATCATCATCACTAAGCTTATCATAACAATTATAGATCGGCTTTCTAATCATTATGTCATTCACCGTATTTAGGGTTGTATGTGGTACTAATTTTAGTTCATTAGAGATGAATAACATGATAATCACAAATGAAGATATAATGCATATATCACAAATTCCAAGGTCATACCATAAAAGGCAACTTCATAATTTGGAAATGGCCTAATTATAAAGATGTGTGACTCATTTAAAAGAATTGAACAAATTTGGTTGGATTCCAAAAAGTGAGAACTGCCCTTTGCATGAGGCTCAGTCGTTTACATACCAAGAATGGGTGCAATTAAGTAAAGCTTTCACAGGCGGCACAGGTTCCTTTCTTTTAAATTTAGTATTATCAAAATAAAAGATATTACAAGTTTAAAATTTACATTTATATTGTTCAGCACATTGTTCAATCTAATTAGAAAAATGAAGATTCAATTTTACCAACCAAAGAGCACCAACTAAAACTATATGCTCCATAGTGCTCAGGATAGAGATCATAAGCTCAAGCATTACATGTGGTCTTCTTTAACTAAACATTTACAAGCTCCCTTTGTGGAATCAATTTGCAACGGTCTTATGCCCTCTTATCTATAATAGGCCTCATGCTTGCCTATATATAATTGTTTTGTGCAATACTTTCAATTAATGAAAAATCTAAGAAGTTTTCTGTCCTTCATGGAAAAAGTTCACTAATTTTACAAGTTCATGCAGTAATTAGAAGAACAAAAGGCTACAAGATGCAAAATGCATAAGAAATAAGACCAAAAAATGTGCGTATAAAAAAACTGAGTTAGAAGACAAAAACTAAGAACGTAAAATTACAATCTCAAAGCTTAAATAAATGGAAAACTAAGACTGAAAATTACCATTACCTCCTTCACTACAACAGGCACAGAGCATGGTATCGATCCAGAAGAACTAGCACCAATCGAAGAATTAACACCAGCCTCACCATTTGGAGAAACTCCATTATCTGTACAATCTTCTAACTTGACCTAAAATATTTTAAATTTGCATACAAATAAGTTCCATATGCATCACCAAAAAAGCAGCAAATCTTCCCAAAAAAATACAATAAATAGCAATATTTCATGGCTGTGGGATCAGACAAAATACCATTAAATCGGCAAAGCACTTCTAAAGTCCAACAAAACCTGGAAAAAGCATATACATAGAATAGAAACGATGAGGAAAATTAACTTTTTAAAATTTTCTTAAGACGCCTGCATACCTTTACCACACTTGCGCTTAGGGGCTGTTTGGTAGCAGGATTGCCGGATTTGAGCGAAATCCAGCCAAACGGCCTAAAATGCAAAACCAAATCTCACGGTAAATCAAAACCCCTTTTCGTGGTAAATCCCGGATTTCTGAAATCCTCTATTCGGCGGATTTACGGGATTTGACTGAAGAAACGCGCGAAAAGGGAGAAAGTTACTTCACAGCGAGCGAGCTCCCGTCTTTGCTTCCGATCAAAATGTCGTAACATCCGATCCAACGGGAAGGGAACGCCGGAGCGAAGTCGAACAGCTACAAGGAGCTGAAGCAGAACAGCAACAAAGAAATGAAGGGGAAAAGCAAACTGTAGGCTTAGGCTAAAACGAGTAAAACTAATCAAAATCAAAGTTGTGATAATTGGACCACATAACCAACAAAAAAATAGCTAGTGAAATCGACGTCGAATTAGATGTCATAATAAATAATAATATTATTAAAATTTAATAAAATTATAATAATAATAATCTTATCATTTCAAATATTAGAAAAAAACTAAATGAAATAAAAAATATAAAGCATAAAACTTATGTAATTAAGTAAAAAATAAATTTTAAAATCTTATATAATAGCAAAAAAATTTAAATCTCATAATTATAAGAATTTATACTTATAATAACATGCTAATTTTTGTGTTATATGTTTAAATATATTTTACATATGATTAAATATGCTAATGTTAAAGTTCTTAATTTATATTACACATTTAATATAAATTTAATTCTAACATAAGTTTATAAATTTAATATAAATTATAGCTTGTGAAAGGATTTCTCAAATTTCTGCACCTCTAACGAGACTGACTCAGCAGTCAGTAGCTTTTATCTGGACACTAGAGTGCAAGGCTAATTTCTAGTGATTGAATAATTATTTGACTTTTGTTCTAATTTTGGGCTCATTAATCTGGTATCAAAGTATTTTAGGTATCCAGTGATGATGTGTGTTTTAATGCAGCATGATAGAGTTATAGCTTATGCTTCCAAACAGTTAAAATCACATGGGAGGAACTATGTGATGCATGATTTGGAGTTAGTTGTTGTAGTTTTTTCTGTGAAGATCTGAAGACACTATTTGCATAATGTCTAATGTGAGATTTTTACTGATCATCAGATTTTGAAGTACATATTCACTCAAAAAGATATGAACCTAAGGCAAAGGAAATGGCTTGAGTTAATAAAAGAATATGATCCGACTATTCAATATCAGCCTGAAAAGATTAATGTGGTGGCAGATGGTCTAAGTAGTAAGTCTTATGGATTATCATATATACAGCTCCCTTTTGAGGAGTATTAGTTATGAGATATGGAGAGATTACAACTAGAGGTAATTTCTTCTACTAATTGAGATTCTTGTATTGGCTTAAATGATCATTCAGCTTTCATTGTGAGAAAAAGTTTTGGAAGATCAAAAGTTAGATGGATAATATCCAAAGTTGATTGATCAGATTAAATCTGGTAAGAAATCTGAACTATAAGTTTCTGATTCTAGTATTATTTTATGTAAGAATAGACTATGGATTCCTAATTTTGGAGATATGAGACATGAGATTTTTCATGAGACTCACTTTTTAGGTTGTATTATTCATACAGGAAGCAACAAGATATACGAAGATTTGAAGGGTATGTTTTGGTGGCCTAGATTGAAGAAGGACATGGCAGAGTTTGTATCGAAGTGTGAAGCTTGTCAACTAGTGAAGGCAAAGTATTAGTGATTGGGAGGTCTTATGCATTCGTTACCTATTTCGGAGTAGAAATGAGAAGAGATGATGATTGATTTTGTTATGGGTTTTCCCATATTGAGGTAGGGGCGTGATGTTATATGGGTTATTATCGATCGACTAGTGAAGTCTGTTCATTTCATTTTGATTTGGTAGATTGATTCGCTGGATAGGTTAGCACGTATATATATTAAAGATACTATCAGTTGCACGATATACCGAAGGTGATTATATCTGATCGGGATGGTAGGTTTATCTCCAAATTATAGAGAGATATTTAATAGGGATTGGGTATAAAGTTGCACTTCAATATAGCTTTTCATTCATAGAAACATGGACAGTCTGAAAGGACTATTCTGATGCTGGAGGATCTTTTGAGACTACATATTTTAGATTTTGGGGGCAGTTGGGAGGATTATATCCCATTGATAGATTTTGCATATAATAAGTTATCAATCTAGTATAGTTATAGCTCCTTATGAAGCTCTATATGACAAGAAGTGCATGGCTCCTTTGACTTTGATAGAGGTGGGATGTAGATAAGTGATAGGTTTAGCCTTTATTGATGACACTACAATAAAGATTCATTTGATCAGAATAAGGTTAAAATATGTAAAAGATATGTAGAAGAAGTACTAGGATCAAAAACACAAGTTGGTTGAGTTTCAAATTAATGACTTAATTATGTCAAAGTCAGCCCTATGAAATGTGTCGATAAATTTGAGAGAATTAGCAAGCTCAATCTAAGGTACATTAGACCTTTTAAGATCAGTGAGAGGATTGAGAGTTCTGTTTATATGTTATTATTACTAGATCATATGTATGATATACATAGTATATTTCATATATCATCTTTGAGAAAGTGGGTATTTGATTCTGGGAAGAGAATATCTACTGATAATATTAAGGTTTATCCAAATTTAGACTATAGGAAAAAACCCGAAAGGATTTTGCCATATAATGTGAGAGAATTAAGGAGCTAATAGATTCCTAAAGTCAACATGTAGTGGAAGCACAAGATCGCCAGAGATACTACTTAGAGAAGGAAACTAATATGAGAGTTGTGTTTAGGTTTATTCGAACTCTTTCTAGTTTGGAAATATTGAGGATGATATTTTTATTAAGGTGGGTAGATTTTGAAATCCCTTAATTACTTTTAAAATTTTTTGACCTAACATAATCATTAATTATTTTAGAAGTTCTTATAAATTCAAATCATAAACCGTCTTCATCAGAACATATATAATGTAGTGACCCTATGTTCTCATAATTTTGGGGCCTTGTTGAAATTTTTTAAGAAATTAACACATGTTGATATAAGTGATATTTTTGAGACCCTTAAGTGTCCGTTTTGAAAACCAATTTAACCAAAATGTTTCAGACATGATTAGCTAATTTATGAATATTTTTCAATAATTTTTGGATTACTAGATTTTAAGATAAAAGAATTTAGATGAATTTTATATTGAAATTAAAATTAAATAATTAAAATAATAATATCTTATTATAAAATAATTTCCACTAATGCAAAAAAATCTTTTTGAAGCCTTTTGTCTTTTGATTTTCATTAATAGAGAGTATTTGAGAAAAAAATAAGAGAAAGAGAGAAGAGAGAAGGGGGAAAATTTAGTTTTCATCGACTTTGAGTCATTTTCATATGGCAGCCCAGTTAGAAAATTTGTTTATCTAGAGGTAGGTGACATTGCGTCTATCTCAATTTTTAAAAATATCAAATTTTTATCTAATTTTTTTATCAAATTACTATTTTGTTAGTGAAAAATACGAATAACTTTGCACTAGTAAAATTTTCATAATGTAAATTTTATATGTTATATAAATTATTATTATGTACATTTTGACTATTTTCTAGAAATTTTATAATGTGGGTTTTAAAATTTGTGAAATTTTTATTGAATAGAAAATTATATTGATTCTAAAAAATAGTGTTGTAGTACGATAAAAGTCATAAAAGTTATTTTACACAATCCCTCGTAATTTGATTATTTTTTAAATGTGCATTTTTTCTTAGTAGAATTTTATGTTATCTATATCATTATAGAAGTGTGTAATTTTGATACATGCTCAATTACTCTTTAATTTCTATAATATGATTATATATGTACATATGTGATTAAATTATATCTCATGTGAGCCATAAGAGATTAGAATCCTCTAAAATTATATCTGTGTCAGGTAACAACTAGAAGCTATAAGAGCCCAAAATCCTTTGAGATTCTATTTAAGATAGAGATATATGATGTGTTCTCATGTTATCAATCAAAAAGAAGTCATAAGGGGTCAGAATCATGTGAGATTCTTTTTGGATATGGGAAACGAGATATGAACTACCCTATGATATGCATTATAATTTATTTGCTCAAAATTATTATTAAATAATTCAATAACTGATATGCTCTTATTATATTTCTCAGTATAATAAGTTATTAGATTGTATTTATATTCTTTTAAATAATAAGTTATTAGATTTCATTTAACTCCTTTTAAATATTCATCAAAATTTAATAAAAGAATATAAAACTTTAGATTGGTTTGTATGGAATGGTGAGTTGTTATACTTCACTATGATTTTCTTCTGGTTTTTAGGATCTAGAAAAGGGAATGAGACTATAAATTAGCATTTCAGGATCATATATTAAGTTAAAGGTATTTTTTTTTATTTTGATTTTTGTACATTCATGGTTAGTTTATTATTCAATTATATAGCTTATACATGTAGTCATGTACTGTAGTGTATATATATTTTGATAAAATAAAAGAAACATGATGAATGAGTTTATTTTCAATATTTAGATGTTTCAGTAGCTCTATATTCTATAGTTTATTTCAAATGAATAGTAGAAGAGAATTTGAACAATTCTAAAATTAGATCTTGAGATTTGTCTGTCACAGCTTAATGTGATAGGACCTATCTTGGTCGGTTGGGTTATGACAACATGTATGTTGGTTGAATTGAAGTGTATGTTGGCTGAATCGGTATGGTACATCTTTCATCAACTACTCTATTGTGGTGCTTCAATGTGTAATCTGGCATTGCAATGTTTGATGATTGATGCTCCAACATTCAAATTCTTGGGACATAGGTGTTACAGTGTGGATTTTCGATGCTGCAGCGATATGTAGAGCTATGGCGTTGACCTTGGCTTTGTCGGGTTACTAATTTTCCTTAAATTCTAGAGTAGTCAGTGATGTAATGTTTAAATTAGGCACTATGATATTGTAGATGACAACGTTGTGGCATGTAATCTGTGGGCGCTATAGTGCTCATTCAACACTTATAATTTTTTACATTTTTCTTAACATTTCATATATAGATACAACTAAAATAGCACATTTTAATACAATAGATATTACATAATTTACACTTAACAATAAGCACATATTTCATCACATTATATTAATTAAACCATAATTATACACATTTCATAATTGCATAATTTTTTATGACGGAAGGCAACAGAAAATCCTACTGAGTAAAAATGCACAATGTTAAAATATAACTAAATTACTAAAGATTTGTACAATAACATTTTAAAATATTAATCATACTACAATACTGGATTAATTTTTATTCAATAAAAACTGCCTAATTTTCAACCCCCCCCCCCCCCCCCCTAAAAATTTCAAAATGTTTAGAATCTTAATCTTTATAACATATAAAAAGTTACGTGGTAATTTTTTTTCCAATGCAATGTTATCCTCATTTTTTGGTAGTAAAAATATAAATTCAATAAAAAAATTTTAAAAAAATTTGTATTGTTTTAAACTTAGACATAATGTAACCTACCTTGATCAAGAAAAATTTCAAAACTGGGCTGATGACTAAAAATGTCCTGAAAAGTGGCTCAAAAATCCTTCTCTTTCCTCCAAAACCCTCTCCTTCTCTCTCCAACATCGACTGTGATACGCATGCAAATGAATGAAATAGTTAATTTAATATTATATGTACATTCAAAAAGTGACCTAGCACTATGTCGCTATCATCTAGTGTTGTGATGCTAGTTCAAATTCAAAATTTTAGAGGTTACAATATTGCAATATCACTATCCAGCACCTAGTTACCACTGCAACGCCGTGACGCTCGAACATCTATCATTATGGTGCTCTAGGGGGGAAATTCTAAATTTTGCTAATATGCATTCCAAACCCCTATGACTCACTCCAGAACACATGCATGCCTTCTTTATACAACAAAATACTTCCAAATACATGCAAATTGGTTCAAAACACAAAATTTTAAATATTTGCCTTTTTTAATTTGAGTTAGAACATGTTGAATTGAACGCAAAATTTTGAGGTGTCACATAGCACACACCCATACTTATATTTATATCCAAAAATCCGAGAGTTCAATACTGGGGCGTCGTCAACCCCGATGCCATAGTGATCATATATCAAATATCTAAACTTTGGATTTTCTTTTTTTCTACCCAAACCTTTGTTCTTTATAATCCCAATAAGTATTCTAAGAGCCATAATTACTAATTAACTTACATTTAATGATCATTAACAATAATTATATGGATTTTAGATGATGGATATTACATGCCCTCTCCTTAGGAGAGTTCCCCTGGTAGCTGTGACTGATCCCTTTGAGTTATCTGGTCCTGAGAATGAATATCATTATTACAACCCGATCGCATCCTGTGAAAAACTTTAGAAGGAGATTATGAGCGTATTAGAAGAGTTGGGAAATCTACTTAAAATATTCATCTTCCAAATCATATGTCTAATGTTTAAGATGTATTCCATGTATTTGTGCCAAGAAAGTGGGTTACTAATTTTCAGCACAAAGTTCCAGAGGATGAAGTTGAGATATGCCTTGTTTGATTAATAGGGATAGCTAAGGAGCAAGCAGATTCTTATGGTTAAAATTTAGTGAAAGCACATGTCAAATATAGAGGCTACATTGGAGAAAGAGGCTGATATGAGATAGCTTTGTCCATATCTATTGATTGCTAACTATTAGTAAATGACAAATTTAAGCTGACATTATTCCAAAGAGGGGTGAATTTAATGATCGCTTGCAATGATTGAACTACCTATAGTAACTTAATTTTCATATGGTAAGGCTTGCATTTCTAGAATTTTTAGAGTTATTTTTTTAGAGTTATTTTTTTGCTTAATTTAGTTGCCAAAATTTTGTGATTTGATTGGGAGAGAAATTTAACATGTTGAAAATCAACCTTACTCCATCAAATTAAAATTTTTAGACTCATTTTATATCCTATTTATGAATTGCCTCAACCATATTTTAGAGCAATTAACACTCTATTTCAACTATTTTTACTTATTTTTATGGCCATCAGAGGTATTAAAAAAAGAGGTTTCTAATTAGATTTATCTTCCTTAAGGAATTAGAACATCTTTGTAAAAGTGATTCTTTTGGGATCATTTGATGTCCGTTTTATGAACTAATTTCACTAGAGTGTTCTAAATAAGTTGTAGTATTTAGTGTTTTTTCATAATTTTTGGAGGTCCATATTTTGATTTATAAAAGAGTTTATATGTACTCTGCAATTAAAATTAAAGCAATTTCATAATTACCAAAGTACTCTTACCTTTATTTGTTTATGGTATGTTAAATCTCCACTTATATGAAACATTTCTATGTATGTTTATTTCCATTACCCATGAGCCCTTCGTGAGAGAAAGGGATAGAAAGAGAGAGAGTAGAGAGAGAAAGTGAAGATTTGGTGGCCTTAGAGCCGATTTCATCGATCAAGTTAATTGGAGAAATTGTTTAGCTCGAGTTAAGCTACAATTACCTTACTTTAGATTTCAATTTTGTCACTCATATGCTATGGTATTTTATTTGATCAAATTTTATACAAAATTAAATCTATGGAGCTAGATTGAGAAACTTTTCACTACAAAACATTTAGCATGTTGTATAATAGAATATTCTAGTTATATTAACATGTATAATTTATATTTCATTGGACATTTTGATTATATGATATTTTAGGCATTTTAGTGAGTATATTGATACTAATAGAAATTGCTACAGAATGATAAAAGCTTCAGAATGATGATGTGGACGTAGAATGATTTTAGGATTTGTAATTGTTGAAATGTGTATACAAATTTTCTCCTATAAGCACTATTATTTTATCCTACATATAATTTTTTATACATTTTTGTATCATATTAGATATTGTTTATATATGTTGAAAGCACTCATATTACTATGCTTATGCACTAAAATGTAAGAAAATATGAAAACGGGGAAACTATAAGTGATTTGTTGTTAATACTTTATGTGCATTCAAGTGGAGATATGTGGGCCTGTGTTCACCTATATCATTGTCCATATATCCACATGATACATTTGAATAGATCAGAGTTGAACAAGTGGAGGTATAAGGAGAAGTGCTGGTATAAATAGTGAAGGGAAAATTTGAATAATTGTAGGTGTAATTAGAAGCTGAGGGATCTAAAAGTATGAAATGCCCTAAAATAAAATGTTAAATATTATTTTATTATTTTATTACATTTTGACATCATATTCAAAAAAATGGTTATATTATTATTTCTAATATGTGCCTACTGTTGACACTAATTGCATACTGAGATAAAATTGATAGTTATAATACATGATATAATATCATATTAGTTTGCTATAATCATATTTTACTATTCATATGTTGTTATACTACATACAAGTTATTTCTTATATACATAGAATTCTATAGTATGTTACAAGTAACCTATCGATCGAGCTAGTGTTGGTCACCCTTATTGTACTTTCATACACTATTTTCAGGGAAGGATAAGACTACACTTGAGTGAGGCTATTGATATTTATTGGGACCCTAATCATATATATGTTCATTATATAAAAAATATTCTTTTGACAATCATGATGATATATTCCTTTTGTTGAAGAGAGACATTATACCATGATTGTTTTATATGACTCTTTTTTATTGTATAGTTTAGTGAAGTAAATGAAATGATATTAATATTTTTACACAATGTTTATTTAATGATATAGAAGGGCACTCTATTTAGTGAATTTTGAAAAAAAATAAATAAGAAAACTCCTAAATAAAATTTTGGAATTAAATTAACTATTGTAGACTCAACACAATGCGATTTACCTCAATACAATAGTTTGCATTGTCTTCTATCACCTGCAAACTAGGAGATGTTCAAGAAGAGTGCTTTCCCATTTGTAGCTACAATTTTATCATGATTATGTGACCATAGGGTGGTGCATGTTAAGTAGTTGATCCATTCAAGTGATTGACAGCAAAATATAGCTACATTAATGGGCCTTCTTTCACATCTTTTTCTTGTGATCATGAATGCAATGGTGCCTCAAGCATTGGACAAGGGCCTTATAATCATTTCCTAAAACAATCCATAAGTAGGGGTGTCAATTCGGGTCAACCCGTCGGGTTCGGGTCAAACCCGACCCGACCCGGATCTAAATGGGTCAACCCAAACCCGACCCGTTTTTGCAAACGGGTCGGACATTTCAACCCGGACCCGACCCGGCAGGGTTGCCGGGTTGAACGGGTCAAATCTGCGAACCCGAACCTGACCCGTTTATCAAACGGGTCGGGTTCAACCCGGATTTTTCGGGTCAGGTACGGGTCGGGTTGTCGTGTCGTGTCAAATATTGACACCCCTATCCACAAGCTCCATCAAAAGGTTATTAGTGTAGAGGTTATTGAGTATTAGAAAAGCCTAGGGTTGTGAATGAGTTAAGCTGGCTTGTGAGCTTATTCAAACTTGACTTGATAAAAGCTCACGAGTCGAGCTTATTGAGCTTTGAGCTTGAGCTCGACCAGATTTCTGAGCTCTTTATGTAATGAAACTTGAGTGTGATTTATACACAGCTGGACTCATTTGCTGGTCGAGCGACTTGCATAGAAATTGTGGAGTGCGTGAATTCTTAAAGCATAGCTTAAGTGCAAGCTAGCAAACTACAAAGCAAAAAAAAAGAAATATTTACATTTCTTTGCATTAATTGCTTTTGTTGCACAGCTCGCCTCTACCCTGTAGGATTTATCATTTTTGTTTGGCCACTGTCTCCATCACTATCGCAAGCCCAAAATTCCTTCGTTCTGGCTCATTCCCTTCTCTCATGCTCTCTCCACTCCTTGAATCAAGTAGTCCTAGACTGACTCCAGCTTTAGCTCCAATTTCGACGGCAGCGAGTTGAACATGTTCATCTTCATCCTTAAGGAAAACTTATTAGGCTAGAATGCAAATTTCTGAGGTTTCTCATAGTTATCATATTATATTTTGGATTATGCATTTGAATGTATATCATGTTTAAGAAAATTATTGCATGATGGTTTTAGTAAACAAGTGGTTAGTTATACATTTGGAATTGAAGAGCTAAATTAGATCTCCGAATAGTGTTCATATAGTTCAACTTGGTGTATTGATTCTAATTTGGTATATTGGTAAAAGAATTAGTGCTCACTACCGAGCAGCACACCCATTCCTACCAACCTCAACCAACTCAGCCACGTAACCACTTCAGCAAACCGCCTATGGAAGTTCTTAGCAACATAAAGCCCACTACCAACTCCACATCCACCATAAAATGTATACCAGATGGCTGCATCTCCACTTATCCAAAACTGATGTTTCTCACTTATTTATACATGTATTAACTCAATTGGAAATATGAAGAGATATCGGGTCTGTATCTACTACAAGCTTTAATACATATTTTAGATTTCTCTTCTATGTTACTATATTCAATTTAAGAATTTTCACATGGTACCAGAGCCGCGCAGGCTTGCGGCCCAAACCTGACTATAGAATCGTCCCCTTCTTCTCAAATAGGCGAGGAAGTCCGGGATAGCCCCACCATTCCTTCCTCCCTTAAATTTCTAATCTCTAATATCAGGAACATTGTTCCTGTCGCACTTTCTAGCGACAACTATCCATCATGAAAATCCTATATTCTCAAGTTGTTTCGTGCAAACAACTATGTGTCATTCTTAGACCATACATCATCTGTTCCTGCATGACTCATCATTCAGCAAGACGGAACCTCCATGCCTAACCGATTGTTCACTCAATTGATGCTCGTTGATCAAACTTTAGCTACAACACTTTGCTCCACCCTTTCCCCACCCATCCTCCCATACGTCCTCAAACTTGACTAGTGCACAGACATTTGGACAACACTTGAACGTCAATTACAAGCAACAAATCGTCCAAGAGTTATTCAACTCAAGAACAAATTACATAACATATCTATGGGCCAATCCACCATGATCCAACACCTTACTTCTATCAAGACATTAGTCGACAATAGAGCAGCCGCTGGCGCTACCATGCATTGACGCAGAAGACATCCTTCTCTACACACTAAATGGACTCCCGTCACAATATCAATCCTTTAAGACAACAATACGCACGAAGCTCTCTCCAGTAAGTCTTGAAGATCAGTATTCCCTCTTGCTGAGTGAGGAGATAAATCTCTCATCCGACTACACAAAAGACGTCGTCTGTCCTCAACTACACACAACTCTTTACTTCTATTGTCGTCGCGCAAGAGGTCGAGGATGCTACTTCTATACTACCGATAGAGGCAAAGTGTCACCCTCTTCTTCATCACGACCACCTCAAACATCCACCAACCAAAGCGTCAGTTGTCAAATTTGCGAAAAATGTGGACACTTTGCTCACCTGTGCTGGCACCGTCTCAATCAATAGTATCCCACTCCCTCCTGACAACCCACATCGCTTGTTACAACAACTCCACAAATTAATCAATTCCGGCTGGATATTAGATTCCGGTGCTTCATCACATCTCACAAACAACCTCCACAACATATTTCAACCATTAGACTATCAAGGAACGAACACAGTAAAAAATGGAGATGGCTGTCCCCTTCATATTGCTCATTCGGGTTTGATTCTTCTACACACCCCCCACACATAAGCTCCCTACTTCATTTACATCAACTTTCATACAATCTCCTCTATGTTTCTACTCTAGCCAAAGATAATAACCTTTCCATCCAAATAAAGGACCAGACAACAAACTCGATCATACTCTCAGGACCTTGCAGTGATGGAATCTACCACGTCTCATCTCCTTCTACACTTTCTCAACCAGTCACCGTGCTTTCAACAATCGTCCCAACTACCCTTCGTTGGCACCATCGCCTGGTACATCCTCATCAACAAGTTATGACAACTATTTCCAAATACAACAACAAATTAGTTATTCCTATTTCTTCTTCTATTTTCTCTTCATGTAAGACCTCAAAAGGTCATAAAGTCTCTTTCACGAGATCTACTAATCACAGCTACAAACATTTAGAACTTGTACACTTATATGTATGGGGTCCTTCCTCTTTTCCATCAATGCAAGATTTTAAATATTACATCTCCTTTATAGACGATTCATCTCGCTTTCCATGTATTTACTACCTTAGTCAAATTTCATGTATTTACTACCTTTGTTAAATTTCATGTTGAAATACAAAACAACTAACTCTTAAAATAAAATTCTTGAGAAGTGACGGTGGTATTGAATATCTAAACAAAATTCTTAAAAACTACCTTCAAACCCATGTCATCTTGCATCAAATCAGCTGTCCATATACTCCAGAACAAAATTGTCTCGTCGAAAGAAAGCATCATCACATTCTCGAGACCACCAGAACACTACTTCACACGGCTCATCTTCCCTATCATATGTGGCTTGATACTCTGCTAACAACAGTCTACCTTATCAACCTACTACCATCAGCCACCACCTCCAATAAATCCTCATACAACCTTCTATTTCATAAAGCACCATAATATGAACATCTTAAAATATATGGATGCGCCTGCTACCCACTACTACCACCTCTAGCCTGTCATAAACTATCCCCTAAATCTCCCCTTTGTGTTTTTATTGGATATGCTCAAAATTACAAAGGGTTCAAGTGCCTTGATCTCACTACTACCAAAATACATATCTCACGATATGTCACTTTTGATGAATCTCATTTTCCTTATTCTACTCTCCCCACTACAAACTCAGCACCAGAACCCAATCCTACCTCCACACATAAAACTGCAATCTCACCATCTCTTCCTCACTCACCAACAACTATCCCAATACCGGAAAAGATATCCAACCCAAATACATCAATATCCATAGCAGCTTCAAACTAACTTCATCCAGCTTCACCACCAGAAACTCATCCAATGACTACCCAATCTCAAACCGGCTCCCTAAAACCTTATCAAATTCTTAACTTTCACACCCCCACTATCTCAAATCCAACCACATATGCCGAAGCTTCTAAATACCAACATTGGCGATCAGCTATGGCCTATGAATTCCTTGCCTTGCAATAGCAAAGCACTTGGTCCCTAGTTCCTCCACCCTCCAATCAACCTATTCTTGGATGTCGATAGACATTCAAAACCAAACGAAATGCTGATGGATCAGTGGCTCGCTATAAGGCCCGCCTAGTGGCACACTGTAACCACCAAGAATATGGCCTCAACTATTATGAAACCTTCAATCCAATAACAAAATTTTCATCCATTAGAGTCCTTACAATTGCCATTATCTACAAATGGCCCCTCCACCAACTCGTTGTCACAAATGTCTTACTTCATGGCTCTCTCCATGAGACCATTCATATGCGTCAACCCCGTGGATTTGAAGACCACAACCATCCCAATCATGTCTGTCTACTTCAGAAATCTCTTTATGGATTGAAACAAGCTATGCGTGAATGTTTACAAACTTTTTCAGATCATCTCATTTCCCCCGACTTTCAAAACAGCCTGGCTGATACCTCTCTATTTACACTCCACCAAACTCAAATCAAACCTTTATTCTCATTTGTGTAGATGACATTCTTCTAACCGGTAATGACCCTCTTCTTCTCAAAATAATCTCATCCCTTAGTACTCATTTCTATATTAAAAATCTAGGCCATCCTATAACCTTCTTCGGCATTCAAATCTTTTCTCACAACAACCAACTTCATCTCTGTCAATCCTCTTATGCTCTTAACATACTACAAAAAGTTGTCCTGGAAAAATGCAATCCACTAGCAAATCCATCTACTACTAAACCACCTTCGGATTCTCCACCAGACCTTATTCTCTCTAACTATACTACCTACCATCACCTTACATGCTCTCTCAAATACCTCACTATCACTCATCATGACATCTCCTTTGCTGTTAACACCTTATGCCAACACAAGCATTCTCCTTCACCATCCCATTTTCATATACTCAAACGACTACTTTGCTACATCAAAGACACTTTACTCTTC
The DNA here is from genome assembly GCF_001605985.2 of Dendrobium catenatum. Lineage (NCBI taxonomy): Eukaryota > Viridiplantae > Streptophyta > Magnoliopsida > Asparagales > Orchidaceae > Dendrobium > Dendrobium catenatum. Next base: position 3,052,468 of record NW_021318876.1, read on the forward strand.
GACTTACCCATATAACCCTCCTCTCTTCAATTAACGACTTTCTCCGATGCTAACTGGGCCACAGACCTTGACACTAGACGCTCCACTTCATAATATTGTCTTCTTGGGTGACACTCTGATCTCTTGGACAGTGAAAAAGCAACAAATTGTAGCCCGCTCCACAAAGGAAGAGTATCGATTATTGGCAGCAGCTACGACAGATATCATATGGATGTGCTGTCTTCTCACTGATTTTAAGATTCCACTGAAACAACCCACAAATATTCATTGTGATAATACATCCACAATTGCACTGGCAAACAATCCAGTATTTCATGTTTGAACTAAACACATAGATGTTGATTTTCATTTTATTAATTATCACATTCCTTCAAATAAATTCAGGTAGTACCCATCAGTACAATTGATCAGGCTGCAGACATTTTTATCAAATATCTACCAACACAGAGATACCTTCTACCAAACTAACTGTTCAAAACTCACTGTTAGTTTTTTGGGTGGCATAAAATCATCAACGCCCACTACCGAGCAGCACACCCATGTAGAACATCACATTCCTACCAACCTCAATCAACTCAGCCACGTAACCACTTCAGCAAACTGCCTATGGAAGTTATCAGCAACATGAAGCCCACTACCGGATCCATGCAGTTGCTTGTAACCGACTCCACATCCACCATAAGATGTATACCAGATGGTTGCATCTCCACTTATCCAAAACTATTGTTTCTCACTTATATATACATGTATTAACTCAATTGGAAATATGAAGAGTTATTGGGTCTATATCTACTACAAGCTTTAATACATATTTTAGATTTCTCTTCTATGTTCTTGTATTCCATTTCAGAATTTTCACAATTGGTATTGAGGAGTTGAATTAAAAAAAAATAGGCAATTAGAGAGTACAAGCTATTGAGCCTATTAATGAGCCGAGTTTGAGCCAACTATGTATTAGGCAAGCCAAGCTCAATGGGGCTCGAGCTCAACTCAACTCAACTCAATTGAACCTTTCAAAAAACCGCCAATTTACTCAAGCAGAGTGCGCCTTCTTTTCATCATGCTCTCACTTGACTCCATAGACTTGGTTCTCAGTCCTCTATGTGCAACATTCCTCCTTGAACTGGGGAATACAACTCCCACTAAAGCACTTAATGAAATAGCAATTGACCTGAAACAAAAACTTGGGTTAATTTTGACTAGGACATCCTGGTTATGATAAAAGATGACAGCTGGTTTGCTGCAGAATATATCTCCTAAAAATGGTGAGAAATAGTGAGGCATGTAATAACTGTATGAGCATATAGATGACATGCGTTGTCTGTTCAGATCTTCGGGCATGCATTCTTCCAAATATAGGAAAAAATCTTTACCACTAAAACAATGATTTCAAACAATTTCTACATTACAGAATGCTTTTAAATGAATCCAGCATTTGATTTCATCTGAATTCAAATTCAAATAGTTTGAATTCACACACCTGTGAGTGTGAGGAGAATCCCCTCATAATTAATTGCATAGTTATGAGGGGCACAGGCTGTCTGAATTTGATAGTTTAATATCACTCCTTGTTTACATAACATTATGTGATAACAAACACCCTAAGCTCTCCTCTATCTCCTCTAGTAATCCTCAAGTCAGAATCCAGGTATATCACTTCAAACTCGCCACTGCCTGTGTTTGAAGGAGGCCTGAGCGCATCTGGAAGACGGGGAAGTTCAAGAGGCGGAAACTGAGATAAATTCCCTGATGGTTTCACAGTTGTTTTCTCGAATGTTATCTTTATGTTTGCAGTTCCTGATAAAAAAAAAATGTAGATCTTGTAGTTTACTTTCTCATCATTGAAAAAATCCATAGGAATTAGTGGGAGTGGCATATGCTAACTGACCTATAAGCTCAAATTTGTGAGCCAATGTAGCTGTGGCTTCAATTTGAGGAAACGGCCAAGGAGTACCAAACTGAAGTTCTACAATATTATCAAAATCTTTACTGAGAATATCTATCCGCTGGAACACCTAATTACAAAATTTCAATAGAACCAATCTCAATAATCATATCCCTAAACCCTAAAAATTGAGCAGGATTAAAAGCAGTAAACATGGGACAAACCTGCCCAAGCGTAATTGGGATAAGCCTTCCTGTAGGAGGGCCAGGGCGACTTCCACCAAGTGAGCGAGAGGAGAAAGCACTGCTGTAGATCAACCTCCACTTCCCTTGGAGCTTATCCAGGTCTTCAGAAAGGAAAACAGGCCTACCTGCAGCCGCAAGCTCTTTTGCTGCAGAATCGGCTAATCTAAGATCTTCCACACTGGCTGCAAGGCCTCTGTTCAGCCCAGAAACGGCACCCTGCATCCCATCACCTTATAATTTTTGAAAGAAGAAAATAATCTGCTATAATAAAAAGTATGCACATATTAAAACATTCTTATATTATTGCAGACATGACTCGCAAAACAGTAAAACACTTTGGTTATAGAGGCAACGTTAATCAATGTCGCATATATAAGAGCATGTACTACAGAATGCTTATTCAAAGAAAGCCATTCCATCATGTTTTTGCTTGCGGGATATTTTTTATTTTTGTTTCACGAATTTTCAGTTTGGTAAGTTAAAAATAGAAAAATATATCACGGTCACGACTTCTCAGAAAACTTTTAATAGGACATTACAAGTTTTGCGAGGCCCCAAACTCAAGATGCTTGTTGTCAACCGTGTTGATTATATTGCTATAGACACTACGAACTTCGTTGCCAGACCTTTCATTTTAAAGAATCAAAGACACCCTCTTGAGGCACCAAAGTGGCAGAAAGAATTCAAAGTAGGATTGTGAATTCAACTCAAAGATCAAAGATTGCTAAAAAAAAATTAATCAATTTTTTAGCTCAGCTTAAGCTTGGATCAAAATCAAGGTTTAAAATTACGTAATCGGGTATTGAAGCGTTTTTTGTTCGTGAGGCGAGGCGTAAGCCTTAAGGCGTTTTGAGGTGTAAGCCTCAAAATCAAAAAATTGCATAAACATAAAATGATAAATTATATATATATAATAATGAGTAAATAATATATAAAACATAAAAATGCTACTTACCACATCTTTGAGGATAAATAATAATGACATATCACATAAGAACTCACTAGTCATCAGCACTGTCATCACTCATCAGTCATCACTAAGGGGGTCTTCATTTGAATAATCATTATGATGAACTGCTCTCTCCTCTTCCACCTCTCCTATAGAGTTCAATGTCTCCCAATCAACTCCTTCCTCATTATCAGTTATCTTCCTCTTCCCTAAATATTTTTGAACAATATCATAATGAATAATAGTATAATACATTAATAAAAGTCTAAGAAAAGAAAACTATATTATTTATATACCTTTTTGATTTGTTCTTGAGTTGTGGTGGATGTAGATGCTTTAAGACCATTAAAGAAATCAACATTTAAATCTTCATCTTGTAATTCAGACGGCATCACTTCAACTTCATCATCTACAAACCACTCATCATCAGATGCCGCATCCTCGCAAAGCAAAGGATCTTCATCATCCATTAATCCTTTTTTTTTTCAAATTCCTATATCTAAGTCTCCTATTGTACATAATGTAAACCAGTGAATTCATCCTCAATGTCGACAAGCGATTTCTCCTCTTTGTATGTACTTGGTTGTAGGTACTTCAATTTCTTTCACAGCTAGATGAAGAGCATGTCAAGCCCAAAACTTTCACAACAAAACGCTGCAATTCTGGAGTTCTATCATCAAATTGAATCCACCACTCAACTGAAGATCGTTTGGCAATTGTATCTTTGATGCAGACAAACTAGATTGAAAAGCCAGATAAGGAGAACGATGGGCAAAACTATAACCAAACTCGATTCAAATAGTAGCAATCATCTATGACATCAAAAACCGATGGATAAAACGAGAAGAGAGATCAAAAGAAACAAAAGAAATATAAAAAGACGCTATCCTCAGAACAACCGACAGAACGGTTTCCTCACATGCATCGAAATGTAGGTTAAGTAAAGTGTGTGCTTAGGGCTAGCAAACTGATGGTCCACCACAGCAAGATAGTCCAAACGTCCAACCAAACTCCTCCAACAAATGCTCCCAAATCAGCCAACAAACACCTTCAAAGCCAAGAAGAAGGATACAAATGGAGTGAAACTTGCGTAGAGAAGAAAGAGGTAAGAAGCCCAGACAAAATAGAGGAGAAGAAGTGGACAAAGCTCTCAAGCTTTTCCAAAAAGAAGAAAACACTCAGGTTTTTTAAGAGAATAAGCTCAACCAAATTCAACAACCTTTTCCTTCAAAAATCATCTACTATATGTAGGCAAGAGAGGGAAACTAAACAACCATAGCACCTCCAAATAAGCCAATTAGATTTAGGGAAATGAAAGGCCAACAGCCACTATATCAGTCCCCAAACGGCACAGCAAAACAGAGAAGAGAAATACAGGAACCAAGCAGGAAATTCACGGAACCAAGCAGACAGCCGCAAAACCGAGCAGACAGCCGCGGAATCAAGCAGCAAACCACGGAACCAAGCAACCAACCACGGGAACCAAATGGGCAAAGGCACGAGAAATCACCCAGCACAGGAAAATGAGAAGACAAAGGGGAGGAGAAGAGGCAAGTCCACTCCAAATTGAATCCATGAATTAAAGCATACCTTTTTGGAATAATGAGCTAGGAAGTTCAATAAATCTCCCAATAATTAAACTAAACTTCAGCTCAACATTAATGAGCTAGCAACTTAGAAAATAAAGCTCAACTCCAATAAACCACCACCTCCCATCATCATCTTCAGCTCAAACCGAGAACCATAAGCCAACCCGAGAACCAACAGCAGCCCAAAGGACCAATCAAGCTAGCAAACCAAAGGTCTACCAAAGCCCAAGCACAACCTACCATGATCATTGGATAGCTAAAAAAATATAAAACTAAATAAAATACTAATGTTCATTTTTTTTAAAAATGAAAATATAGAAATTATGAATGCATTAATTCCCCCTTGGTGGGAGAGTTTCATCTCCAGATGAGAAAGCTTCAGTAACTTTCTGAAAAAGATCAGGATGACGCCGTTTTAGCTCATTAGCATCCATCCAAGTGCAGTCGGTTAAAGGTCGATTCTTCCATTTTGCCAATAACCTCTTATGCTTACCATGCCTTGTTTTAGAAATTCTGACATCAATAATATCTTCAACTTGTTCTTCAAATTTTGCCATAGAAATGGAGAGTGGCAAAATTTCAATTTCTATAGAATCGTCAGAATTTCCTTCATATAAAGAAAGGTCAGAAACATTAAATACAGGAGAAGTGCCAATAGAAATAGGTAGATCCAACAGATAGACATTTGTGTCTAATTTTTGAAGCAAACGAAAATGTCCAAATCTCTTTCTACTTAACTTTCTAAAAGTACCAACATGAAATCGTTGGCAACGAAAGTAAGCCATAACCAAGTCACCCTCATTGAAAATAACCTCTTTTCGATGTTTATCAGCAGTAGATTTGTACTTAGCATTAACCTTTTGGAGTTTTTCAAGGACTTGCTGTTGGACGGTCTTTATGTGGTCAAAAGTTTCAAAAGCTTCAGCACTAGTTTTGTTAGGTAAAGGAAAGCAGTTTTTATCTAAAATGCAAGGAATAGGTTGTTTATAAATAATTTCAAAAGGAGTTTTACCAGTGGAACAATTAAAAGAATTATTGTAAGCAAACTCAGTTTGAGGCAAGACTAAATCCCATTGGGATGGTTTTTCTCCAATAAGACACCTTAATAAATTTTCTAAGCTTCGATTGACAACTTCAGTTTGCCAATCAGTTTGAGGATGATATGCACTACTAAATTGAAGAGTAGTCTCAAGTTTTGCCCAAATAGTTCTCAAAAAATGACTCAAAAATCTAGTGTCTCGATCAGAAGTAAAAGTACGAGGAACACCGTGAAGATTTACAAATTCTTTAAAAAACAGATCAACAATGTAAGAAGCCTCAGAAGTTTTCTTGCAAGGAATAAAATGTGTCATTTTGCTAAAGTGATCCACTACCACAAAAACAGAGTCAAATTTTTGAATAGTAACAGGCAAACCCAAAACGAAATCCATAGAAATATCCTCACAAGGTTTGTTTGGAATAGGCAGAGGAGTATACAAACCAAAATTTTGTGAAGTTCCCTTGAAAGCCTGATATATTTTACATTGTTTAACCAGCTTAGCAATTTGCTTTTTCATATGAGGCCAAAAATATTTTTCTTCAACAAAAGCAATAGTTTTTCCTTGCCCAAAATATCCACCCAAACACCCACTATGAAGTTCTTTCACAAGTTGTTCTCTTAAAGAGTTTTTAGTTATGCAAATTCTAGACCCCTTAAACAAAAAACCTTGATGTATAATAAACTGAGCGGAAGGATCAGTTCCAGAAGCAAGACAAGAATCCCAAATACCCTTAAAATCTGAATCACTTGCATAAGTATCTTTCAAAAAATCAAAAGAAGTGATAGTTGGATAAACAGTTACCAATAAATGAGATCCCCTGCTTAAAGCATCAACAACTTTATTTAAAACACCAATTTTATGTTTAATATGAAAAGCATACTCTTGCAAAAATGAAACCCACTTGGCATGCCTTTTATTCAATTTTTTTTAGAGCCCAAAAAACGAAGTGCTTCATGATCAGTATTTAAAACAAACTCCCTTTAAATCAAATAACATCTCAAGAATTTCAAAGCTTGAACAATAGTATAAAACTCCAAATCATAAATAAAATATTTGGATCTAGTTTCATTCAGTTTTTCACTAAAGTAAGTAACATGTTTTTCCTCTTGACTAAGCACAGCACCAATACCAACATGAGAAGCATCACAATCAACTTCAAAAATATTTTCAAAATTTGGCAAGCTAAGAATAGGAGCTTGACTCATTTTTGCCTTAACGATTTCAAAAGTTTTTTCAGCTTGAGGTGTCCACCTAAATACCCTTTTTTTCAAGCAATCAGTAATAAGAGCAATCAGAGAACTGAAGTTCTTTATAAATCTTCTATAGAAAGAAGCCAAGCCATGAAATCGTTTCACCTCACTTATGTTTTTAGGAATGGGCCAATTTTGAATTGCTTCTATTTTTATTGGATCCACTTTTATTTCCTCAGCAGAAACAATAAAACCAAAAAATGTCAAGCTCAAAGTCATGAAGGAACACTTTTTAAGATTGATGAAAAGCTTTTTTTCTCTTAGAATTTAAGTGTTCAGAAGGATGAATGCTACAAATCAAAATGTCATCGAAATAAACCACAACAAACTTTCCAATAAAAGGTTTCAAAACAAGATTCATAGTTCTCATAAAAGTACTTGGAGCATTTGAAAGCCCAAAAGGCATCACAAGCCATTCATACAAACCTTCTTTAGTTTTAAAAGTAGTTTTTCATTCATCCCCAGGCCTTATTCTGATTTAATGATACCCACTTCTCAAATCAATTCTAAAAAATTTTTTGGCAACCGTGTTATTCTTAATAGGTAAATCAGTCACATGTTTTTGTGGATATAAAGTGAACTCTTTATTATTTTGGATCAAAGTGTAAGTATCTTTCTCTCTATTGTGAATAGTTTTGTGGTCACATTGCCAAGGTCGTCCTAATAAAATATGACACACTTCAACAAGCACAACATCACAAACAACTTGATCTTTGAAAGATCCCCCAATTGATAGATTGACAGTACATTGCTTAGTGATTGGAACATCTCCCCCTTCTTTGAACCAAGAGATTTTATAGGATTTAGCAAGTGGTGTTGACTTTATTTTAAGCTTGTCAACTAGTTTTTGAGAAATAAAATTTTCAGAACTCCGACTATCTATAATAAGAGTGTAGATTTTCCCTTCGATTGTGCAAGTTGTTTTGAATATGTTTCTTCTGAGCCACCTATCCCCTTTGTCAATTTTAGTTGTTAAGACTTGTCGAATTACCAAAAACTCTTTACCTTCATCTCCTTCAATATCAACCTTTTCTAATTCAATATCATTTTCAGATCCAGATTCATTTACTTCTTCTTTTTCCTTCAAGTTTTCATCATTTTCTATGAGATTATTTTTTGATGGATTGTTTTTTTACAAGTGGCAAAGAGAAGACTATAAAGCCCACATTTATAGCATGGTCCAATTAATCTAGGTTGATCAGTAGTTTTAATACCTATAATTCCCTTTCCTTTATCTGCATTTTGATTTTAAAAATTTTTAGCTTTCACACCAGATGTTCCCCAAAAAGTTTGAGATTAGGTTTTAATCACGCCAGTTGGTCGTCATTTATATGTTTCCATTACTTTATTGTGACCATTTTCCCTTTGATGTTGCTTTTTCAATTTTAGCGCCATACGATAAGCCTCGTCAATTTTAATGATATCATGCAAGTTAAGTTGATCTTGGATCGACCACTTTAAGTCATTGATGTATCTTGAAACAGTTTTCTTTTCAGATTCATTTAAATCATTTATAGATTGAAATTTATAGAACATTTTGGTGTACCCTTCAACAGACTGATTTCCTTGTCGCAAGTTATTAAATTCTTGAAATATTATTCGAGCATGATTAGTTGGTAAGAATTTCCATTTCATTTTTTCCTTCATTCTTTTCCAGTTTTGGACGTTTTCTTTTCCTCTCCTAAGTCTATTATTTTGAAAGTTTTTCCACCAAGTTAAGGCATGACCATAAAGTTTTAGGCTAGCAAAGCGAACCTTCCTATTATCCGGTATTTCTTTCCACTCAAAAAACTGATCCATCTTTTCTACCCACTCAAGGAATTGATCGGGTTGAAGTTTCCCCTCAAAATTAGGAACATCAATATTTATTCCATGATCCCAATTTCTTTGTTGCCTGGGTTGATTTCTAGGAACCTCCTCTTCACTTTCAGAATTTTGCACATTAGGATTAACATTATTAACATTCAGATTTTCAATTGCTTCAGCCATAGTGTTGATTTGTTATTATAAATGATTCAATTGTTGCATTAAATTTTGCCAATCCCCTAGATTATTAGCCATTTTAAAATTTTAGAAAAGACTGTCACGCTCCAAGGATTTAACTTGGAAGAATTATTCTTTTAATCCATTAAACCATCAATTATCAGAGCTATCTATAGCATCAATCAGTATTAAATAATATAACAAAAATCTATAATTAAAATATCATGTAAATATTTTAATTCATTCCCAAAAGTTCATTTACAATATTCAGGATCTTCAACAATGATCACGATTCCATCCAGCCCTAAGTACAAAAGAATAACTATCACAAAAGAACAAAAACCTGACAATCTTGATCAACCTCACTCTCCTGCTCCCTTGCCCTGACCTGAAATCATTAACTACATATAATGAGCTTAAAAAGTCCAGTAGGTCACCAAATACCTACAACTGAAATCAAAGCATGGTACAAAAGCAATATGCATGTCAATCCGTTAAATCAATATCAGTCACTTGCACATGATCATTGAGTCAATGCAGAAATAGAAATCAATGTATAAATCATAATCAGTACATAAATGATAGTCAATGTGTAAATAGTATCACTACATAAAAAGTAAAATCCTCAATCGACAGTAGAAGAATCAGTAAACAGTATAAAAGTCCGTAAAGCTCAATGAATCAGTACTGTAAAGCTCAATGAATCAGTACGTGCGTCAAATCTCTACGGTAATTGTTGTATCAATAATATCAGTCAATAAATTATAATGTCAATAATATCAGTCGTATAAAGAGAGATCATCGATTCAATAATATCAGTCAGCATAAAACATCAAATCAATACTATCGTTCGTGACTGTTGAAATAAAAAAATGCAGTAAAACCGTATCAAAACGTACACTGGCAATTCCAGTTATTCAATATCACATACTCAGTGAATCACATGCAATCCAATAATCTATATCACGTGTTCAGTGAATCACATGTCACTCGCTCAGTATATCACATGCATGATGTCAGTATAGTGAATCAGTAGTAGCAGCGTATGTATCAATATCAGTAATAATCCAGTGACATAAACGATAATGCTATAAATCCATATAGTAATGATAAATCTGTACAGTAACGATAAATCCTCAGTAAATGTGTCAGTATCAATAAATCCGTCAAATCAATATCGTATTAATAACATCAATCAATCATATCAATAAAATCAATCAGATCATTAAATAAATAAATCAATTCCGGTCAATAAATGTACTGGAATGCATGTGTAAAGTACTATTCTTATGATTACTTTATGGATTTACCGATATTGAATCGATTTATCGTATTAAACGGATTTATTGATTTATGTATGAATTTACTGATATCGATGGATTTATTAATAGAATTTAATAATTTATTCATTGATACTGAATGGATTTACTGATGGATTTATGAGCTTACTGTTACTGCATGATTTCATTGATATTATATATTGTTTACCGATTCAACTACTGATTCACCGATACTACTGATTCATTGTACTGATCTTATAGCACGTGATACACTGAATACTGACTGATACAAGTGATACATTGATAACATATGATTTACCGAACAAGTGATATAGATTAATTGTATTGCATGTGATACACCGAGCACGTGATATAAAATATGCTTTTACTATTGGATCGAAGGTAACCATCTTTCTGCCCCCTTAGCGAGCTTCTTAAACCAAATCCCATAAATACGCTGAACCATAGTATGGAAAAAAAGGATTTAATTTTCCGTGAGATTTAAACGTCCATTTTTTTGCATTTGGATGGATTTACCTCAAATTTTCCTCAAAGCTTGCTACCAAACAACCTCTTAGGTTTATAAGTTTAAATGATCTACATTATTAGCTATTTCTACACGATTATATAATTTTTTTCAATTTTATAGTAAATTTTATTTTTTTTTGTATATTTGTCTTTAAATTCTTTTTTTTTTGCAATTTCATAACAATTTTTATTTTATGTATATTTGTCTTCAAATTCATATATTTTGTCAATTTTATAGCAAAATTTTCAAAATACACAGCTTTAATTTTACTCAGCATCTCACCAAACAAGAAAAACAGTTCTCTTGCATTTACTTTGCATATAACCAAACGACCCCAAAGTATTATAAGTACACTGCATTTACATTACCCTGCATTTCTTTTTTAAGCAACCAAACATCCCCTAAACATCTATCAAATTAAATGATTTCAGGATTTAATGTCTCCATGATTTGATAAATCTGGATTTACAAGATTTAATGTCTCCTGCTTGTTGCTTGTCGCCAAATAGCCCTTAAAATTCTAGTGTTTCAAGTACATCAAACAAAATAAACAAGTTTCCACAAAATTAATTTGTTCCAATCGCTTCATCTCCCTTTCAAATGAAGCGTTCGGAAGGCAAATTTTCAGGTAAACAATTCAAAGTTCCAAAAGAACGATTGCAGAACTACTAAGCAGAGGGAAATAAAATACTAACAAGTAGTTTGAGCTTGAGAGAGGCGATATCGGGCTCCGGGTTCGCAAAGGAGGGCTGTGGATCAATGGAAGTGGACGTATTGAGAGCCGCCCGCCGGACAGAACCCTCGCGCCGGCGTCTTCCAGCGCAAGATGATGACTTGGAATTCAGAACCCGCTGCCGGGGTCCGCCGCAGAAATCTCCCGAAACAAGGGAGAGCAAGGCATGGCGAAAAGAAGAGGAAGAGGAAGCGGAGCAAAGCAGTGAGCCTGAGATGCTGGCAGAAGGACAGGGAGAAGCAGCCATCAATTCGGGCTGAATGGCTTGGCCACCCGACGAAACAGTCGAAACTAGTGGAGTTTTTGCTAAATCGACCTAATCATTTAGGCTTAGCTGGAGGTCGAGTCATGCTGATTTCTTGAGGTTCGGCTCAAGCTTTTTTTAAAAAAAGAAATAAGAACTCTAGTTTGACTTAACTGTGCAAGCTCCATTGGGAGGAAAATTATTAGGTGCGGAGACAAGACAGCTCAATGTCCGGACTTCAATAAAAATTTGACAAGTGGATCTTCCACGTGAATTTGCTTAATAAATCTTTTAATTTAATTTATATCTGCTCGACTTGACTCGACCTGGTCCACTACTTTTTACATTCTAAATGCAGGGTTGATGTTATTTTTAGAAACCCACCAAAGATCTCAAAATCTAAATATTTATTGATTTTGATATCTACTGCTCAGAAAGAAAAAACGAGCTAGAAAATTGCAAAAAAGTGATCGAATGCTCTCCAAAGAGAGGGTGAAGGGATGCATGAACCGGAAGTTAACTTAGCTGAAACTTCCGCATGTTTCAACATATCGATAAGTTTCAATCTTATCTCAAGTTGTATTAAGAGTATACTTTTTGAAAGTTGTAAAACAAAGCTGTGTAGAAAAAAGGGCATCAATGCTCAGAAGGTTTTCACTTAGAAGAGGCTCTTAGAAGTGCGTAGAAAAAACAAATAAGCTCTTCTCATATCTTGCTTTGCTATTTTGTGATGTTGTTCAGCTATCATTAATGTTTTAATTAACTTACAATGACGATCATCATTATTTTTAGGGTTGGTAAAGCTTAAGCATTTTAGTTGCACTTTAGTTGTGCTTTTGTTACGCTTTGGTTGCGTTTTTGTTGCGCTTTGGTTATGCATTTATTGCACTCTTGTAATCTTTGCTTCTTATTTGACTGTGTATAAAGATGAGAAAGAAGCATATGAATGTTATTGTACATATGTCCATAATAATGACATTGGCGTCCGGAAGGATCATCATAATTATTGACCAAATTCTATAAACATAAAATCCAAGGACTTTGTCTGTTCAAAAGCTGGTTTCAAGAAGAGAATTGATTTGAATTCAAAAAAGAAATTTACTAAACCAGAAGTTAGAACTGATTGTCCATATATTATGAGGTTTGTAGTTGATGAAGGTGATTACTAGCATGTTAAAAGATTTATTGAATTCCATAACCATGAATTGGCTATGCTAGCAGACCGACACCTTCTGAGATCATGTAGAATATTGTTGATGAAAAAATTTCTGTCCTAAAATCAATGACAAATGTATGAATTAGAATCGTTGATGCATACACATACCTTGCAGAAGAAGTTGGAGGATACAAGATTGTTAGATTTTATAAGAGGGATTCTTATAACTTTATTTAGAATGATGAAAGAACAAAGATTTAATTTGGTGACATTAATTCTTTGATTCAATTATTTGAAGATCGACAAGTAGAGGATCAGATGCTTGCATGGGATATTCAAATTGATGAGTATGATAGATTGTTAAATTTTTACTGGGTTGATGGGATATGCATGATAGATTTTGATTGTTTTGGAGATGTGTTGATTTTTGATACTAGCTATAGGCTCAACAAGTATAATTTTGTAAGTGCACTCTTTGTTGGTGTTAACAATCATTGACAGAATATTTTGTTAGGGGTTGCTTTTTTGTTAGATGAAATAATTGAAAGTCTTACATGATTGTTTAAAACATTTATATAAATAATGGATAATAAATATCCAACGATAATATTCACTGATCAGGACTATGTTATTGCTAGGGCCATAGAAGTTGCATTACCTCACACTTGTCATAGACTATGCCAATGGCACATCTCTAAAAAGGTTCCATCAAAAGCTTCAATAACAACAATAAAGTCAGAGGACTCTTCTATAAGTGTTTGAGCAAGTGTGATTATGAGAAAGTGCTTGAGGAGACATGGGTTGAAATGATCAATGAAGGGAACCTTCATAATCATGAATGGTTGGATGATCTTTATAAGATAAGGAGAAAGTGGTCCACAACTTTCAATAAGGATTATTTTAGCATGGGCCTTTTATCCACACAGCGTAGCGAGTGTACTAATAATGTGTGTCATGGTATTTCAATGCCAACAAGTTTATTAATTGATTATTTTCTTAGGTTAAAAAAGGTACTAATGAATTGGCATCGAAATGAGGAGGATGAGGAGTACAAATAAAATTAGTTTGAAATATTTCCTGTGATAAAGAGTAGCTCAATATTAAAGCAAACTGCTCGATTTTACTCAAGAAAACTATATTCATTTTTTGAGGAGGAAATTTTATAGGGTGTGGGAGGAATGAGTATAGACTTTGTCTCGACTGATTCTTCAAAGTTTCTAATCAACTACACAAAGAATAAAGACCAACATCATCCTTGGGTTGTTGATTTTGATGCAACAGAAGGGAGTATTCAATGCAACTGTATGAAATATGATACCATGAGATTATTGTGTTCTCATTGTATGAGGGTTTTGAGACAATTGGATATTGCTAAAATCTCTAAGAAGTACCTACTGTTGCGATGGCCAGCAAGGGCTCAAAAATATATTTTTTCAGATTATTTGGGCAATGGTACGAGAAATAATAACTTTGAAGGTGGTAAGAGATTCATATTCAGAAATCAAGTGAGCAGATTTGCATATCAAATTAGCACATAAGTGCAAGGGAATAAAGAGTTTGAGCAGTATATGCTTGCCGTAATGAAAGATATTGTTGAAAATATAGGTTTAATTCTTCATGGCAAGAAAAAAACAAAAAGTATGTTTCAAGATCCCAGGGTGGCATACAAATTTGAAAGTTTCTGCAAAGCGAAGGCCTAAAGGCATATATAATGCAAGACTAAAAAGTCACTGGAAAAAGAAGAAGCGACCTAAGAGTAAGTTTTAATATTTTGATAATTATATGATTCCTTACTTAAGACTAAACTTGTAGCTTTTAACAGAGAAACCTTTGGTGGGAAAAAAAATAAAAGTGATGGTTGATATCGATGATGTATATATGACAATGGATAATCCTTTTCCAACATAGATGAATTTCTCAAGCATGCCTAAATGCTGCAGTGATGAATATATAACTGGTCAAGCAACAAGCCAACCGGGTGCTAAGTACACCATATTGATTATGGATTTTATTACTTTGGAGTTAAAATTTAATAAATTTTCATTGTAATAGGTATTGATTGTGAACTTATGCAATATTCATTATCATAAGTATTGATTGTTAATTATAATTTTTTATTGTAATAAGTATTGATTGTGAACTTATGAATTTTTATTATAATAAGTGTTAATTGTGAACTTACGAATTTTCATTATAATAATTATTGCATTTTAGTTGTGCTATATATACGCTTTAATTGTGCTTTAGCTGTGTAATATTTGCAATATATTTACGCTTTAGTTGTGCTTTTATTGTGCTTTAGTTACACTATATGTGCATTATATCTGCGCTTTAGTTGCGTTATTATTGTGTTATATCAACACTTTTGTTGCATTATAATTTTGTTATATATGTGCTTTAGTTACTCTTTGGTTGTACTTTAGTTGTGCTTTTTATTACGATATATTTACACTTATGTTGATGTACAAATTATCATAATTTATAAATAAACTTAACATTAAACAACACAAAATATATAATTAACATAAAAAACTCAAATGTACATAATTTACAATTGACTTGACATTACAAAAATGAACATAATTTAGTATTTTACTTCTTTGTTATAAGAAAAATATAATATCCAAATTCTGCCCTAAATTTTAACATACATTTTTACCAATCTTTATAAGAGCTCTAGTCCACTTTCCTTCGTAGAATGACTTTCTCCATGTATTTGCATACAAACATTCCACAGACAACTTCATTTGACTGAGTTGGATTTCCACGGATAATTTGTAAATTCTATTTTGTTATATCGCTTGTAAAGGCTCCTTAGGTTTTTTCATGCAAGGATTTTATATAAAAAATTAAACTAGTATTTTCTTTTATGTTTATATTGATAAAATAAGTTGCATACAATCTGACTTTAACGTATAACTTTATAACATATATTCTTGTGTTATGGATTGGGTAAGGAATTATGTAATTTCCAGACTCTCTTTTTCAACCTGCTTATAAAAAGGATCCAATGCTTACTGAAGATTAGGTGTTGAACATAAGATTACTTTTCTTAACTGAATTAGAATAAATGTGTTGGATGAACATATGAAAAGGTTGATTATAATCCTTATATACCTAAAATAAGTCAACTATCTAGGAAAACTAATGTGATTAATAGATTAGAAATAAGATTTCTACTAACCTTGTATAATTGAGAGATGTAAAAGTAGCGTTAAAATTTCTCTATCATAATCCTACTCTTCTCAGATAACAAAACAACAAATGTATCTACATGGTTATCTCCTAAATATTGATTTGTTAGCAGATCAATAATATTAGCTCTATTTATTACTATGTTACCAGATATAAATATAAGGTTGTCTCTATAAAAATAAAGAAAAAAATTAAAGCGCATCAAAAGCGTAAGTAAAACGCACGTAAAGCGCAATAAAAGTACATATAAAGGGCATGTAAAGGGCATATAAAACGCAATAGAAGTGCAAGTAAAGTTCAATAAAAGTATATGTAAAGCGCATAAAAAGCGCTCGTAAAGCGTATTAAAAGTGCAACAGAAGTGCTAGTAAAGCACAATAAAAATGCATGTAAAGTGAATATAAAGAACATTTAAAGAACATGTCAAACGCAAATGAATAAACTTAGTTTTTATCAAACTTCCTAAAACAATTATCCATAAATGTTTGTTGCTCATTAGCTAAGAAATCCTTCTCGAGATATTCCATTGTAAGCTGTGCAAGTCAAGGTACAAATTTTAATTTATCAACATAAATAACATCATGTGTATGAGTTGGGTTTCTCCAGTCTTTTAGAGGGTTTATTGTCATCTCTTTTTCTTTTTAGTTTATGTGATTAGTTTTAATTGATATGCTTGGAAGTACTGGAAAGTTTACTCTTTATTGGCTGAGCATCTATTATGGGCGGTGGTTGAACAATATCTATAGTGGCTACTGGTAGAGGAACATCTATAGTGGGTGGTAGTGGAGGAATGTCTTTATTGGGTGGTGGTTGAGGAACATCTTTATTAGGTGTTAGTAGAGGAACATATGTAGTTTTGAGTTTCTTTACAGATTGGATAGTTGAGGAAGATAAAGATATATAAGATTTATCAGGATCATATTCACATTGGGTCAGATGGTGGATGATTTTATATTGTAGAAATTTTTTCATTGCTTTTAAGTTTTTCTAAATTATCTTCAATTCAATCTACCCTTCTACCCAAATTCTCTTCAATTCTATTACACATATATTATAATGTAACTAATAATTTATTCTGAACAGTAGACCAAACTTCACATTTAAGAAGAGGTGGTTGACTAGGAGGTTAAGCAGGAGTTTGAGGGGTTCTTGATGTGGAGAATAAGGAGAGGGAGGTGGGGGATGTGAACTTTTTTTTTATTGTGGTGAGTGGATTTTGTTGGGGATATTGATGAGTTCATATTTTTAGGTTTTGAATAATATTTTTATCAGCCGCCAAATTTTCTGCTTCCTCGTTAGTAATATTTTATAGAACAAAATAAATTTGTATATAATTTAAACTAATATTAATAAATATCTACACAGTTAATAAAAGAGAACTCATTTATATTATTTGCTATAGATATGAGTCTTCTTAGGATTTTATAATTATTTAGGGAAAAACATAAATTAGATACCAAAAATATTATAAAGGTCTTTAAATTAGTTGTATTGTCAGTTGATCTATTTACTTTTATCATTTCAGTTTTTATTTATGTTGATAGAGATCCTGTGAGGAGATCACTCTTTCAATTGATATCATCATCTCTATTAGGCAAATTTGTGAGAATATTTTTATTTAATTGACAAAACATAATGCATTAAAAAATTAAAGATATATTGATAATTCTTTATATAAAATCAAACATGTTAATAGAGCCACCTCATCAGAAGTTAATTTAAGCAAATGGTCATTGACAATGAAGCCTTCATAAGAAGAATTCCAAAATTTAAGAATCTTATATAAAAGTGGTATACACTGCTGGAATGTCGGGAACTTCAAAAATTAATGAATGTGCAAATTCTTCAAAGTGTCCTCAACTTCTTGGTCAATTATCTCCACAAAAGCATTGCAAATATCTCTGAAAGTGGTAACATACCAACAAGAAGTAATAGGCCTTTGATAGGGAGTTATCTGGAAAAAAGCATTATAAAAGAAAACTAATGACAAGTGAAGTGCAATAAAAGTGCAAGTAAAGCGCAACAAAAATGCAACAAAAGCACAACTATAGCATAACGAAAGCGCAACTGAAGTGCAACTAAAGCACAAGTTCAAAATCATTTAATGTAACTTTTATTCTTGGATGAGAAGGTTGAAAAACAAAACAAAAACATATTAAAAAAATATTGAAGAAACTAGTATGTATGAAATGAAACCATAAACCCTAAAAAATAAAATCGCACATAAAGCATAGTAAATGCACAATATAGGCACAAAAAGGTGCAATACTACATTTTCTAAAATGCAGCCTAAGTACACCAACTTTGTCTACCACCGAGAAGGTCCTCGAGAATGGAAATTCCAAAGGATTAGAAGAAAAGCTTTTATAGAACCGCATGAGGGTAGAGAGCGAGAATTAAAAATGTCGTGTGAAAAGTAAAAATGCCCCATTTCCCTTCTTGTATTCTTGAATTCAAACAATACGGGTTAGTGGGTCAGGTTGGTCGAGCTGACAAGACATAAAGCATGAAATAATACATAAAAATTTTCAACTTGGAATAACCACATGTCAAGTTTTTATTGGTTTCCGGACGCAAAGCTAGATCCGGTCTCCACACCTAATAATTTTCCCCATTGGGAAGCTCAAATTTGACTCAATTCTTTTATTTTTTTTTATCAAAACTTCAAGAAGTTTTTAACTAGATTTGTTAACATACAATTAAAATTTTGTTTTTAATTGTAACAAATAATTAAAACACTACCATTATTAGGTCCTAAGTATTAGATGAGAAAATTAGATGGTTGCGTTAGATAGTCGTAAAACTTGTCAAATAATATTGGCATAAATCTTTTAATATATTATGTTAATATAATGATGTTTTTTGAAGGTGACACACTATATAACTTGAACACGATGAAACATATGTAAGGGATGTTGCACCGAAACCTTGGTATAGTATTAAATGGGCAAATGTTCCCACATTATGGATATAGTAGGCAAAGAAGTTAATCCATAAAACTAAAATTATGATTGGAAATTAATATATAAGTTCTCTTACAAGCAAATTAATGAAATTGATATATATTATAATTTATAGGAAGATAAATATTATATGTATTCATGAACCTAATGGGTTGGAGAGAATGCTATGTAGATTGATAGTTTAGGATTTAAACTACGATATTCTAGTATTAGTCATATTAGAAATGCTGTTTGTGTGATTTTAGATAAGAGTTTGAAGGATAATATTATAAAAATTAATAAAATTAGAGATTGAATTATTGCTTTAAAAATTATTATTGATGCTAATTAAGATTATTAATATTATAAGTGCTTATACTCCTCAAGTATGTTTGGATGTGTTCAAAACTAAAATTTTAAAATAACTTATATAAAATCACCTCATAAAAAAAGAGTTTTTATAAGAGGATATTTAAATATACATGTTGGTATAGAAGTATAAGATTTTAAAAGCATACACAATAATTATGAGTTTGGAGTGACTAATGAAGATGGTATGACCATATTATATTTTTCTCTAACTTATGATTTATAATTGCTAAGACCTTACTTAAAAAAGGAGAGCAACATCTCATCACTTATAAGAATGGATATAGTAAAATCAAATTGATTGTTTTCTTATAAGAAAAAAAAAAATCTTTTAGATTGCAAAGATTGTAAAGTTATTTCGACTGAATATTTATGTATTCAACATCACTTATTAATTTTGAATTTCAAGATGAAGGGGTGGAATATGAAAAATAAAATAAATATTGTCTTAAGATTAGATGTGGGCATTTAAAGAAAACACTAATTAAAATATATTTGAGAGTAATAATCTACATTTTATTATTCTGAATATAAATGAGAAAATTAATATTATATGAGAAAAAATAGTTAATGATATTAAGACTATTACAAAGGATGTGCTTGGAGTATCAAAAAAAAAAATCTTATAATAGTAAAAATAGATGGTGGTGCAATCAAAATATGCAAGAAAAGATTAAAAATAAGAAGCTTTTTATAAAATTAGTTTATATTAAAAATTTTAAAAATTGGTAAATATATAAAGAGATATAAAAGAGTCTAAGAAAGTAATATGTGATGTAAAGAATTTAGATTTTAATGATTTATATAATAGAATAGATACTATGGAGGACAAAAGATATAAGTTAGACAAGCAAAAAGATAAAAGTAAGGGTTTAGATTAAATGAAGTGCATTAAGAATGAAGATAAAAAAGTGATTTTATTAGAAGAGGAAATTCAAGAATGGTAGATAAGATATTTTGTTAAGCTTTTCAGTGAATATTATTAGAATATGATTGAATTTAGTGACCTTAGTACCCTAAATAAAAATATAGATATTTATTTTTATTGGCATATTAGTAAAAATAAAGTTAGAGAGTCTTTAAAGAAAATGAAGTGTGAAAAATATTTTGGACCACATGATATTCTAATAAAGTTGTAGAAATTCATAAGAGATGAAGAAATTTTTTGGCTTATGAAACTTTTCAATATTATTTTGAACACTAAAAAGATATCAGATGAGTGGATAAGGAGTGTGTTGATTCATTTTCTTAAGAATAAATGTGATGCAAAAGAGTGTGCGAATTATAGAGAAATTAAATTAATGTGCCATACTTTAAAACTATAGAAGAGAGTTATTGAACATAGGTTATGACGTGATACAAATGTTTCTTAAAATCAAATTGGATTCATGCCTCGTAGGTCTACTATGGAAGCTATACATTTATTGAGAGGTTCGATAGAAAAGTTTAGAGAGAATAAGGAGGATTTACATATAATATTTATTGAGTTAGAGAAAGCTTACGATAAAATTTCAAGAGAAGTGGTATAGATAGTATTATAAGAGAAAGGGGTTAATAATGTTTATACTCAAGTCATTAAGGATATGCATGCAAAAGCTATTACTTTTGTTCAAGCACAAGGTGGTTTGACTAAGTATTTTTCTATTTCAGTTGGATTACATCAATGATCAGCTTTAAGCCCATATATTTTTATTATATTCATGGTCATTCTTACTATACATTGGCAAGAGGATGTATTGTGGTGTATGCTTTTTGATGATGTTATTCTTCTTTTTAATAAGACTAGAGAGGTAGTCGAAGGTAAATGTAAACTATGGAGTTCAACCTTAGAGTCTAAAAGTTTCATTTGACTATATATAAAATTATATACATTGAGTGTAATTTTAGTAGTAATATATCTAGTGGGGGTTTGTGATTTTGGACAATCAAGTCATCAATAAGAGTACAAAATCTAGATATCTCTAGTCTATTATCCAGAGTGATGGCGAAATAGATGAGGATATTATTAGTAGAATTCAAGTTGGATGGTTAAAGTGGAGGAATGCATCAGGCCTATTGTGTGATGGAAAATTATCCCTTAATCTTTAGGGAAAATTCTATAAGATGGTGGTGAGACTTGCAATGATTTATGGTGCATAATGTTGACCATTAAAAGAGAGGCATGCAATTAAGTTAAATGTTTTAAAGAAGAGGATGCTCATGTGGATGAGTGGATTTAACTCATAGATACAGAGCATAAAATGAGAATATATATGAAAAGTTTGGAGTAGCTCCAGTGGCAGATAAGATTAAAGAGATTCGCCTTGGATAATTTAGTCACATAGAACATCGACCTTCTAATGACCGGATTAGGAGAGTAGATGTATTGGATTTTGCCTATGTTAAGAGAGGTAGAGGTAGGCCTAAAAAAGACTTGGTTAGAAAATATTAGAATTAACCTTTTTATTAAATTTAAATGATAATTTGACTCTTAACTGAACACAATGGAGAAAAAAGATTCATGTAGCTAACTCCACGTAGTTGGAGAAATATTTAGCTTGTAATTTTTAATTGAAATTATTTTTTTCATGTTAAATGAGAGCTAAAAAAATGAACTCATTTAGTGCACAAATATCAAGTGAATTAAAAAAAATGGTTGAATCCATATTTATTTAGTGGATGATGTCTGATCATACTTTGGGTATACTTATGAGCGAATGACTTATAAATGAGGATGATGAAGGTAAAGAGGAAGAGGGAGATGAAATAAGGGAACAAAAGATAGATATAGATAAAGTATTTATTATCCTAGTCAAAAGTACAAGAATTAGAGGAGTGAGGACTCTATTCTACACAATATCTCTATGTGAATCTCTCTATCTATTTTTGGTGTCTGTTCATGGCATTGCTTGTTTTTTTGTTCCCCTTTCTTTGTATCCCCTCCCCCTATTTATAGATATTGGAGAGTTCTAGTATAATATTTACATAATAACAGAGTTGTATTATGAATCTTTGATATAGCTTGGCCAACTGTGCATAATAGTGTGACCATCTTGGGAATGATGATGCAGGTGAGATGGACCCATGGGCATTTGAAGATTGAGTAGGTGTTGGGTAGGAAGTCAGTTTGTTGTCACTCCACTAGAGTGAAAGGGGGAGAGTAAAAATTTTGAAGATGATCTAATTTTGAAGGATGTCTTGTGGATGAGATGTAATTTCCTATGATCTAATTGAAAGGATATATTTTTAATTTTTTTATTCATTTATCAACCAGATCAAGCAAGATATCCAGAGTTGATTAATTGCATTAAAGAAAATAAATAAAATACGAAAAATATAATTCACATTACTATAGTTAATGATTACTATCCACAACTAGCATCCAAAGAATATATATAATAGCCACACTAGCTACAAAAAAAGTACATGAACCAAAAGATAACCTTAAAAAAATTATTCGAGCATCAGTATAAAGCTTCAAGCGTCAGGCTCTTTACCTGAAATCATTTAATCACATATAATGAACTTAAAAAGCCCAGCAGGTCACCAAAATTTACAACTAAATTCAAAGCATGATAAAAGAGCAATATGCATGTCAACAGACACATCATAACAGTTATATTCATATGATCATTGAATCAATACATAAATAATAAAATTTATATATAGTAGTAGTAGAATCTATAAATAATAAAATACTATTGTACATGAGCCAGTAAAATAGTAAACCAGTATGAGTGTCAAATTTATAAAGCAATCATCATATCCGTAATATCAATTAGTAAATAAATTGTATAAAATATAAAATTAAAATATCAGTAAAGACTATCAAAATCAAATCAATGTAATAAAATCATATAAGAATGTACACATGCTATTCAAGCACTCTATATCACGTGCTCAGTGTATCACATGCTTCATATCATTACAACGAATTAGTATTATCAATTGGTATCAATATCTATATCAGTAATATTAACAATCTAGTGATAAGAGCAGTAGAATAATGCAATAATAGTAAATCTGTGCAGTAATAATAAATCTATATAATAATAAGAATAATGCCTCAAAATATGCATTTCAGTAGTCACACTAAACAAGTAAAAGTCATGGCTACCATGGTGTTTTTCAGTGTTAGTATCAGTGTTAGTAAACCGTTGGCTCAGTAAATAGAGTCGTCACTCTTTACCCGTCGGCACAATAATAATCTCCTTATAACTCCCAATTAGTATATGACGTGAATTAGTAGAGGATAACACTAAACCACAGTATTTAAGAGAAAGCCTGTCAGCCCATCATCTTGTATAGATCAATCAGTCTCCAACCAATGGGTAGAGGATAATACTAGTCCTTACTTATTTGTTTCACACACGCATATTATTATCATAATACTATAATAGTAATAGCGACTAGCTATTACTCAAGCACATATCCATATCCATTTCAAGGCATTAAAGTAAATAATGCATAATTGAGCTTAATTAAGAAGATGTCAAAATGTCATAATGGTATACAACAAAGAATCTATTAGAAAAAAATGCACATTTTTTAAAAATTATCAAAATACTAGGATTTATATAAAGTGATATTTTAAGACTTTTATTATACAATACCATAATTTTTAGAGGCCAAAATAAATTTTGAGATAAACAAAAATCACCGTATTTTTTAAATCTTCTAGTGAAAAATCTCAAATAAATACTCAAAATGCTCATAATCATGATATCTATAACATACAAAATGTTATGCGATGAAAGTTTTGTTAATACAAAGTTATTCATATTTTTCAGTAATAAAAATACAAATTTGATCAGAAAGATGTCAAAAACATAAAATCTTTGAAATAAAAAATAGGCTAAAGGTTCCTTACTACGAGACGAGTAAATCTCTCAGCAGTGTCGACGGATGAAAATCGCACCTTGGTCTCCAAATATGAGTTTTTCTTTTCTCTCTCTTCTTATTTATCTCACATTTTCTCATTTTCATTCTCTATTCCATTAGCCGAATGGAGAAAGGGATTTTTATAAAAAAATTAAGCGGGTTAAGATATTTTAGAATATAATAATAATATAATAGTATATAATTTAATTAATTAATTTCCTTAGTAGAATAATTATATAAATCATTTTAGGACTTTTAAAATTATAGAAAAATATTCATTAAATAAAACATGTGATTTAAAAAATATCGGTGAAATCGATTTGCAAAACGGAGACCTAACGGTCCCGAAATTCTCACTTGTACCAACATGTACTAATTTCTTAAGGATTTTTGCCGATGCCCAAAAATTATGAAAAAATTTGTGTAAGTAAAATTCAACAATCAAAATATTATGCCAAAGACAGTTTATGATTTGGAGTTATAATGACTCTAGAAAAAAATTGGCAAATTCAAAATACGGGTTATTACACAAGATGTGTGTATTTAGCTTGATTTTTGATATATCTCGTATTGAAGACTTGATTTTAGCTAAGATGAACAAAGACTTGTCCTGTTGAGAGAGTAACTTTTTATTTCTCACTCACTAGGAAGGCAACTACTCGAAGGATGTGGCTGAAGGTGATCTTCCATGCTCTAGTAATAAGCTCCTTCCTAGCTTCTGAGAGAGTATCTCGAATGGTCTATCTAGAAGAGAGAGTTCTCCTCCTGTGTGACTCGAACCTAACCTACAAGATACTTCTAATAGGATACTTACACATGTAGTCATTGGTGTACATTTAGTTCTCCGATTTATTCAACCCGTTAATCATAATATGCTAAAAAAGACATAAAAATAAATCATAAAATAGAGAACATAGCACGAGTAAATGCAAATTTACTACCTTAAATCTTCTATGAGGTTCATGTATCTCTTGAAACCAAACGGTCCTGTCATCGAGTTACAATATAAATATTGATCTCAAACCCAGCTAATACTTACTTTTTTTTTTACTTCCAACTTGTGAGCCTTGAGTGAATTTGGCAAGATGGCTCTTTCCTCTCTTCTTGGCATTCATGCTTCTAGGAAGGTTGCTTTAGGTGTGGAGGTGTCAAATGTGGAAGAATCCACATTGAGTAAGGCTATTATTGGAGAGGAGGTGCAAGCATCTACATAAATGAATGTAGCATGCAAGCACTTCAAATTTAGCTCCACCTAATTAACATTTAGGTCTTTGCCTCCTTAGACCATCCCATATGCCAACATATATATATATATATTCTCTGCATTTTTTATTATTAAGAACAATAATGTGCTAAGCAAGCATTTAGTGCCTTCTAGGGAACTACATAGCATATCATCTATAGAAGATATTTATCTAATATAGTGTACATAATTATAATCAAGCAATATAGTTGATCTATTGTTAAATCGCATAGTCAAATGCTAATAAAATGAAAACCTAATGACACCATAACCCTATGATGTTCACAAGTGTGCCTATCACATCAACCAGTGTGTGCTAAGCTAGTATATGTGCTTATTTAATTAAGGTTTGATGTTCAAATTATAAATATGAATGAGAGTTTTCAAATTTCTTAATCAAAGTTTATTCAAATTTAAGTTATTAATGACATAAAGACTCTTCAAGATATTTTATGTATTGTATATTTTATAATTAAGGGTTATAAATAATCCAAAAAGGATGCACAACCTACCTTAGGGTGGACCTTATCATTCTAGGTTCTAAGGGCCTATGTATAAAAACATTGAGTGTTATACAAAACATGTGATTTATTGGTAACCCAGTCTTAAGTTTTAGATCTTACGTTTACGAGGTTTGATGTGTTATAAAAAATATAGTGAGTAGGGATAATCTAATCCAAAGCCTTAGATTCTATGTTTAGGAGACATGAGTGATTAAGGGATCATATTGGTGAATACAAACTTGGGAGAATACATTTCACCATAAATTACATTATGCTATTTTAAGATCTTAAAACTTAATGATGTTGTGATCTCACCCTAAAGCAAGATGTCACATTAAAGTTCCTTTAAAATTGATTAAATATATTTTAGTAATAAAAATATATTTAATGACTTATTTAATATTTTTTTAATAATTGTTAGGTTTTTTATATTTTAATGATTAATAAAATTAGGCCTAAATCCTAAAAAACATGAAGGACTTATGATCCTCACTTAGAGGGTGGGAAAAGTCATAAGATATTTTAAAACTATTGAATTAATAACCCAAATTATTATAAATTTCTAATCATTTTAGCCCCTTTCTATTATTATTAAAATTATTAACTATAGATGAAATAAACTCCCACTTAGCAAAATATATTCAACATGGAATAAATGTTCCTTATCCATTTTAGTACATGTAAACAATATTCCAAATCAGTCATTATTTTTAAAAATTTTAAATAATCATTTAAATGGATGTAGGGAGTTTGAAAAACCAAAGATAACTTATGAATTCTCAAAATTTACAAATTTCTAAATAAGATTAACCTTAATAAACCTTAAATACTAATATTATAATTTTCATACATAGATTAGGTTGCTTATGAATACTTTAAATTAACAACTTTATTGATTAAATATGCATGCTTAGCTTTAGTTTTCTATTCTTTCTAGATAAAGCTGATCCCAAGGAATTTTTAGAAATTAATCAATTTTATACCCAATATGAGTTTTGTATGACTTATATGAGATCTTTGAATTTATTAAGTCCTAAAAATGGACTTGTGTTAATATTAGAGTTGACTCATTATGCTTATACACATAGCCACTACTAATTGGAGGAGGTGAAGCCTACAACCTCTATAGTTTTAAAATTGGAAGAAAGGAATTGGATGATCCAAAATAATCATTGGTGAACATAGAATCTTGTAGTTTTGATAATTAGGCAATTAGATTAATAATATAAATAATAATTATAAAGAATAATTGAGGTGGATTTCATCCTCTACCTCTAGCCCAAATAAAGAATATTAGAGTTGACTCATTATGCTCATGCACCCTTCTCTATCTTTGTCTTTGGTATCCTTGATTGATTTTGGTGACTAAGGACTTTTTCTTGATTAGAGAGAAGGATAAAAATGATGGTGCAATCAAAATAACAAGTTATGATATGTGCACCCAAGAAAGATCAATATAAAGATAAGCTTAGTGATTTAAAGGACATTACTCGATCAAGGCTTGCTTGATCTAACAGTTGCAAAACCTTTGTATGGTAAAGATGAAGAGAAATTGATTAGCTCAAGTTTTTTTTCCTAAAAGAATGCTCTCACAATCAAAGAACAACCATATGTGTATTTCTTATGCTATAAAAGTTATGGAGAGTCATAAATCTAGTTGGGGATTTTCTTATAAAAATACTGAATCTTTTTAGTATTTATGGTCAAGAACTTGTTCATATGATATGAAATATATAATTTCTCTCCTTAACATGATTAAACATTTCCTTCCCTTACTAGGATTGGCCTAAGATACATAGGGTAAGAAAAAGGGTTAGCCAAAAAGTTATTCACTTAAACTTGATCAAAGAGGAGATATATAGTGAGCTATCAAAAGGACATGGCATTCAATGCCATTGAGCTTTGATTGGTGATCTTGGTTTGGTCTTAAAGGGTGGAAAGTGGCTTCAGGATGGCATAAGTTGATATGTCTAAGTTAAATGAGGAGAGATGAGATTAAGGCTTCGATTGGAACATGTTTCTTAATACTTTTAAAAGCAACTTTCTAGTACAAAAATTTCTAGTTCACAAATTTTTTGTACTAAAAAAATACTTTAGAAAGCAATAAAAAAGCCATCACAAACAAACCTTAGTTAGGGTTCAATTTAGACTAAATGTCATGACATGATTCAAATTTAGCTTGGCATGTCAATTGGGCTTGAGTGTGTGTCCAATGTTGTTTATCTACATTAGGCTTAATCTAATTGGCTATTTATAAGTCTTATGAACTTATTATCAATAGCTTCCAAAAAGAATTGAGAACTATGTTAGTATTTTTTTTTTAATTATTATTGAATAATGAAGGAGCATAAATGATCCCTAGCTCAAACTTAATAGAAGAATCCATCAGCGAGATTTTATTAAATATATGCATCACCCACAAGGAATTGTAATCCCCATAAAATCCACAAAACTGTGACAATAATCAAAAGGAAAATGGAAAAAAGAGGTTGAAAAGATGTCACCACAATAAAAATTGAATTGTGTAGCAACTTCAAATTTTAGTTAAATTTACTACGGGATGATGAAAGATGTGTAAGAAGAATTGGCTCTAATCTTTTAAAATAATATTTATCTAACTAGTCATTTATATTTAGAAAGTATAAATAAATCAAGGCAAAAAGATGTTTGAAAGTCTTTTTGTAAATATATGCATGATGCAACATTAACTAGCATTAGAAGTGATTGTAAAGTTTTCAATTAGCCTAGGTTTATATGGACGATAAACTTTTAGTCTTTTTTTTTTTTAAATGTTCAATATGAAAGTGCATACGAAAGATATTCAATGTAGAGGTGTCAAATACCACTCCCAAGTCGTTGCCAGTCAAAACGTTTACTCTTGTTATTTATAAGATCTGCAAAAAAGGAAAAATATTTCTCCTGGCAAAACTCATAAATAAAGCAAAGATCATGACTATAGTGAAGTTAAAGTAAGATCACTATATCAGATGGAAGAGCTAAAGCTATGAAAAACAAACAAATGAATCACCGTACAAGCTTATGTTCCCTTCCAAACAAAACAATATTATCTACTTCAATCACTCTTTTTTTTTTTTGAAGCAGAAGACTGCATTCATACTACAATTAGGGGAACGCAACCTTGTGACCTACATCACAGACATAATAGTTTATACTGATTGTTAAAACACCCACACAATACACAGAAAGCTAAAAACATGTAAGCACTTGTTACGTTTCTGCATATAGGGTCATCTAATCCTCAACATCATCTAGTTGCTGCTGCTGGGCATCTCCACTTCTCAATGTCTGCTTCTTACTGGAAACCACCCTCTTGCTCTTGACCTTCTTGGCCTTCATTCTCCGCTTTTTTTCATTGGCGTCAACCCAGGTATAATCTGATGGTATGCTAAAAGGGTCAATCTCATCTTTCCAGTTTTTGCTTTCACTTTCATCACTGGATTGCCCGCCTCGACTGCCTCTTACCCATGAGTACCATGAACCACCTGATGTTTCTGCTGCCTTAGCCTTGTAATCCTGAAAATGGGTTGGACTAGAAAGTGGCGTTGCAAACTCATCAGAGGGAGGACTCAACTCTTCAAACTTCGTGAATGTAATAAGAACTCGAATTGTAGGGACAATTGGGATGGCCACCTAAGATCCAAGCGAACAACACTTTAGTATGGTGCTCCAACAAACTTACAAAATACAGAAAAAAATCTCTAATAGATTTGGTCTAACATAAGCTCTGAGCATTTCCCTAGGTAGTGATTTACCAAAGCTATATGTTGAAGGAAAGAATTAAAAATCGTTTAATAAATGGAAATCACCGGAAATCTATTACCATGAAACAGTGAATTATAAACCACATTGCTTCACATTTGCAATATCATGTTTGACTTTGCTTTTATATATACTGTCTTCCCCTTCATGTATTCTTCATGAATAAATTGAAAGTAGAGGAAAACCACATTCAACACTCAATAGAAAAAAATATTAGAGCTCAGAAATCTAAAATATTTTCTTGACCAAATTTTTCATTTTATGCAGCTTTTCTTCAAACGAATCATTAGATGCAGTTCCTAGAAAGCTAAACCAAGCGTCTATAAAAGCAGTTTTACTCGAGGTAAAATGGATGAAGAAAGAAGTCTTAGGGGCAAAACATTTAAAGATTGCAAGGCAAATTATTATGTTGACAGTTAAAGTGATGCTGAAATTATTTTATAAATTTTTTTAGTAAAACAGAAATTAGAAAAGTTCCTTCCAGTATTTGGAGGAACATCTCACAAAAGTTGATGCCAAAATTGCCTAGTATAGTAAAAATAATGAAGCACGACGCTACCCAAGCTCTGAAATCATTATCATTATCATTAATATTAGTCTTATCCTAACTACTTAGGGAATGTTCATTGCCTATTCATTCCTATACAGTACATCCCGAAGTGTTAAATTTATTCTTTATAAATTATGAACTATTATCTATCACTTCAGGTCAATCCATTCTCTTTCCTAATCCTCTCACACACAATTTATTTAAACATCTAATAAGCATATTTTCTAGCCTCCGTCGTACATGCTCAAACTAGCAAAATCTATTTTCAATTACCTTATCTTTAATAGATATCACTCTAACATTCTGTGAACTTCTGATTCCCTCACTGAGCACAGCTTGCACATTGAGGATATGCTATAAAATTTCTTATTTTGTCATCCATCCATCATAATATTCTCTTTTTTTGTCAAACTCAACTTAAATATAAAATTTTTGACAACTCAACACTCAAAACTATGTGATATATTATAAATTTACTTTCAAGACTTCATAAGATCGACTTGATAGCACAATACTCTTATTCTCCGCATAACACTTCTCCTCCGTAGAGTTGCACGTCTCTCTGCTAACTGGGCAGCAGCTGAAGATTCAACGCAACAAATTGTGAAACGCAGTAAGCAATCTGCATGCGTCGACCAATGCATCCCTAGCGACTGTCCGTCCAAAGTTGTTCTCAATCCCGCGCACACATTGAGTATCACTCCTGCACCCGCAGCCCTAGTGAATGAATTGAACACCAGCTCCTGCAGCAAATGCCAAGTTCCACAATTAAATTGCATCGAACACCGTTCGCAGTCTACGTAGATCGCGTCGAACACCCGATCCCGCAACAGAGATCAGGATCGTCGATTGCCACACTTGCTATGGATCATTCGTTGTTCACCAAACCTATCTCGTCCGCTACTGTCGCATGCTCCAACATAACACAATCAAGAGGTATAATTGTTGTTTTTAATTTTATTTTGTGGATTTGATGATTTTTTTCTTAGCATTTGTTAAATTTTAAATATTTTATAAAAGGAATATGTTAGGCCGGCCCAAGAGGGGCTGGCTGCTCCTATTGAACCACGAGAAGGTTGTTAGACCTAGCAGAATTGTCCCAAGGTTAACCAAGAGGAGGGGAATTGGTAATTTAAAAATTCTCTTGGAAATTTAGAAAAGCGTTTAAAGATATTTGACACAATGATCCTTAAATATGCAGTTATTTCTAGAAAAAGATTTTCACAAAAATTTTTTCAACCACAGAAAAATAAAGTGCGAAAAAAGAAGCAGTAAAATAAAGAAACAAAAGAACACCAACTTTTATAATGGTTTGGTCCAACTAGACCTTCGTCCACTCCCTGAAGACTCATTTTTCAAGTATTGCTCTAAATCAAAAGTGACTCTCCTTTTGCTCCCACAGCAAGGCGGAGAAGCCCTTATAACAACCTCTCTTCCACCAACCCGGTGCGGCAGAGTACCGACATCCTTTCTCACCTCCTGGTGAAGACAAAGTACCAACATTCTTTCTCACCCTCCTGGTGACGGCAGAGTACCGATGTCCTTTCTCACCCTCCTGGTGAGGGTAGAGTATCGATGTCCTCTTCACCCTCCTGGTGACGGCAAAGTACCGGATCTACTCCAAAGATCTTCTCTCAAGAGTCTTCAAAGAAGAATGACAGATATTTGAAGAACACATAAAGAGATCCTTACCTTTGAGCAACCTTGTAAACCCTTAACAATTTTCACTTATAAGATCTCTCAAACTTCACTCCTAAATACTCTCCCAAAATACACTCTTTTTCACTCCTAAGAGAAAACTCGCAGCAAGATAGATAATTGACAGTTTTTCAGGGCACGTATATATGAAAGACAAGAAAAACCGTTCAGAAAACTGAAAATTTCAAGTTAAATGTACTCAAATCGTACAGTACGATTGTATTTCGTACGTACGAACAATTCAAAATTCCATGTACGATCCTGTACGAGCCTGATTTCGTACTTTATCAGTTGTATATATGAACTGACATCGTACAGAATGAACAGTTCAAAACTTAATTCGTACAGAACAAATTTGATGTAGACAAAGGGGGGGTCAAATCAAACCCAAAAAAATTTGGTTTTGACTTCCCTTGGGCTTGCTAGCTCGTTAATTTTTGAGCTGGAATTTAGCTCATTATGAGCTGGTTTTTAGTTCATTTATTGAACTAAGAGTTAGCTCATTATGAGCCATGTTTTTAGTTCACTTATTAATTTATTAGTAGCTCATTAATTTTCTCTTCTCCTTCCCCTTGTCCATTCATTTCCCGTGGATGGCTCTTGGGTTCCCGTGCCTTGGCACCTTGGTTCCCACGGCTGCCTCCTTGGTTCCCACGAATGACTCCTTGGTTCTTACGGTTGCCTCTTCGGGTTTCGCTTGGGATGTTTTCCGTGACTTTTGGGGGGCTTTTCCGTGGCTATGGTGTTTTGTTTCCAGGAGTTGACTGTTGGCTTTTCATTTCCCTTATTTAATTAAGAATATGAAGGGTTTTGGGGCTGTTTGTATTCCTCTCTCTTGTCTATAAATATAAGTTGTTTGTGGATATTTTAAGTATGTTATGTGAAAGATTTTTGGAAAAGCTTGCGAGCTTGTTCCATCTCTTATACTCCTCTTCTAGGAAAGCTTGCGAGCTTCTCCTCTTTCTTCTAAGGCTTCTAACCTCTTTCGTCTCGCCGCAAGTGCCACCTCACTTGTATCCTTCTTCTAATGGATGAAAACTTCTTTAGGTGTCTTGTTTGAGTCATTTGTAAGTGTCCAAGTTATAATAGTCTTTTATATATTAAAGTGAAGTTATTTGTGGTTTATTTGTATCCTTTTGAGCATTTTGTGTCTTTATTTTATCTAGGAAGTCTTTTGTTTTTGTGATAAAAAATTTGGGTCCCTCTCCCAAATTTTTTGATTGCATCAAAATTCATCCTATGCGATTTCGTACTAACTCAATTTGTACACTGTGAATCGTCTGTACGAACCAAATATCGTATAGTACGAACTGTTTAAACAAATCATGCTTCATTTGGTACAAACTTGGATGATCACATTTTGTACTCTGGGAGTCGTCTGTACGAACCCCACTTAGTATGATACGATCAGATCGAAAACTGAAGTGATCGTTTGGGACGAACTGGTACGCACCCATTTCGAACTCTCGGAGTCGTCTATAAGAACCCCACTTCGTATAGTATTATCAGTTAAAAAAATGGTGCGTTCATTTGGGACGAACTGGTACGTACCAGTTTCGTACTCTATGAGTCGTCTATATGAAAACATTATCGTACAGAACGAACAATATAAAATTTTTCCGGGCATGATTTGCTTAAATTCGTCTGGAGGAACTATCATCACAAATCTTCTAGTACGATTTAAAAATCATATAGTACGATTAGTTTTAAAAATTAAAGTTTTGACTCCCCACCCCAATGTGTGTGTGCACGGTTATCCAATTTCAATCACAATCTCTTAGACTCAAGAAAAATAGAAAAAAGTATAGACTTCATTGCAACTTACAAAAAACCTAAATCTAATATGTATTGAAGTCTTCGGCAGTCTGGAGTAGGATTTCTCTGAAATATTAGTACACACAAATAACACAAAGAAAATATATCCAATGTATGTTAGGAGAAATAGTGATCACAACAATAATATTTTGATATCATCAAAAACTCACATGATATAATATAAAAAATAGTCTTTATTCAAGAGAATTTTTAAATTACTAATTCACCCCCACTTGATTAGCTTTGGAACAGTTCTGCTAGGTCTAACAACCTTCTCGAACTTTCAAGTGGTAATAAAGCCTATTTTTAAAAATTGAGGTTTAGACAATATTTTGAAAACGATAATGACTACTTTTGAAAACCGTAACACTCTTGAAATATATTCGATCACTAGACAACCATTGTTTGATAACATTCCTTTCGACTTTTGGAAAACTCATATGTGTACTTTTCTTCAATCGATTGACTATCACATGTAGATTTTAGTACATGAAGGTTACACTAAACCAACTAGACTTATTAATGGCATTAGGATTGAAACATCGTTTACTGATTGGATAGTAGAGGAAAAAAACTAGCTCAATTAATTGCTAAATGCTTAAATAGTTTTTTGTGCCCTAAAATCTGAGGACTATATGCATATTTCAACCTATAAAAGTGGAAAAGAAAATTGAGATAGACTTTGTATAACGTATGAAGGAACTAATGAGGTGAAATAGTCCAGATTGAACATTCTATTACACGACTACGAACTTTTTTTCATGAAACTGAATGAATCAATCACTAACATTTATACTCATTTTATACAGATAGTCACCTCATTTTATGCTTTAGGTAGGGAACTGACGAATTCTGAAAAAGTTAACAAAATTCTATATTGTTTATCTACTACTTATAATGCAAAGATAACCATCATACCTAAGTCAAAAGACCTAACTATTTATTCTATTGACAATTTGTTTGGATCACTGATTGCTTATGAGCAAGGAGTGACTCAAAGACAGATTGATGCAGTTGACAAGCGGAAGGAAAAAAATATTGCGTTGAAAGTGAATGACATGATGAAGATAATATTGTACTCATGACGAGGCAATTCAAAAGTTTCATAAGAAAGCAATGAAGACGTCAGCAGTGGAATAAGGGTAAGTTCCACAAAAATGCAAAACTTTCTAATGACGTAATTTGTTATGAATGCAAGCCTGGACATTTTAAATCTGATTGCTCGAATCTCAAAGCTAATCCTAACAAGGAGAAAATGGAGGAGAAAACTAATGTTAGGAAGGGAAAGAAAAGATTACAGAGAATATTCTGGGCTAACTCAGCTTCAGATTCCTCAGAAACAGAAGTGTAAGAGGAAGTCACAAACTTGTGCTTAATGACAGACAAGCTTGATCAGTCAGATCAAGAGGAGGTATGCGATTTATCCTATGACAAGTTGTTTGAAGTTAATAAGAAAACCAATACTGCATATATGAAACTAAAAAAAAATTGCATGTCGAATTGAACATAAAATATTTAAATTTACAAAAAGATCATGAAATCCTTAGGAATAATCATGCATCTATTGATAGCAACCATATGACATTATTAGATGAATTTGATAATTTAAACAAGAAACATGAATTATTGAAAACATCTTATACTGAATTTGAAAATGAATGTAAGATGTATATAGATGAAACAAATCAAAGAAAACATGAGCAAAGGGTTGATAATGCTATTTTAGAAAGTACAAACTCATATCTTAAAGAGAAACTGAAAGCTCTTGAGGAAAACATGACACCCCCAACACTTGAATAATTTTCTAATCCTGATCAGAAGCATAAAATTTCAAAACTTAGGAACAGAGAGTATAATTCACATAGATTGGTAAATCTTTTTCTTGGAGTTACATTTTTTTCATGTAGAATAATTGGTCACATCTCTAATACTTATACAATTCATAGTACAACACTTCTAGTGTGGAGACTTAAGATGCATAAAACACAACATATCAAACATACATCTATATTATCATTGTCAAGAGGTGAACCCAAATTCATTTGGGTTCCCAAGTCTAACATTTGATAATTTTGTAGAAACACTCTCACACAAGTCCTCGTGAGAGCATTTGATACCTGGACAACGAATATTCGAAGCATATGACTGGAGACAAAACAATTCATATCGCTGGAAGACAGGAATGTAGGCAAAGTGATACTGGGACATAATACCACAAGGAAAATGGTAGGTACATATATGATTGACAACAAGAACAATTTTTTTTATTGAGAATGTGTTATTTGTTGAAGGCTTAAAGCATAACTTTTGAGTATTAGTCAGCTTTGTGTAAGGGTTATAGTATTAATTTTTTTCCTATGAGCTGCATAATAAGCCAAAATATAATTGATGTGTTGCATGAAAATAGGGTAAATAATGTATACATGCTTGATTTAAATTTTATTAAATCTTTTAATGTTTTTTATCTCAAAACAATCATTGATGAATCATGATTATGACATAGAAAATTTTGTCACGCAAGCATGAAAAATCTTAGGAAAATTACCTAAAAAGAATTGGTTACAGGGATACCCAAACTAAACTTCACTAAGGATCACCAGTGGATGCATGTCAATTAAGAAAATAGATGAAGTCCTCCATTCAATTAGAAATCCTAGAACTAGCAAACCACTAGAAATCATTCACATGGATTTTTTTAGACCGATTAGCACTGTAAGTCTAGGAGGTAAAGTTTTTGGGTATGTAACCGCTGATGATTTTTCAAGATTCACTTGGGTCAAATTCTTATCTCATAAGAGTGAATCATTTGATGAATTTAAAAAATTTTCTGCTTGGATTCAGAGGAAACTAAAGTGTGAAATTTTATCAATTCAAAATAATCATAAATGAGAGTTTGAAAATGAAAATTTTTTGTAGAGAGCAAGGAATTAATAACAATTTTTCAGTACCTACGACCCCTCAACAAAATGGGGTTATTGAAAGAAAGAACATAACTTTGATAGAAGCCGCGAGAGCCATGTTTGTTGAATATTCACTTCCAAAATATTTTTGGGCTTA
Organism: Dendrobium catenatum; assembly: GCF_001605985.2. Taxonomy (NCBI): domain Eukaryota; kingdom Viridiplantae; phylum Streptophyta; class Magnoliopsida; order Asparagales; family Orchidaceae; genus Dendrobium; species Dendrobium catenatum. The sequence continues at coordinate 3,089,363 of NW_021318876.1, forward strand.
AGCGGTTAGTACGACTTGTTATGTTCTAAATAGGGTGAACATTATATCCAAGTTGAATAAGATGCTCTATGAACTTCTTAAGAGTTCAAGTTTGTTGAAGGCTAAAAGGGAAAACTTTAAGTTTAAATATTAATGAATTGGAATCAATTTTAGTTAAATTAGTCTGTATGATAACCTATCAAATAAATCTAACTATCAAGAAAAGAGAATTGTCCTATATGACGCCTATTTTCAAGAAAAAATTACTTTTTATCTCTATTATATGTTTTTTTACTTCTATGAATACTATATTATATTAGGGTTTTTTATCCAAGCATTTAAGTATTTCAAGTTGGTGGTGAAATCAAAATGTACAAAAAAAGATAAAAAAATAAGAAGCTTTGCTATAAAAAAAATAGTTTACATTTCAAAGCTTGAAAAATTAGGCAATATATAAAGGGGTCCACAGAGTATAAGTAAGCAATATGCAAGATGCAAACAATTTAGGTTTTAGTAAGATATATATTAGATTAGATGCTAAGATGTATGTATAAGTTAGTCAAACAACAAGATAAGAGAAGGATCTAGTTCAAATGAAATGTATTAAGGATAAAGATTAAAAAGTATTTTCTTAGAATAGGATATTCAACATAAGTGAATGTGATATTTCAATAAGCTTTTTAATGAAGATTGTGAGAATTAAATTGACTTTAGTAATCTCAGCACCCTAAATGAAAATAGAGATTTTATTTTTATTATCATATTAGTAAAATCAAAATTGAAGAGACTTTAAATAAAATGAAATGTGAAAAAGTAGTGAGACATGATGATATTCCAATAGAGGTGTGGAAATGCTTAGGAGATCAAGAAATTTCTTGGCTTAATAATCTTTTTAATATTAAAAAAATTTCAGATAAGTAAAGGAGTGTGTTGGTTCCTTTTTTTTAAGAATAAAGGTAATGTAAAAGAGTTTGTGAACTATAAAAGAATTAAGCTAATGTGTCATACATTAAAATTATAAAATGTGATGTTATGTTATGTTTGTCAAAATCAGTTTTGATTCATGCTAGGTAGGTTTACTATGGAAGTTATACATTTGTTGGAAGGTTTGATTGAGAAATATAGAGAGAGTAAAGAGATTCTACATATGCTATTTATTGACTTAGAGAAGGCATATGATAAAGCTTCAAGAGAAATGCGTTAGAGAGTTCTAGAAAAGAGAGTTAATAATGCTTATATTTAAGTCATTAAAAAAAAAGGAAACATGAGCAGCTACTTGTGTTCAATAATTTCATATTACAATTGGACTATATCAAGGATCAGCTTTAAGCCCATATCTTTTTTCCTTTAGTCATGGATGTTCTTACTGGACATTTGCAAGAGGATGTATCATAGTATATGCTTTGCTGATGATATTCTTTTTTGTTGATAAAACTAGAGAGAGTTGAAAGAAAACTTGATTTATGGAGGTCAACCTAAGAATTTAAAGGTTTTTGTTTGAGTAAATCTAAAATCAAATACATTGAATATAATTTTACTAGTAACAAAACAAATGGTGAGATTGTGACATTGGGTAATCAAGTCATTAAAAAGAGTATACATTTTAAATATTTCAGTTCTATTGTTCAAAGCAAAGGTGAAATAGATTAGCATATTATTAGTAAAATTCAAGTTGGACGGTTGAAGTAGAGGAATGCATTGAGCCTGTTGTGTGATAGAAAAGAATCCCTCAAACTTAAGGGAAAATTTTATAAGATGGTGGTGAGACCTGCAATGCTTTATGGAGTAAAATGTTGGCTACTAAAAGAGAAGCATAAAATTAAGTGTTGCAGATATGTGGTGTTTCACCCCATCCTTCATATCCAAGCTAACCACTTTTGTAAGGCCATCCTACAATGCATATTTCAATCACTATCTCCCTCTCTAATTCCTAAGCCACATACTAACTCTCTCAAGAAGAAACCCTCTCTCTTTTATTTCTCACTCTACTCTGGAAAACAATGAGAGAAGAGAACTTTGGAACATCCAAGAAAGCAAGGAGGCACTTAAAGAGAAATAAAAAAGGGAACAACCAAGCCTGAAGGAAGAACAAAGAAGAACTAATGGAAGAGTTTCATAGTATTTGTGCAAGAATTAGTAAGCTTCCAAAAAAACCTAATTTAAATTCATTTACTTCCATCTCCTCATTGCATTATATCCTAACTCTTGTTTATTTCCTATACCTTACACATCACCAAACATCTTGTAATAAGAATAACCTAATTCTAGGGTTTTCTATCATAAGGACCATCAACATCCTTTCATGAGAATCAATTATTACTCGTTTACTTCCCCATCCAACTTTGTAATCAAGGTCCATCCTTAACCTTGATTAACATATATGTGGTGTTTCACAGCTTAAGTTTACTTATAATCTTGATACTAGAAACATATTACTCCACATTTGCATAAAGTTAAAAAGAAATTATTATCATACTCATCCTCCACAATCTTGCATCAAGCATCAGAGATCTAACATCAGATTATTACCAAGGCAGTTCGTCCAGATCAACAAAATATGTAATAATTTTCAATGAAACAAATCAAAGAAACACAAAATTCAAGCAAAATTCATCCAACAAACCACTTGCCACTATTTATGCTTTGAATTTTCTCACCAATGGCCCAATAATTAAGAACAAGGCAGGACAATCTAGATGGATAATTTCCTTAAATACTGGTAAAAAGGATCCATAATATTATCAAGTTACTCCAAAAGTATATTTTTTACTAAACTAACTGATATAGATAGCAATAAGTATGACAAATGCTAAGCTACTCATTTTCAATGTTGACTCTAATAATGGCATGCGACTTGGAAAGACTACAATGAGTTATACTAGCTCATCCTTTTCAGTAACAATCGACTCATTTTAATTAGTTGATATTTCTTCAAGCTTGATTTTCACTATTGTTTCATGGTTTCAGCATAATCCTTGACCAATTAAACAAACGGACAACACTTCTAATTTAACATGGAAGAAGACTGTTCATTTATTCAATGAATAACAAAGTACAAAAATCTATGATGTATTTTTAACATGTCCAGTAAATATCACAAAACATAAGTGTTGAAATAATCTATAATTTGTCCAATAATCCAATAATTCTTGAACAATTTTCAATTTATAGTAATCCAATAATTTGTGGACAGCTACAATCAATTTGTATTGTGTAGTTAATTATGTATTCCATTATTAAAAGACTTTGTTTTAAGCTGTATTTCTTTCTTTGATAAATTTTTAGCTTCTCTATTTTTTTCTCGCAAATCACGATAGTAAAATTCAGTCATACAATATCTGATTTCTATTTCCCTCACTTATCATTCTAATCTTCAAGATGGTATTAAAGACATCAATATTTTACTCCATGTGAAGCCAACAGGTTTTTTAACAGGGAGATCCCCTCCAAGCCAACAGGTCCTTCAACAACACAAATTCAATTTATGACCTTCAAGAGTGAAAAAGAAGAATCTGAAGGATCTTCACAGAAAAAAGAAGATAACGACTACCACAAAGATGCAAGTGATCAAGAAGCTGAGAACTCCAATGCTCAAAATTGAAATGTTTAGAGTCAAAACATGAAGAATTCAAGATAAAATATTAGCCCTAGGAACTCTAAAGAGGACAGCAATAAAGACAAATTGCAATAGGTCACTCATTCGCCATTCATCTGTTTTGACAATAGACTAAAGACAAAAAACTAATCTCCCAACAAAAGCTTCTTCCGGAACATCATTTGAATAAGTATTGTACCAAACAAGATAAATTCTTAAAGCACTTATCAGAAACAAAAAGAAGACTACTACTTGGATAGTAGACTCACTCACAAGCATCTAATCATATGACAATAGACAAAAAAGTATTCAACAATTACAATCCATGCCATCAAAATCATGATATTTGAATTGCAGATAGATCGCCATTAAAAGTGGTCGGAATAGGTTCTGTCATTCTCTGATGCTATCAAATATTTATGTATTTTTATTTTTATTTGAACATTAGTATGTTTTATGTTCTTTTCTTTTTTTAGCTATCCAATGATGGGAAAGCATCCAATGAACATGGTAGGTTGTGCGTGGGGCTTGGAAGACCTTTGGTTTGCTGGCTCGATTGGTCCTTGGCTGCTGCTGGTTCACGGGTTGGCTTATGGTCCACGGTTTTGGGTCCTATGGTGATGTATGGAGAAGGTTGGAATTGAGCTCATTTGTTGCTAGCTCATTAATGATGAGCTGAAGTTTAGTAGCTCATTAATGTTCTAAAGGTAAGCTCATAAGTTGGATTCAATTTTTGGAGTGGACTTGTCCCTTCTCCTTCCCCTTTCTTCTTTAAAAATATTCCCTTGTCTCTTGGGAATCCGTGGCTGTGTTTGGGCTTCCTATGCTGGATTAATTTCGTGCCTTTTCTCCTCGGGTTTCCGGCTGGCTGCTGGTTTTCCGAGCTGGGGGGTTTTTCCGTGCATTTTGACGCCTTGGTTCTGTGCGGGCCTCTTCGGTTCCGTGGCTGCCTCTTCGGTTCTTTGACTGGGCCATTTTTTCGTGAAAAAGCAATGGGGAAATCCGTGACTTATGATGCTTGGGTTCTTGTGGAAATTCAATAAAGTGGCTGTTGGCATTCTCCTTTCTTACCTATAAATATGAGAGGTTTTGTGAAGAAAGAGTAGTTGATTATTGTGAGCAATTTTGCTATTGACCTGCGGGTTATTGGAAAAGCTTTCGAGCTTTGTCCACCTTCTTCTTCTAACCTCCTCTGGAAATCTTGCGAGCTCTTTCCACCCTTCGTCTTGGGTTTTAACCTCTTTCGTCTCTCTACAAATACCACTCTATCTGTATCCTTCTTCTCGAGCTTTGGTAGTGTTTGTTGGTTGACTTGGAAGCATTTGTTGGAAGAATTGGACGATCTTGCAGTGGTGGACCATCGGTTTTCTAGCCCTATGCACTTATATTATTTAACCTACATTTCGATGCATGTGAGGAACCTGCTGTGATGGTTGTCTGAGGATAGCATTATTTTATTTTCTTTGTTTCTTTGAAGTCTCTTCGTGTTTTCTTTGTCGGATTTTGAATGTTTTAGATAATTGCTACTATTTGAATAGAGTCTGGTTTGAGTTCTATCCATTGTTCTATTTGTTTCAGTTTTCTTACACTTGTACTTACATCAACTTGGTATCAGAGCAAATTCACCTCTTTTTGGTTATTAGGAGTCTTTCTCTTTGTGTTTAACAAATGACTAATGATCAAGGGGATTGGCAACAAATGATGCAACAACTGAATAATTTGCAACAACAAATCAACACGATAGCTGAAGCGATTGCTAATCTAAATGTTAATCAAGCTAATGTTAATCCTAGTGTTCAATCTTCTGAAAGTGAGGAGGAAGAACCTAGAAATCAAAATAGGCGACAAAGAAATTGGGATTACGGAATTAAAATCGATGTTCATAATTTTGAAGGAAAATTACAACATGAACAATTCATTGAATGGGTAGAGAAAATGGATCAATTTTTCTAATGGAAAGAAATTCCATATAATCGAAAAGTCAAATTCGCTAGTTTAAAGCTAACAGGGCATACATTAACTTGGTGGAAAAACTTACAAAACAATAGATTAAGGCGAGGTAAAAAAAATTCAAACTTGGGATAGGATGAAAGAAAAGATGAAAGAAAAATTTCTGCCTTCTGATCATTCAAGGACTATTTTTCAAGAATTTAATAATTTGCGTCAAGGTAATCAAACTGTGGAAGAATACACTAAAAACTTTTATAAATTGCAAGCTAGAAATGATTTGGATAAGTCTGAAGAGAAAATAGTAACACGATATCTTAATGGGTTAAAATGGATGATTCAGGATCAACTTAACTTGCATCATGTAATTAAGTTAGATGAAGCTTATCGCATGTCCTTAAAAATTGAAAAACAACATTTGCGGGGAAGCAACAAAATGACTGAAACGTATAAACGTTGACAGACTAGTGGGACTAAACTTCAATCTCAAACTTCTGCGGGAACTTCGGGTGTGAAAGTTAAAGCTGTTGAAAGTCAAAATCAAGAAAAGGGTAAAGGGGTAGCAGGATCTAAAGCTACTGAACAATCTAAACTGATTGGGCCTTGTTACAAACATGGTTTAAAATTGCTCAATATGAGGCTCGCCTTGAGGCCCGCCTTTGCGCAATTCCAGTAAAAAACGCCTCGAGTTTACGCCTCGAGTTTTTTTTATGAGGCTTGCGTCTCAACTTGGTTGAGGCCCGCCTCACCTCACTGGCATGAGGCTTACGCCTCACGCTATATATATATATATATATTAAAACTTACATAAATCTTGAAGTAAATGCCCGATTTTGGACTCTATAGGAGAGGAGGAAGGGGAGAGAGCAGTTCATCATAATGATGATTCAAATGAAGAACCCCTTAATGATGACAGTGCTGATGACTTATGAGTTCTTATGTGATATGCCACTGCTATTTATTTTTCGAAATTGGAATTATATGTTAATGAAAAGAATACTGGGATTTGGGAAAGAAAAAATTTTGAGTGGAATTATATTTTATGTTGTCATATTATAGGGATATTTTGATTTCACTTTATATCTTATGCTTTTTTATGTTTTATATTATTCACTCATGTATATAAAAAAATTATCATTTTATGTTTACGTAATCTTTTGATTTTGAGGCTTACGCCTCGCCTCACGAATGAAAAACGCCTCAATACACGAATACGCAATTTTATATGATCATTTGTCAGCTACTTGCAGAAAAAATAATCTTCCATGTAATAATTTCATAGAAGATGAAAAAGAAATAGAGGAAGAGGGAAAGGAAGAAAACGAAACAGAATCTGAAATAAAGCTGAATTAGAGAAATTTGATTTGGAGGGTGATGAAGGAGAACCATTGCTAGTAATTCGACGAATTTTAACTGTTCAAATTGAAAAGGAAGATAAATGGCTTAAAAGAAACATCTTCAGGACTACTTGCACTGTTGAAGGGAAAATTTGTACCTTAATGATTGATAGTGGAAGTTCAGAAAACTTTGTGTCACAACAAATGGTAAAGAAGCTTAAACTGAAAACAAAACCTCTTGTTAAGTCATACAAAATATCTTGGTTCAAATAGGGGAGTGAGGTTCCTATAACCAAACAATGCACAGTGAATTTAACAATTGGAGGAACTTATAAGGATCAAATTGTCTGTGATGTTATACCTCTGAAAGTCTGTCATATCCTTTTAGGTTGTCCATGACAGTATGATCATAAAATCATCCACAATGGCGAAAAGAACACCTATACTTTGATTAAAGATAACAAGGAATTCACACTTTTTCCACAAAGAAACATTCCTGACCCGGAAACAAAGAACAAAAAGTCTGCGAAATCTTCCACCTCTGAATTGCTTCTGAACACAAATGAATTAACAAAGTCTGATGTGATATATTTGGTGCTTGGAAAAGAGACTGATTTAACTTTTGAAATTCCTAAAGAAATACAACCGTTGCTTGATGAATTTTCTGATTTAATTCTTGATGAATTACCAGCTGGTTTACCCCCAATGAGAAACATTCAACATCATATTGATTTAATTCCTGAAGCTACATTGCCTAATCATTCACATTATAGAATGAGTCCAAATGAACATCAAGAACTTTCTAAGCAAGTGTATGAACTATTGGAAAAAGGTTTAATTCAGGAAAGTCTGAGTCCTTGTGCTGTGTCTGTCTTGCTTACTCTTAAAAAAGATGGAACTTGGAGAATGTGTGCAGATAGCCGAGCTATAAATAAAATAACCATCAAATATAAGTTTCCAATTCCTAGGTTAGATGACATGCTTTATATGTTAAGTGATGCTAAAATTTTTTCGAAGATTGATTTGAAAAATAGTGGATATCATCAGATAAGAAATAGACCAGGAGATGAATGGAAAACTGCTTTTAAAATCAAAGAAGGTTTATATGAATGGCTTGTTATGCATTTTGGCTTGTCTAATGCTCCGAGTACTTTTATGCGAACAATGAATCATATTTTGTGACCTTTTGTTGGAAAGTTTGTGGTTGTATATTTAGATGATTTTCTGATTTACAGCATCCATCGATCTGAACATCTTTTTCATGTCAAGCAAATTCTGAAAACTTTGAGGAAACAAAAACTGTATATAAATTCGAAGAAGTGTTCTTTTATGACTTCAAGTTTGACATTCTTGGGTTACATTATGTCTGCTAAACCCTAAAAGTAGATCCTATAAAAATTGAGGCAATAAAGAGCTGGCCTGTTCCTAAAAATATCAGTGAGGTAAGAGATTTTCATGGGTTAACATCACTGATTGTTTAAAAAATGGAATATTTAAATGGACCCCTGAAGCTGAAGAAACTTTTCAACTTATCAAAATTAAAATGAGTCAAGCTCCAATTCTTAGTCTGCCAAATTTTGAAAAAGTTTTTGAAGTTGATTGTAATGCTTTGCATGTTGGTATTGATGCTGTTTTAAGTCAGGAAGGAAAACCTATTGCATACTTTAGTGAAAAATTAAATGATGTTTGATCTCGATATTCTACTTATGACTTAAAATTTTATGCCATTGTTCAAGCTTTGAAATTCTGGAGATATTATATGATTCATCAGGAATTTATTTTGAATACTGATCACGAGGCTTTGCGATTTTTTTTGTCACAAAAAAATCTGAACAAAAGACATGCATAATGGGTTTCTTTCTTGCAAGATTACTCTTTTCATATCAAACATAAGATTGGGGTTTTGAATAAGGTTGTTGATGCTTTAAGTCGAAGATCTCACTTGTTGATAAATGTTTTTCCGACTGTTACTTCTTTTGATTTTTTGAAATATACTTATGAGAATGATTCTGATTTTAAAAATATTTGGGCTTCTTGTCTTGCTTCTGGAACTGATACTTCTACTCAGTTTGTTATACATCAAGGTTTTTTGTTTAAGGGAACTAGACTTTGTTTTTCAAAGAAATTATTTGTCTGCATGGTATTCCTCGTACTTTTACTTCTGATTGTGACACTAGATTTCTGAATCATTTTTGGAGAACTTTGTGGGCAAAACTTGGAACTACTCTTCAATTTAGCAGTGCCTATCATCCTCAAACTAACTGGCAAACTGAAGTAGTCAATAGAAGCTTGAGAAATTTGTTAAGATGTCTTACTGGAGAAAAACCATCTCAATGGGATTTAGTGTTGCCTCAGGCTGAGTTTGCTTACAATAATTCTCTTAATCGTTTCACTGGCAAAACTCCATTTGAAATTATTTATGGGCAACCTATTCCTCACATTTTGGATAGAAACTCCATATCCTTACCTAAAAAAACTAGTGATGAAGCTTTAGAAACATTTGATCACATAAAGACTGTCCAACAACATGTTCTTAAAAACTCCAAAAAGCTAATGATAAATACAAATCTACTACTGATAAACATCGAAAAGAAGTGAATTTCAATGTGGGTGATTTGGTTATGGCTTACTTTCGTCGTCAACGATTTCCTGTTCGTACTTTTAAAAAGTTAAGCAGAAAAAAATTTGGCCCTTTTCATGTGCTTCGAAAATTATACACTAATGCCTATTTACTAGACCTACTAAATACTGTTGGCACTTCTCCTATTTTTAATGTTTCTAACTTATCTTTGTATGAAAGAAATTCTGACAATTTTGTAGACATTGAAACTTTACCACTCTCTGCTCCTTTGGCAAAGCCTGAAGATCAAATTGAAGATGTTGATATGAAAGTCACTAAAACAAGACATGGGGAACACAAGAGGTTCTTGGTCAAATGGAGCAACCGACCATTAACTGATTGCACCTGGATTGATGTTGCTGATCTAAAAAAAAGAAATTTGCAGCTTTATGAAAAAATTGTTGATACATTCTCATCAGGAGATGAGAATTTTCCACCAGGGGGAATTGATGCTATCAAATATTTCTGTGTTTTTATTTTTATTTGAACATTAGTATGTTTTATGTTCTTTTCTTTTTTTAGCTATCCAATGATGGGAAAGCATCCAATGAACATGGTAGGTTGTGCGTGGGGCTTGGAAGACCTTTGGTTTGCTGGCTCGATTGGTCCTTGGCTGCTGCTAGTTCACGGGTTGGCTTATGGTCCACGGTTTTGGGTCCTATGGTGATGTATGGAGAAGGTTGGAATTGAGCTCATTTGTTGTTAGCTCATTGAAGATGAGCTGAAGTTTAGTAGCTCATTAATGTTCTAAAGGTAAGCTCATAAGTTGGATTCAATTTTTTGAGGGGACTTGTCCCTTCTCCTTCCCCTTTCTTCTTTAAAAATATTCCCTTGTCTCTTGTGAATCCGTGGTTGTGTTTGGGCTTCCTGTGCTGGATTAATTCCGTGCCTTTTCTCCTTGGGTTTTAGGCTGGCTGCTGGTTTTCAGAGCGGGGGGGGGGTTCGTGCATTTTGATTCCTTGGTTCTGTGCGGGCCTCTTCGGTTCTTTGACTGGGCTATTTTTCCGTGAAAAAGCAATGGGGAAATCCGTGACTTATGATGCTCCGGTTCTTGTGGAAATTCAATGAAGTGGTTGTTGGCATTCTCCTTTCTTACCTATAAATATGAGAAGTTTTGTGAAGAAAGAGTAGTTGATTATTGTGAGCAATTTTGCTATTGACCTGCAGGTTATTGGAAAAGCTTGCGAGCTTTGTCCACCTTCTTCTTCTCACCTCCTCTGGAAATATTGCGAGCTCTTTCCACCCTTCGTCTTGGCTTCTAACATTTTTCGTCTCTCCGCAAGTACCACTCCATCTGTATCCTTCTTCTCGAGCTTTGGTAGTGTTTGTTGGTTGACTTGGAAGCATTTGTTGGAGGAATTGGACGATCTTGCAATGGTGGACCATCGGTTTGTTAGCCCTTTACACTTATATTATTTAACCTACATTTCGATGCATGTGAGGAACCCGCTTTGACGGTTGTCTGAGGATAACATTATTTTATTTTCTTTGTTTCTTTGAAGTCTCTTCGTGTTTTCTTTGTCGGATTTTGAATGTTTTAGATAATTGCTACTATTTGAATAGAGTCTGGTTTGAGTTCTATCCATTGTTCTATTTGTTTCAGTTTTTTTACACTTGTGCTTACATCATTCTCTCAAAATACTTGACATATGTGCTTTCAGCGTCTAACGAATATTATAACTTACTATCAATTAGTAAGCCTATTAGAAATAAAAATTATGTTGCCAATTTCTCATTTAATGTCACTTTTAGGGCTTGAACTCAAAAAGGATGTTTGACAATATGTGATGTGTTCAAGATTTTATCTTTTAAAGAATAATCCCTCACGTAAGGACTACCGCTCAAGACACCCAAAGTTTATTTATCTTAAAAAACTAATTCCATTTTTATTCAACAACAAAAATTCAAAGGACTTTTTATGTGAAATTATCACTTTGGCTAATCATATTTGTAGTTCCTATCCAAGTCAAATCTACAACCTTCTCAATATTTTGCTTTAATCTACAATGATGTGTTGCTACCATCAAGAGTCAAACATCAAATATGCCTCTGTAGCTAGATGATTTATTTCCTTTATCAACTATTATAACCATCTCACCTGAGGTTTTCCACATAAATAAAAATTTTAAGTGGAACAAATTATTAAATATTTCAACACCATGATTCACATTTAATTTGAATCCAAAATTAAAGTCGTAAAAATAAGTAATGCCAAAGATTTGAATCTGACCCTTAGTTCAAGAACAAATGAAGCAGAAACTGGTGAGCATAAATTCATAGATGATACTAATCCCCGCCATTCTATTGCCTTAAGAAAAAAAGATAAAGTTATTCAAAAAAACAACCAATCTATGATTTGAGGACTTATAAGGGCTTCATTTGTATATCTTGTTTTTCTCATTCATATTAATAAAATATAAATTACAAATAATGTTTATAAAGCTCCAGTGGCAGGATATGAAACGAGCATATACGTGAAAGGTTGGAGTAGCTCCTGTGGCAGATCAAATTAGAGAGAATCACCTTAGATGGTTTGGTCACACAAAATGGCGGCCTTCAGATGACCAGATAAGGAGAGTAGATGTATTAAATTTGGCTTATGTTAAGAAAGGTAGAGGTAGAACTAAGAAGACTTGGTTAGAAAATATTAGAAATGACATTTCTTTATTTGATGTAAATGAATATTTGACTCTTAACAGCGCACAATGGAGAAAAATGATTCATGCAGTCAACCCAATAGAGTGGGATAAAGGCTTGATGTTATTGTTGTTTATAAAGCTCTAAAAAACTTCGAGTGAAAAAAAAAGTTGTAATTGAAGATATCCAAGCATTAAAAAAGAATTGTACATTAAATGTTTTTGAACTTCCATTAAATAAAAATTGGTCGAAAACAAATGTATCTTTATAGGTAAATATAAAACTGTTATATCATCAAAAAATTATATTGATCGGGCACGAATCTCGAGGCAAAAATCAAGTTGGAAACTTCAAAACTTAAATTAGAGACCATCTGAACTTCGATTTCAACAAACTTATTGTCAACGTCTCGGAAATGCGAACCCAACAACACCAAATTCAACTCAATCCGAACCCAAATGATTCCAAATCAAAGACCCAAAGTACATTTGGAAGGTTCAAACTATAATTAGGATTATCAAACAATTTCCAAACATGACATGCTTATAGTCAAATCGAGTGGTTCGATGAGACGAATCCAACAAGCCCAATATCATCAAATTCTGATATTATTAGGGCCTTCAAATGCCCAATAAACGGTCCATGATAAAGGGATTCAACATCCGGCTATCCATTCAAATCACTCCCAATTTACCCCTGATCTTTCTCCTATTTACTGGCTAAGCTACTATCATAAAACTATAAATAGACCCCTCATTTCTCTTGAGAGGAGGAGCCCACCAAGAAGAGAAGGAAGAAGAGGAAGAGACTCCTCCTCGACCATCGCCGGACTTTCACCCGGTAGCCGACCTACGCCGTAATTAAGCAAGGAAGCAAAAAGATAAGGAAGAGAAGGAATAGGTTCCTTCTCGACCACCGCCAGACTTCCACCCGACTGCAAGCTGATGCCGGAATTCTCTCTGACATCCGACTGACGACGGAGTTCTGTCCGACCGTCAATTGAAGCCGGATTTCCGCCCGACCACCAAAACGTCGCCAGATTTTCGATCTCCGTTTGTAACTGAATTTTTAACCCAGGAGTTGATTATTGGAATCTGATCGTCCTCAATTTTAGAGTTGAGTCAACCACTTGTAATCTAAGTAAACACTAGTGGAATCCTTTCAACTAAGCGTGGCCCCATAGTTTTTTCTCTTTTCCTGGGTTTCCACATAAAAATTCAGGTGTTACATTTTCTCTCTATTTGTGTGTTGGATATCCGTGCAACGCTGAGACAAAAATTTTCTAACTCTATTGCCACATATATTCTAGCCCGCTACAAAACAAATAGGAGTATGGATAAATTCAAAGCACAAATGATGCACTCAATCATATGGAATTGACTATAAAAAAATGTTCTCTCATGTTCCTAAAGTAAACACAATTCGAGTTTTGCTATCTCTTGTAAAAAATTTAGATGGCCTTTGCATTAACTTGATATTAAAAATACATTTCTTAGTTGGGGCCTTGAGGAGATCCTACATGGCTTGAAAAATTAGAGAAATAACAATAAGGTATTTAGATTCAAAAAAGCTCTATATGACCTCAAACAATCTCGTCATGCTTGGTTTGACAACTTCTCTAAATATGTTAAAAAAATAGTTACACTATCAATTTGATCACCCTCTTTAAAAAACACACATCAAAAGAAAGCAAAATACAATTTTGATCATGTAACTGGATGATATTATATTAAAAGGATTTTTGGCAACATAATTTGTGATAAAAGACCAGCAAAATAAAAAATACTTTCTTAGTGTAAAAGTAGCATAACCAAAACAAAGTATTGTTATTTTTCAAATGAAGTGTATTTTATAAGTACATCAAGAAATTAAAATGCTTAGATATAAGCCGGAAAAATTCCAATGGGCCCCGCAAAAAAATTGCGATCAACACTAACAACACATCCTTGATAAACATATGTATCGACGCCTTGTGGGCAAACTCATCTACTTCTCTTTTACCCATCATGATAATGGGTTTTATGTTAATGTTGTTAGTCAAAAGTGAACAACCATACTTCAAACCACATGAAAGTTGTAAACGATATCCTACATTACCTTAAAATAACACCAAAAAATGCATGTTATATGAAAAGCCACCCAATAAGGAAATCAAAATTTTCACAAATGTTGATTGGATTGGAGAAGCATTAGACCAAATATTTACCTGATTGAACTTAAGTATGGAAAAATCTAATTAAATGACGTAGGAAAAAATATGTGATCTCAAGAAGTAGTGCTAAAGCTGAACATAAGGCAGTGACATTGATATTTGTAAAGGAGTACTCTTAAAATGATTGTTAGGAGAATTATCGAGTGAAAAAAAAAAATCCTCGAAGTATATTGTGACAACCAGACAGACATAAATATTGCTAAAAATCTTATCCACTATGCATGACGAAACAAATTGAGATAGACCGACATTTCATGGTAGAAAAAACTGAAGATGGACTAACCCCACTAAATGATGTTACAAAAAATCTTTTATAATGTAGATATCCATACTAGGACTTTACCAAAAAAGAGCTCTGATATACTAATCCAGTAGATAGGCATAATTAACTAAATTATGTTCTAATAAAAGCTCAAATTATAGATATTCTCTCGAAGACTTTCCTCATAGTAAGTTTAGAGAAATAAATAAAAAATAAGCATGATCAACATATATATCCTCACTAAGTTTTTTCCTAGAATGAGCTTCGATAAACTAACCAAGAGCACGGTTCACAATTGCGTAATTGCGTAATGGGTTTTATGTTAATGTTGTTAGTCAAAAGTGAACAACCATACTTCAAACCACATGAAAGTTGTAAACGATATCCTACATTACCTTAAAATAACACCAAAAAATGCATGTTATATGAAAAGCCACCCAATAAGGAAATCAAAATTTTCACAAATGTTGATTGGATTGGAGAAGCATTAGACCAAATATTTACCTGATTGAACTTAAGTATGGAAAAATCTAATTAAATGACGTAGGAAAAAATATGTGATCCCCCCCCCCCCCCAACAAAAAAAAAAAGAGGTTTTACTTCAATAGGTTGGTACTCATCTGCCGATCTTTACCTGACATTTTTGTTGGAGGATTGGAGCTCCATTTTCAAGTGATTTCTGTTCGGATTCTTCTCGTTATCTTCAACAGAAATTTTGGTACATAGCATCTCACTAAATCTCCAAATTTAGCCTCCAAAAATGTTATCCTTTAGTAGGTTTAAAAATTTAAGTTCATCACAAAAAATTGTTCTTAATGTTTTTAATCATTCATATGCTTATGCTTTAAGCTGCATCACGATGCATAGATTGATAAAATAAATGTTTTTATTAAATAAGTTTTTCATTAGTTATTTTGTTAATGTCTATATTATTTAGTTGATGAACTGTCTACTCTAATTCAAGCTTCTTGAATTATGTTTTGATCGGCTTAAGCTCAAACTAATATGAAGTCTAAACTTCAAGAGAGTAATAAGCTTCTTTTTATGAAACCTTCAGTTATGAAATCTATAGGGGTATCAAAGTATTTTATATTTTTTAAAAAATTTGAAACTGCCAATGCCGATCTCAAGACTACATGAAAAAAATTGAGGTGAATTTTTTAAAGAAATAAATAAGGCCCCCCATGAAAAGTTTTTGGCTCCGCCACTGACAATCAGGTATTAAGGCATTTTTTGTTCATGAGACGAGGCATAAGCCTCGAGGGGTATTGAAGCGTAAGCCTCAAAATAAATAAATTGCGTTCGTCAAAATAAAGGTTAAAAGTGATGTTTAATATAATAACCAAATAATATGTTATGAGGTTAACATTAACTTTCTATTGAACTATGAAGTAACAAATTGGCATACATATGAATACAAATTGCACAATACATAAAGTGACAAATGATAAATTACATGAAATAGAATTAAAATCTAAATATTACAAGAGCAAAACAATATTAAATACATGAATTGCATAAAAGTATTATATAAAATCAAGTTTAACTCTAAATTCATTCTTTTTCAGTTCCATACTCATCCACATAATTCATAAAGGCAGCTTAAATAGTTGGCAAAAACTTAAAAAAATATTTGTACTACGATCACTAAGGAGATCTTTATTTGAGTCATCGTCATAACAAATCTCTCTCCTGCCTCATCCTATGAAGTCCAATGACTCCCAATCTGCTTCTTCTTTATTTATTTCATTCATCTTCCTCTTTTATAAATATCTTTTATTAACATAAAGATAATATAATACTAAAAATATTTTAGAGGTGGTGTTGGTATCCAACTTTCAAGTGATTCCTTACGACGGCTACCACGGTGGTGGCTCTGACGAAAATGGAGAGATGGAGATCGAGGTAGTTGAGCTGAAGTTATTGTGGCTCTGCATGAATGCGTGATTTGTTTAGGGCTTTAATTTAGGATTTAGATAAATTTTAATAAAAAAATATAAATAGGCTGAGGCATAAGCCTCATGGAAGGGAGGCGAGGCACGCATCAACCAAGCTGAGGTGAAAGCCTTAGAAAAAAAGTATGAGACATAAGCCTCGAGGCATTTTTCACTGGAGTTGCGCTGAGACAAGCCTTAAGATGAGCCTTATATTGCGCAATTTTAAACAAAGATCAAGAGGATAGCATAAGAATCTAAATTATATTTTAATAAATTCTCAAAATATAGTTATTCTCACAAAAGCTTTACCCATAATGAGGTTAGATAAATTAATCAAATATATATAACTTAGGAAGGGGGGTGTCAAAATAACAAAAAAAATAATGGAAAAAAACTTTCTATCTATAATTATCCAACAATTTGTAGACAGTAGCTTTCTATCTACAATAATTCAACAATCCATGGACATTTGCATTCCATTTATATTGTGTGGTTAATAATGGATTCTTGACTTAAAAGTCTTGTTTTCAAATTTGTTCTTTTCCTCGATAGTTATTTTTTTATCAATTCATGTAAGCTTCTCATATTATTTTTCACACACGATAAGAGAATACAATTCAATAAAATTTCTCATTTTCTACTCCGCTCTCCTAGCATTTTAATTTTCAAGAAAAAGCAAAAGACAAAATAAGTTTTTTTTTTTTAAATCTTACAAATAATCGACAAGTATTGTAACAAAAAAAAATCAATAAAATGAAAGCTTTATAAATAAATATCAATGAGTACAATAGCGAACCCAATAGCAAGTTATATAACTTTACTAAGAAGGAAACAAAGTAACAATCTATTTTCCTACTTGCTTTGCATATTGTCTTTGACTTGATGGGTTTTCTTGAAAAAGAGAAATTAGATAAAGAATAATTGTTCCATAATCTATACAACTTTGAACTAGTAATTTAAATACTAAGTGAAAATATAACAATTAATTAACCAAAGTATAGAAGTATAATGTTAGATGAGAGATAATTAAAAAATATAAATCATGACATTAAAAATTTATATGAATTTTACCTTTACTGGAAATGTTCCCTGTGGAAGCTTGGTCGCCAAAAGCTCCCTAAGCCTCCTAACAGCTTTGACTTTGTTCGCCAAAACATCAAGCAAAGGAAGAAGCTCATCCGTCTGCAATGGGAAGTCTGGTGTCAACCACAAAACTGGCCGTAAACCCTTCTTGTACTCACTTTCAAGCTTATTAGACTCACTTGAGGCTCCACTCTTCTTCTTCTTAGAATTGGTCTTTTCTTTACCCTTTTTAATATCCCCCACCTCTTCCCATGATGACTCAGGTTTATGATTTCCATTCTCTTGAGGTAACCTTGAAAATCTTCTGGGATTCTTTGAGTCGTCAGCATCCTCACCTGGATTATTTTTGGAAGCCTTTTTAGTGTTCCAGCCAAACCAGCTTTTTCTCTCCTTTGAAGGGCCACTATGCTCAGTATTACCAAATTCAGAACTCCCGTTGACCTCATCATCATCAAACCCCTCTGAAGTACCCATTTGAAGAGCCGAATCTAGCTGTTTCCTTTCCTCAGCTGTTAATACATCATCCAACTCATCATTATTGGCTACTCTTTCATCATTGTCTGCTGAAAACAGTTCCTCATCAGTCATTGCACCAGGAACTCTTCTTGATTTAACACTCACCATTACATGAAGCATGTCATACACTTTTGCTTTCCAGTTGCCAACCATTTCCGTTCTCTCTTGTCTTCTCCAATTCAAGTGAGAGACAAGCTCTGCCTGTGTAACATCAATGCCGGGCCGGTACATATTAGTTTGGGACATTAAAGCAACCTCATGAGCTACCTCAGCCTCTGTAGGCCTGTTGCCAGCTCCCTCAAGAGCATTAGTTATCTCCTTCTCCTTATGAGCAAGTACAATCAATGAGCCCCGAGGTAATGAAGCATTAACTGGCTCCCCTGAAGCACCATCACCTAGAAAAAGGAAGGTCTGGTCTGAGCGTTGGATTCTGAAACCATCAAAGCCAGCAAGAGTCATGTCAGCCCTGAGGTTTGATCCCTGCTTCCATATCCGATAGGTATCAGATGGGGCAATCCGGCCAATGAAAGGAATCACAGAACTTTCAAAATGGAATGTGATCTCCATATAAAAATCACGGATCCGACCAATAGAGGAGATGACCCTGGGGAGGCGGCGGCACCACTTTGCCCAAGCCAACGGCTGGTAGTGCCTGGCAATGATCATTGCTATTGTGTCCTCACGGGTGCATACAGCTTCCTGGAGAGCAGACCAACCTTGGTCATTTTGAAGGGACCAGTCAGCACCAGCTGACATGAGAATTTCAGCTGAAATGGGATCACGAAGCCGGACTGCAAGGTGTAGAGGGGTTTCACGGTGAGGAACATCTCGACGGTCAATGATAGAAGAGACTGCATCAGCTGTGAGCTCAGCAGAAATGGATTCCTCCTCTGTATTAACTTCTCCTGCTTTTGGGAGGCGGGGAAGGGTGGAAACCAGCCGCCGTAGGACAACATGATCTCGACGAGCAACAGCAAGGTGGGCAGGACTGTGGGAATATTTAGAGAGGTCCTCCATCAGAACTTCTGAAAATTGGCAGTTATAACCTCGCTCTTACCTTACCTCTGGTCACCCTGCTTCCCTTCAACTCCTACTAATCTATTTCAACACAAGGCAGCTAAATCTGAAGCAAAAAACTAAAAAGAGGAGGGGAATAGACTTGATTCCAGCAAAACGCTTATACCACAAACAACTCCTCCTGCAGCTCTTCTAGGTTTTATGATGAGTACTCAAGCCCACAGTAATCCATCCGAATGCTTTGATTTGCAATTTTAGAGGAAAATGACGAGGGGAAGTCGAAAGTAAAAGCATACCTCCACATAATAAAAGAAAAAAAAATTGAAGACTCCTCTCAGCTACTCAAAACCGAAAGAGATCTGAAAAATCCACAAATCTTTCAGCAGCGCTCAATTAGAAGTACGAATACAGATACCCTAGCATCAGCCAAGGCCGATAGCTAAACGAAGATCATGGAAACCGCTGGATCTGTCAAAAAATTCGGATCCGATAAGCTTTGAGGAAAGAGAATCGTCGGTGAGTTTTCGCCTAACAGAACGACCTCAAAAAGAAAAAGACTGCAAAGATCTATAAACTCCATGGCTGTCGAAGCGACCTCTCAGAGATCGCCATGGAACTAAGATCCGCGTAGGAGCAGATAACAAAATAGGCACCCTGCTGTTTTTTTTTTTCCTTCGTTTCCACTTTCCGGCTTCCGAATCGAATTCGATATCTAAGGATTCTAAGCCGGCTATTAGCCACCAGTTTCCATGACCCATACACAAGTGGCCCAGTAGCATTCAATAGTAGTATGGTGTGCCTTTAACAATTTTGTAAATTACTTAAGTGCCACCCCATTGGAGCTCCCCGATAGTCTCCCGTTGTCTCCGCTTGTTTTGGTTTTCGCTGCGCTATATTTTGTTAGGCAGAGGGGCAAAGCGGGAGCTTTTTTCTTTTTTTTTTTTTCCTAGAATTTTTTGGACAGAGCCTATTCATTATTAAAAAATGATAATTACATTGCCTCATGAACAGTCAAAAGTGATAACAACTGATTACAACAATTACTTTAAGAGTGATGAGCTGCAACAAAAAAATTGTAATGCTCCCAAAAAATTAAACTAAAGGAAAAGACAACTACACAAAAGTTCATATCAAAATAAGTATTTCAACTCAGAATGTAACAAAATGATCCTCCAACAACATAAAAGGCTGAAAATAGCATCCATAGAAGCCTTGGATTTCCATTGGCCATCCATGATATAAGAGATCACGTTGCTAATGTATTACTCTGTTGTGTGAGGATCATCCAAATGCTACAGGAATACTAGAAGGGAGAAATACCATTCATAATTGTACAACTGCCAAAAGAATTTCAGGAAAAAGATTTCTCATTTGTGTTATATAAGCCAACAAATGAAATCACTTTTAACAATGAATACCTCATGCACAAACTAATGAACCAATCAAGGAGTAGATTTATGTCGCAATGCATTGGTAATATTTTGATATAAGGTATTTTGACATGAAATGTCATTCCTAAATTTATAGCATTCATTTTATGCCAAATGAAGTAAATTGTGCAGCAAACTAAAAAGAATAAACATATTCTTTTGCTTTCTATCCAAATCCTAAAACTTACCTCAATTCACTTTAAGAAGTAATCAACCATTACAAATGCAAACTTTCTTTGTCTACCTAGTGATGAAGATAAAAGCATCTTCAACTATCGAAAGGTGGACTTGCACTCTTCACTCCATGCAATGTGCTTTGCACTACTGAGGAGTTAGAGAAAGGGTAAGAACTGCTCACTCAACTTTGACATAAAATGGTTGAGACCCACAACTTACATTATAAGCCATATCTCCTTACTCAAGTTTGGCAATGGCATGTCCAGTAAGGTTTTGGTTCAATTTCATTCCTTCTTGGGTGAAGAGAAACCCTAGGAACTTGTCTAATCTTGCATCAAAGTACACTTCAAAGAGGTAAGCTGCATACTATATCTTTTTTAATTTGACAAACATCTCGCTCAACACTATAATGTACTTCTCAAGCAACTTGATTTTCACTAGTAAGTTGTCAATATAGCTCTCGATGTTCCTCCCTTTCTGATCCTTGAAAGCTTGATACATCTGTTGTCGGTAGTTGGCTCCCATATTTTTCTGATTGAAATGCTTTATCATGTAACAAAAGAATTCCTCCCTAGTGATAAGGTTGCCTTCTCATAGCCAACAAGGTTCATTTTGATCTAGTTAGCTAGAGAAAGCATCAAGGAAGCTAATGCCCATGAATCCAACTATCGAGTTGATTATCTTGTTGACCCTTCGAAGTAGCTAGCTATCTTTGGGGCAAGTAAAATTTAAATTAGCAAATTTTACACATAAAATCTATTTTTAACCACCTTTTGTACCATCACCAACTTGAGATCCAGTCAGGTAATTATATAGATTTTATGGATTTGAGATGAAGAAGTTTTTGGACCACTTGTTTTATAGGTTCAACTAAGATTATGGTGGTCTTCCTTATTCACTTTTTAATTGGTCTTATTTCCCTATTAGCATTTAACCTATGACATACAACTTCAATATTTATTTTTAACATCTCAGTATAGTCCAAGAAAACACATTAATGTTATCTTTGATTACTTGAACAAGTTCATCATGATGTTTGGCGCTAAAAAAACATGCTTTTTTTAGGGTTCTATTAGGGATCCCTTTGCTATCAGGACCTTTTCAATTACTTGAATAGTTTTTAACTATGTTCCTCTCTCTACTTCAAGATGTATGACCTCTTTCATTGAGTTCAACACCTCACCATCCCCTCGGGCTTTAGATAACATGAATTTGACTAGATTAAGTTGGCCCTTATAGTGACATATTGGTTTCCATTGAGAACATAATCACCTTATAGTAGGTTAATATATGATTACTTTGAAAGTATTTGACAATGGTCAACCAAAAAAGACATTATAGGTGGTGAAAGTGTCTGCCATGAAGAAGTTTACCATCATCATATATTGGCACTTAACTTTGCCCTGAGTAATAGGGAGTGAATCATCCCCTTAATCTCCCTTAGGTCTCTTGACAAAGTGTATAGTGATTTGCAGTGGGGTGAGTTGGGAAGCAAGTAAATTTATTTTTTCAAATATAATTTAAAGGTTATATTGATAGAAATCCTTGTGTTTATCAGGTTGCTACTGAAATGGTAGTTAAGAATCTATGTAGTAACCTACACAACATTGCTGACATGAAATCCTTAGTTAGAATAATTAATAATTATTTCAGGAGTCATTATAAGTCCAAATCATAAACCGTCTTTGCCAAAATATTTATGGTGTAGTGCTTTAATTATCCTAATTTTTTCATAATTTTTTTGGCACTAGTGAAATTCTTTAATAAATCGACACCTATCAGTACAAGTGCGATTTTTGGGACTATCAGGTGTCTGTTTTGCAAATCGATTTATTAAATTTTTTTAAAATAAAGTTAGCTACTTTATGAATATTTTTTATAATTTTTTGGATTTTTTAATTTAAATATATAAAAGAATTTAGATGAAACTTAATATTTTATTATTTAATAATTAAAATAATTATTTATATTTTAATACAAATAATATCTAAATCCACTCTAGGTCTATTAAATGATTATTTTCCATTTCCTAAGCTAAATCATTTAACAAAGAGTTGCTTAGGAGATTAGGGAAGAAAGAGAGTAGAGAAAAAAGAAAACTTGATTTTAGGCAACTTCGAGCTATTTTCATATGTTGACCCAGTTGAAAAACTTATTTGTCTTGAGGTAAGTCACATTATGCCCCTCTTAGTTTTAAAAAATACATAATTTTTAGTGAATTTTCCCAATAAAATATTATTTCAATTAGCAAAAAAACATGAATAACTTTGCACTGATAAAACTTTCACAGCGCAACTTTTTATATATTATAGATATTATAATTATGTATATTTTGAATATTTTTTGAAAATTTTACAATTAAAGTTTTAAAATTTTTGAAGTTTTTATTAAATAAAAAATTATCTATATATTAAAAAATTATGGTGTAGTATAATAAAAATCTTAAAATATTATTTTACACAATCCCTGAAAATTTTGATAATTTTCTAAAAATATTTCTTTTTGCCTAGTAGGATTTTCTAGTTTTCAGGATTTCTGAAGGGGAAAAGGTAATGATGGATTTTGTTATAGGTTTTCCTAAATCGAGGGAGGGGCATGATGCTATTTGGGTTGTTATTGGTCGACTAACAAAATTTGCTCATTTCATTTTGATTTGATATACATATCTGGTGGGCATATATATTAGCATAAATTTATGTTAAAAATATTATCAGGTTATACAATGTGCTGATGGTGATTGTATCTGATCAGGATGATATGTTTATCTTTAAATTATAGATAGGTATTCAATAGAGACTGGGTACAAAGTTGCACTTTTGTACATCTTTTCATTTGTAAATAGATGAACAGTCTAAAAAGACTATTTAGGTATTGGAGGATGTTCATAGACTATGTGTTTTAGATTTTAGGGTAATTGGGAGGATTATATCTTGTTGATAGATTTGGTATATAATAATATTTATCAGTCCAGCATAGGTATGTCTCCTTATGAAGCTTTTTATATTAGAAAATATAGGACTCCTTTGACTTTGATAAAGGTGGGAGATAGATTGGCGATAGGTTCAACATTTATGGATTATGCCATAACAAAGATCCTTCTAATTCGAGAAAGATTGAAATCTACAAAAGATAGACATAATAAGTACTACAATCAGAAATATAAGTTGGTTGAGTTCCAGATTGGTAACCTGGTCTATGTCAAAGTCAGCCCTATGAAAGATGTCATTATATTTATGAGAATTAGCAAGCAATCCAAGGTATCTTATACTTTTTGAGATTATTGAGCAGATTAGTGGTTCTGCGTATAGGTTATTGTTACATGATCATATGTTCGATATACATAGTATGTTTCATATATCTTCTTTAAAAAAGTGTGTATCTAATTTTGGGAAGAGATTGTCTATTTATGATGTTGAGGTTCGTCCAAATCTATAGAGAAGACCCCGAAAGAATTTTGATATATAATGTGATAAAGTTGAGAAGCAAATAAATTTAGGTTACTTGAAAGGCTAATTGGGAGAAGGAATCTGATTTCTAATTTAGGAATGTTGAGGATGACATTTTTCTTAAGGTGGGTAGAATGTAAAACCCTTACCTAAAAAAATTAATAATTATTTAGGAGTCATTATAAGTCTAAATCATAAGCTATCTTTGCCAAAATATTTATGATGTAGTGCTTTAATTACTCTAATTTTTTTATGATTTTTGGGAACTTGTGAAATTCTTAAGAAATCAGCATTATCGGTACAAGTGGGGCTTTTAGGACTGTTAGGTGTTTGTTTTACAAACTGATTTCACCACTATTTTTTTAAATAAAATTAGTTACTTTAAGAATATTTTTCTATAATTTTTGGATTTTTAGATATGAATATATAAAAGAATTTAGATGAAACTAATATATTTATTATTAAATAATTAAAATGATTATATAATATTTTAATACAAATAATATCTAAATCCATTATATATCTATCAAATGATTATTTTCCATTGTTTAAGCTAAATCGTTTAACAAAGAGTTGCTTAGAGATTAGGGAAGAAAGAGAGGAGATAGAAATGAGAAAATCTAGTTTTGGGTAACTTCGTGCCGTTTTTGTTTGTCGACACAGTTGTGAATTTATTTGTCTCGAGGTAAGTCACATTATGAACATCTCAAATTTTTAAAATACATAATTTTTGGTGAATTTTTTTATTAAAGTTTTATTTTCATTAGCAAAAAATATGGATAACTTTGCACTGATAAAATTCTCATCGCATAACTTTTTATATATTATAGATATTATGATTATGTATATTTTGAATATTTTATATAAATTTTAAAACTCAGGTTTTGAAATTTATGAGATTTTTATTAAATAAAAAATTTTCTATATGTTAAAAAATAGTGTAGTATACTAAATGTCTTAAAATATTATTTCACACAATTCCTATTAGTTTGATAATTTTCTAGTATAATTTTTTGTTGAAATGTGCATTTTCTCTTAGTATAATTTTTTGTTGTCTTCCATTATACAACACCGTAAAATCTTGATAAATGTTCTATTAATCTTTAATTGTTATAATATGATGATATATGTATATGTGTGATTAAATTATATCTCTTGGGAGCCATAAGGGGCCATAATTTATTTAGATTTTATCTATATCAGGAGACTGTTGGGAGCCGTAAGGAGCAGAATCCTTTGAGAATATGTATGAGATAGTGATATGTGATATATTCTTATGCTATAAACACAAGCAAAAAGAGAGTCATAAGGGTCCAAAATTCTTTGAGGTTTTGTCTGGGTCTGAGAAATGTTATATAAACTGTTCAATGATATGAATTTCATTTTTTTTAATTGTTTAGTATTGTTATTTAAATTAGATAATAACTGCTATATATTTATTACAAATCTCAGTATAGTGGTTTATTTTAAATACACTATTTTTAAATTTTCAATAAAATATTTGAGAAAATAATATTTAAAAATTTAGAATAGTTTATGTGATTTGTCGAGCTGTTGTAGCTCACTGTAATTTTACTTATAATTTTTAAGATCTGGGAAGGGGAAGGAAATTATGGACTAGTAGTTCAGGATCAGATCTAAGGTTATAAATATTTTATTATTTTGATTTTATATAGTCATGGCTACTTAAATTCAATTATGTAGCTCTTATCTATAGTAATATATTGTATTGTAAATATTTATTTTGATGACATGAAAGAAACTTTGTGGATGAATTTATTTTTAGTATTTGGATGTTTTAGTAGCTTTGTAGTCTAGTTTATTTAAATGAATATTGGCAAAAAATTTGAAATAATTTTAAAACTAAATTTTGGGATTTATGTGTCATAGCTCAACACGATAGGACCTGTGTTGGTTTGATTGGGTTGTAACAACTAAAGGGATTGTCACCCACAGACCTATCTTTTTTAGTGAATGTTAAAGAGGTGGCCTTGACTTTGGGACCATGGGTATAGTCCACCTCACTTGACTGAGGCCACTTAGGGCTTACCTCTTATAATGTGCTAGCTTTGTTTCCTCAAAGTATGGTGAGTACTACTTTGGTTATGTGGATGGCTTACGTTGGGAATAGCTCATTTCCTTGGCTCTTAATAGGTGCTTTCTTCCTTGCCTTTGATGTTTAGCTAGGATGAACTCCTCTAACTTTCCACCTTAATGAGTCCTTCCACTTGGAAGGCATAATACTTGAACGAATCCTTTGCATGGGCTCTTGATTTTATTTTCGTAAGGTTTAAGAAGAAGCTTTTTGTCTTAGATGTCCTCCACTAGGTTTCCCATTGACACTTAGTGAGGATGACCTCTGAATATTAGTGTATTGACTATGATCTCTCTTCTAAGTGTTGGCGAGTAACAAGTATTGACTCTTCTACTTGCATGCTGTGAACTCACAATCCTTAATGGCGCCCTCTAGTGAAAGGAATAAATCTATGTAAGGTGTGGCCTCCTCTTTATCTAGTGTACTCTGGGGTAACTATTGTCACATGAGTGACTTACTCTATTATGCTTTTTGATACGATGAACATCTCCTTTAAGTGCTCTTAACTAGGAAATTATCCATATATACTTCAATGTTCCTCCCCTTTTGATCCTTAAAAACTTTATTCATCATTCTCTGGTATGTCACCCTCTAGTTATTCGAACCAAAAGGCATGACCTTATAGTAATACAATCCTTCTGTAATGATAAATGAGAAATTCTCTTATTTAAATCACAATGAATGGATAACATTTAAGGAATTTCAAATAATAATAAATCTTAGGAAAAAAATTAATTATAATGGTAGGTGCTTGAACATCATTAGATTTTCTTTGATATTAGTGTTGTATATGAATAACTTATATTATATATTGGATTCAGAATTTTCATATTGTATGCTCATGATCGAACACTATGAGTCAACCAGCATATAAATCCTTAGCAACTGGTAGCCATCCTTAAGGGATGCCAAGTTAAGGCTCGTGAAGTCAACACACGTCCTCCACTTACCATTGTCTTTCTACACCATCACCATATTTGAGATCTAGTATGGGTATTAAACTTCCTTCATAATTCAACATCCAAGTGTTTTTATGCTTCCTCCTTTATGGGCTTGATGATTATGATTGTTATCTTCATGATTTTTTGCTTGATAAACCAAGTTCCCCTTCTCATGTTCAACTGATGGTAAGAGGCCTACTCATTGATCCCATGCAAATCTATGACCATTCATAATAAAATTCTTGAGTGTGATAGGATAAAAAGTGTTAATTTCAAATCATATCTATTGTGATATTTGTCCTTTTAATTCTTTTATTTTTGTGCAAGAAATATGTTAAAATCATAAAATTGAACTAGTGTTGTAGCACCATACAGTCAGCACTATAGCTCCATATCTTTCCCCATTGTCGTAGTGCCACCACTTTAGCAACACAAATAGAGATGCCTCAAAATAATTGTTGGAGAGATTAGCACCGAGGCGCTATCCAGGAAGCATTGTAATGCTGGATCAAGCATTGCAGCACCAAATTGCCCAACTCCATAGTGGGAGATAGTTAGGCCAGTGAAGCGATGTGATGAATGGTGAACTGACATGCTAGTTTAGTAGCACCGTAGAGCCACCAAGTTAGTGTCGCAATGCTAGTTTAGTTATTTTATAAAAGTTAAGAGTAGCCTCAGTGTTCATGTAAAGAGGTTGGCACTTCAAGGAGACGTGTGTGTGACAGAGTGAGTGTGAAAGACTATTCTAAAGGGAAATTGGCTCTTATGTATTTATTTGGAGTCTTGTATTGATGTAGATCAAAGTGGAGGAGTGAAAATGAGTTTGTACTTTGGATTTGGGTCACTTATAACCTTTCTTCTATCTTTTGTATTTTCATTATTGTTTGTATTATTATTTTATTAATAAAATAAAAAATATTTGTGATGTGTAATTTTATCTCTATATGTAGTAATCTCCATTTTATGAATATATTATTATTTAAGAGCCATGGATTGCATAGAGTAGGTGATTTTTATAAATTACTTCAAGCTATTTTTAATTCTTACAAGCTTCATTTAGTTTATATATAGGTCGTGCATAAACTTAAAAGCTAGTGATCTAGAGCCTCGATAGTTGATTTGAAGAATAATTATAGGTTTTAAAATGTCATCTTCCCATAACATAGACATATAATTGTTATGATTATGGGATCATAAGGAGATAGTAAAACTATAGTTAGGAGAAATCCTAACTAATCCTCCAATAAGCTCGACAAAGATGAGGAGCAATTATGCTTTGATTCATATTAATAATAGATTAAAGACCACTCTTATGCAATCATATGTTTTTAAATATCATAAGCTCAAAAATTTAACAATTAGTTAATTCACTACAAGAAAATGGGTCAATTGCGCCACACGTTCTCGACAACCTGATCCGGAATGGACCCAGGATGGCTCAATATTTCTCGATTTTGTTAGGTATTGCTCGGTATTGGTCGGTTTTGCTCGGCAACAACCAATATCGAGCAAATACCGAGCAAACATTGAGTAATACCGAGTTGTACCGAGTTGTACTGAGTTTTTCTAGGTATTGGTACAACTCAGTATTGCTAGGTATTGGTCGATTTTGCTTGGCAATAACCAATACCGAGCAAATACCGAGTTGTACAGAGTTGTACTGAGTTTTTCTAGGTATTGGTACAACTCGGTATTTGTCTTCTAGAAAAACTCGGTACAACTCGATACAACTCGGTATTTGCTCAGTATTGGTCTTCACAGAGCAGTATTTCTCATTATTGTCATGCAATACCTAGCAATACCGAGCAATACCGAGCAAATACCGAGTAATACCTTGCAATACGCGAACATAGCATTCCCGGGTTCCAGTCCGGGTCAAGTCGTCGGGCTGCGCGGTAGAGAGTAAGAGCACGTGGTGACATATTATTGGCGGCCAAAAGTAGCTCTACGTCCGATCATAGGACGTAATAAATTTTCCCCGATCTCAGTCTCACGCGGTCACGCTCGTTTTCACTGTTAACGTTTGCCCTACCTCTTTAGCGGCGACCTCAAACTTCAATCACCAACTGTCGCCAACTGCAATCGACGGACTCCACGTTTAGTGGCCATGACCTCTCTCATTCGCGTGATATGAGTTTCTTCACTCATAATCCTTTGCACAATCCCGCAAACGTGTCTCCCTGGATTTTTCCTTCTCAGGTTATCCCTATTGCCCTTCTTCTTCTTTTCATTTCAAAATTTCTATGATCTTCTTTATACTCTGCTTGCCTTTCATTTTTATGATATCATTCAACATTGTTGATTGTTATAGTTATTTTAAGAGGTTAGGGTTGATTTTCAATGGTTGACTGGAAAAGATCTAATGGTTATTTCTGTGTTGATTTTCACTCTCCTCTCACTATTTTGCATTTAGTATTTTTTTCTTTTTTACTTAGTCCCTGCTAAAGTTTCTCAGAGGCCGGTGATAGCCTGCTAGGCGTTTTGTATTTTAGGACTTAGAGAATATTTTACCTCTGCATATCTATGTTTTTCAAAATTTTCTTTCTCATATCTTTTCCCAACTCTATTAACTCTTTATTTCTTATCTTTTTTAGATGTTAGTAGTCTTTCTTACTGAAATTCCCTCATGGGTCCTCCTGACAGCCATGAATCCTTT
>NW_021318876.1:3122655-3150605 GCF_001605985.2 Dendrobium catenatum
AAAACACTTGAATTCACTTGCAACTTTGAATAACTTAAGATTGGGTAGACTAGGAATAGTCTTTTTTTATCTTTTTATAATTTTTACCTTTTTTGAGTCAAATATATATTGTGGTTGATCAAAAAGCTATGTAATGTTGCACACACACACACTCAAGGGAGTGAGTTGGGGAGTTAGAAAATTCACAATTTTTTGAACTAATCATATAGTATAATTTTTATCATACTAGATGATCAGTTAACCAGAAAACCGTAATTAGGGCATCTATGCTTAGTAAGATTGATTAAACTCATCATATTGCATGATCCTTATTATACAACATAATCATTTATAATCAAAAAATAGTCACCAATCATAATTTAGGTAACATTTTAATATTCAAATTCTATGTTTAAACATACAATATAATATGCATCATATTGTATAATACATAATAATCATGCCTATATTGATCCTGTGATTAGAGGAATAATTATGGTTAAATTATTAAATCAATTCATATAGGATAATTAGTGATTATTGTATAGTACAATCTGAGCTATGCATGGTAAGATAATTACATCATTGTCTATTATCCAAGAAAAAATGCCATAGTTTTTCAACTAATAATACGAGGAAAACTTCCCATTTTGTACTATACAAACTGATCACTGCATGGGATAATAATTACATGATCGCCTATCATACATAATGATCAATACTCTTAAAATGATCATATTGTGTAATACATTTTTTAATATCTAAAGAGGCTATTTTATTTTAATAGTAACGGATGATATTCTAAATCATTCTGGATGATCTGTTCATCTCTTCGAACTAAACATAGAGAGTCTGTCTTCCCATATAGTCCTAACATAAATACCTTAAACTAATGGAACATGATGATTTAGAGATCATAAAGGATAATCGTGATATCGTATTGGATGATTAGGGTTGGCAGATTGAAATTTTAGGGCTATTTGAGAGGCTCTCTTTTTTATCTTTCACAAAGTCTTGCCTAAAATACTATTGCTGCAAAGGTGTTCTAGAAGCGAGTAAAGAGGTTCTTATGAGAGCTTTGGGAGAGTTTTTGTAACGGAATTTTGTGAGCGATTCAAAAGGTTTCCCCAAGCAAGGTTCGTCCCCATCTTCTTCAAGCTTCTGCATTGATCTTTTTGATGCTCTAGAAAGACAATCTATAGCACTAGTTCAAGGTTCTCTGCCATCTCCAAAAGGGAAAAAAAGGATGCTATGTTCTCTTCCTATACCAAGATGGTGAAAAACATTAAGGTCCTCTATCACACCGGGTTAGTATAAGATATTTTTTAAGGGCTTGACCGCCTTACTGTGGGGGCAAAAGGAGAGACACTACTTAAAGTACAATACCTGTAATAGAGGGTTTTGGAGAGTGGATGTCGTTCAGGTTGGACCAAACTACTATAAAAATGGTGTCTTTATTCTTATTATTTTTTACACTTTTCTTTTTCTATGATTAATATATGGTTGTCAAACTTTGATTTTTTAATATTTTAAAATTAATCCACTTTTGCATTTAGGGATTAAATTGTCTTTTTTTAGATATTGAAAAAGTTATCAAAAAATTTTCTTTTAGTTAAGGAAAATTTTAAATTACTAATTCACCCTACCTCTTGGTTAGCCTCGGGCTTATTCTTAAAGGTCTCACAACCTCCTCGAACTTTCAGATAAGGGATGGAACTAGCTTCCACCAAAGAGTTGGGAATTCGTAAGGATTTTAGGATCAATAGTCTAAACATCAATATAGACTTCACGTAATTTCCTTGTTGCTACCTAAGCTGAAGCATTTAATAAACACTATTCTTGAAAGAGTTTTCTTTTTTCAACGCTCCAACTCAGATCATAACTCTTATTTCTTCTTAGAGATTTGGTTATTTTACTAATCTAAGATAAAGCGCCAAGTTTATTTTACTTAAAGATGGAGATATAAGGATTTAAAGAATTCTTTCCCTTCTATAACCAGTAAACTTTAGGAAGGTGAGGCGAGAGATTACAAAAGGTTTAATAATTATGGGAGTAGATATAGACCCACCTTCATTAATGACCTCAATAATTATTTATTTAGTAGGGAATTATATTATGAAAACTTTAGAATGTGGTCTTGTGATGGAGAATCGCATGTTATCAAATTTTAAATCGACATTAAAAAGTGAGCTCCCAAAAAGTATGTCTCGGTTGATATTGATGTTAATATTATTAAAGAATAAGAAAATTAATTTCCTAAATATTTTATATAATTAATCAGATCTTTGATTTAGTTCCTACATTTTCTAGATTTAAGCAATATATTTTGATCATTAAATATAATACATAGCTAAATTTGTTGAATCCCCAACATAAGTTTAAACTAGAATGGAACAAGAATTTAGATTTTGATAGATTTATGTGTAGACTTTGTTTAAAAGGACTTCAAACTAGGGAAATGAGTTTCAACTAGAATTTAGAATTTAAGACAGTTATATCTTGATATAATCCTAAAGACTTTGGAATATGGAAGCACGTTTAAAGTAGAATTTATAATTGAAGAAAGTAAGTCCTTATAGACCTAAAAAGTCTTAACTCTACTAAATATAAATAGAGAAGTCTTTTTTAGATGGAGTTTTTTTTTTGAAGAAATGCAGAAATTGCATTATAATGAAAGAGAATATAACCTAATACAAACTAGAAAATAGAAGCAAATGATCCTTTTTTCAATAAGAAAAAGGGACCTTATTGAAACTAAGTTTGTTAATTTAAACTTATCATAAATGACATGAAACTATTGAGATGCAGGGGATACCAAAATATAAGACAACACGAAGGTTGATTAGTATCCCAGAGTTCCCATCCAGTTGGAGAATAAAAGATAGTAAAGATCCCAAAATCATTTAGACAAAGTTTAAAATAACAAAAGAAAATAAAGTAAAGGAAACATAAGCTAGAAAGAAAATTACAAATTAATAATAAATTCCAAAAGTTTGGTATTGATTCTCCAAACTTTATAATCATATGCTCCATCTTCAAGCAAAATCTAGGATTGTTGTTGTACAAGGAAGAATCTTTACTCATTATCAATATGATAAACGAAAAGAAGAACCTCCATTCTTCTCTTTGTGATCAGCCATCTTTCTTCTAGGAAGTTCTTTAATCGGACCCAAAGTTTGAAGTTCTTTGAATAGAATGTGTTTAGACCCGGATGAATTAATCTTCTTGCTAAACAAATTCTTGCTTTCTTAAGAATTGTTTTTTTGAAATTCAAACTAATATCTGAATAGGGAGAATAATCAGAGATAGTGGATGAAATGGGATCTCCACTAACAAATGAAGGAGCCGCCGAAGTAGTTGAGGGAGATGTAATTGTAGAAACTGTTGTAACTTCCTCCCGAAAACCAGGAATTTTGACTTCAAAATATGGTTTGTGAGTTCCCAATAATCCAGCTCTTAGAGTTGATTTTGTATCATTTTTTTCAGCATTTGCATTATCTTCAGCCGTCAAATTTGTTGATGGTTATGTTATGCAAGTTCCCAATATTTCAGCATTATTAAAAAGAGTTGTAGCCGTCAATTCTATTGAGGGAGAAATTCCAGCTCCTTGATTAGTCAAAACTGATTCAGCCTCCTTTTCTTCCTCCAAATTATGTGGAATTTTGAATTTGATTGTTGATCACGTTGTAGAGAAATCCGGAGCTAGAGTCTCAACCACCTTTGGATCAATCAAAGTATCATTATTAATTTGAACTGCATTTGATGACACCGAAATTCCTGTTTCATACAAATATTTTGAACTTTCAAAATCTGAAATATGAAATTCCAGATTTTCGGTAACTGTATTTTCTTTTTTACTGGTTTCATTTAACACATCATCCATCTCCTCAGCTAATGCATTAAATTAATTAGAAACACCAACTGACTTCTGAGAAGTATGCTGATTCAATTTCAAATTCAAATCCTGGTTAACCGTACTTTCTTCTCCTTCCTTGAAACTAGTTGATACTTCAAGTTGGCTTTTGGAACTTGCAATTACCATTGAATCGGACTTGTTTCCATCTGCCATTTCATCCTGAACCAAAATTTCAGCCGTTTCTGGATTTGCAGCTGAAAAAACTTTGGCATTCGGTATATTACTTGCTGAACTCTTCTTGTTTTTGAACTTAACTTGCAACCAAGGACCATAAGGATTTTTAATATGATTTGAAATGGAAGGAACATCTTCAACATTAGGACAAACTGTTTCAATTTGCCCTATCCTCCCACATTTGAAGCAAAGTGATGAAAGATTTTCGTATTCGAACTTTTGAAAAAATCTTCCATGCAACCCTTCGATCCATATTCCAGTGGGGTGTTTTGAGTTCAAATTAACTTGAATACATACTCTGGCAAATTCTCTCCTTCCTCACCTAAACATATTACCATCTAAAAGTAATGGATTCCCAATTCTAGACACAATTCTAGTGATATTGGACTCATCCCAACAGTGTAGTGCAAGGTGAGGAAGACGAACCCAGATTGGAGCCGAAACACCATATAATTAATTAGGAGAGAAGTTCGGAGACCACTTGTCTAATCCAATGGCAAAACCCCCTACAAACCATGGACCTCCATTAAGAACTGCTTCCATACCTTCATGAGATTGAAATGAACAAAGTAGCCAATCTAAGCCAAGAATGGTTAAATGGAATCCTCCAAATTTCTTCCATTGTTTTCTTAACTCAATGGCACATTTTGAAAAAGATATATTTTTCCCAAGAATTTTAACCACCAAGGATTTATTCAAAACTTGAATATTGGATATTTCATTCTCCATATCCAATTTGATAATGTTTAAATCTTCATCCTCCTCAAGATTCGTAACCCAATTGATTTTAATGTGTGGTTTCTTAGTCCACGCATTAGAATTATGAACATTTGAAGAATTAATAGGATTATTGAAATTATCCTTATTAGTCTTCAAAATATCAACAAAAATTCTCCTTGAGGAAAAAGCTTCTTTGTCATTAGCTCCAACAATAGAAATCGGAGAGGGAGATTTATGTATATTGTTAGAAACCACAATTACCTCTTTCCCTTTACTAGAATCCGTCAATGTCTTTTGTTTGGCCAAAAGTCCTCCCTCTTTAATAACAAGAGGAGTTTCTAAAATTCGAAGATTGAGAGGGGAGATGCATTTGAAAGAGAACCTACCTTTTGAATCCAACATAATTGGATTCGTGGTAGATAAAAAGGATTTGGTGTTCTGGTCATCCTTAGATGACCGGCCACCTTCTTCCATTTCCAATCTTTGCACCCAAAATCTTCAAAATCCCTTTCCAAATTCCTTCCTTAATTTGTGGAGCTTCTCTCTCTTCCCTTGGCCGCCGTCCTTTTTAGATGGAGTTGCTAGAAAAATCTTGTGACAAAGTAATAGTTGAATGTATGCCACAAGATTTGATTTATTATTTCATTAGTAAAATTTACATAGCTAAACATCTACCACCTTGAAAGATAAACTGATGCTCATCTACCAATTTGAAAAGATAAACTATTATCTTTCAGAATTAAACAGATCATAATGAATTTCAAATAGTTTAAAAATAATATTCACCTATCATTTTGATTCTGAAAGTATAAAATAATGTATAAAGCTAATTTAAGTTAACAAGATTCTTCCCCTACCTTAGAAAAGAACTAAGATAGGGTTTATTTTCTTACTAGGTTTTAGCTCCCTATAGATGCAAGACTTCTCAGTTAATTACATCCTAAAATAAGTCTATAAAATACTGTTTATTAAAGTTGCTAATAACTTTTCAAATTTAGAATGGTTTGATTATTGATTTTAGTTAAAAATGCTATGGATTAATTTAGATAAAGATTTAAATTTAGAATTTAATTTAGATTTGGATAAACCTCCCAAAAAATAGATTTAGAGAGATGTGTATATAATCAGGACTTAAGCCTGTTTGGAGTGAGCTGCCAGCTAACATCCTAAAAGAAATTAATTTCCTTTTAAATGTTAGATAGGATATCTATATATGAATAAAATTAAGGATTTTAGTTTAGAATTTAATTAAACTTTTTTTTATGCAGAGGCACCCATCTAAAAAAATTTTTGACTCAAAGGCATCCTAACTCTAAATTTTCTTTGGTTAACACTAAACTTCAAAATTTTTTTTAGAACAATTTTTTTTAAAGAAAATTGACTGAATAATGGCTCTAATCCATTATAAAATTATGATAACCTCGACTCTTAGGCTCCTTATCTCATGCTTTTAACTAATGCATTGGGCTAGTATTCATGTAGAAAAGTAAAGTGCATGAACATATTAATTAAGGGTAAAGTTGTTCACGTATATTGTGTCACTACCTTATTATCCTAGAATTAGCATACACATTCCTTCAAAGTCTAGAACATAAACATTAAAGGTAATAAATAAAAATGCTACCCTCTAATGAAAATCTATAACTAGTATGACTGCAATGCATATAATATGAAGTAGTACATAAAGGAGGAGAGCACAAATAATTTTTTTATTCACTTATTTTTAATGTAGAATATAAATTAGGGTTTTCTAAACAGTAAGGTGGAAAATGCTTACCACACAACAAGATAGAAATTCTACTCTTATATAATGTAGATTTAAATATGATTGCTAACTTTATTCTTTATCTTCAAGCTCCATGATCATCTTTAAAATTGCTAAAGATATATATATATCTTCGAAAGAAGAAGAATCATTTTCTTTTGGAACTCTTTATGTAAAAGCACTCATCTATAATCCTTTTAACTCTTAATAATGCACACAACTCAATCATGCTATGAAAGAATCTATAACTTTATTTTTATATTTACACTTTTCCATTTACATTAGTTCTAAGGTACATTTTATAGGAAAGTAAAAGAGCAATGTATATAGAGAATGTAAAAGGTGAAATACATGTATGTGAAACCTAATGCTTCTAATGCAACCTTAAAGAATTTAAGTTGCACCAACAAGAAATATAATCATCTCATCAAAGTGCACAATTATAAGTAAAAAACCACAAGATGTCCTAGAAGCAAGGTATCTACACCACATCAAATCACACCATTGACATAGCCTAAGCTAGAGTCAATAGCCCTATCAAATAATCTAAAGTGTATGTAACTAGCGATGTTGTTTGGATATGTCCTATGTTATTATTATTTAGTATCGTCTAATATATATTTTTTAATTTATTTCTTGTCAAAGGAGATTTATTTTAGTTTAAATTTTAGTTTTTTATAAATTAAGATTTATTTAATGAATAAATTTTAGTGTTTAACTATTTGTTTTAAGTTTTAAGGAACATATCACCTAACTCCCCTTAATTTTATGGAGTCACTGATCAAAAAATCCTAGGATCATAGTTATAAAGCATTTGATTTCCCCTAAGGGATCAAATCAGATGCATAGAGTCCTTCATTTTACTTAGGTATTTTAATAGTTATGATTTTAACAAATCTTGTGAACCAATCAGTTCAAGAACTTGTATCTTTCAATTGAAAGATATTAGGCTCGTAATTGTAATTCATTTGATTCCATTGAAGGGATCAAATCAAGTGCATAGGGTCCTTCGATTTATTTATTTTCTTTATTCAAGTTATTCAATTTTATTTTATCTTTTTAATTCATGTTGTATTTTAAGTTTATTAATTTAAATCATTTAAATTTTTATTTTTCTTCTTTGATCTTGATTTGTTTAGTTGATTTATTTGTTAATTTTAGTGTTTAAATAAATTTTCATTTTTGTTTATTTTCAATTACTAAATAAGTTAACCAAACTTTAACATTTATTTTTATTAAAGATTTAGTGGTTTCTAATTTTTATTAAATTTTAGATTTAATGTGGAACTCAATTCAATTTATTCTATATTCTTTTTATTTTTCTTTATTGTTTTGAGTTTTATAAAATAAATCTAATTAATTAAATTAAAATTTCATGTAATTAGGCAATTTTTTGTTTTTGATCCAAATGGATTTCAAATAACTTGGAATCATCACCAAAGGTCGTGAGTGACCACTTAAGATGATTATAAGTGTTTGTTACTATTTTGGAAAATATGTATATTTTTAATTATTTTTTTATTTGTAGAGTTTCTCATGGCACTTTTAGTTTCATTGCAAATATATTGAACTTTTTATGAATAAAATTTATTTTATATTTTATGAATTATTTAAATTTTAAATGATTTATTCAAAATTCTAGCTCAATTATGCAAGTTAATTATGGTTAACTAATGCATAAACTAGGTGAACTTTAAATTATTTGAAATTTAAACAATCGGTTAATTAAAACCCAAGGTTAAAACTCAAGAATTTGAAACTGTTAAGGTCTCCCTAGGCTTTGAAATCAATCACAAACACAAATACATCTATGCACTTTGAAATTAAATTTATGATACAGAGAACATGGATTGAGTTTAAATTAGTGGCATTCAGTCCCTTATACATTACATTAACAAATCATAAATAATCAAACCCTACTGCTTTATGGATTTATATTTAGAGAAATTTTATTTCTTAGGTCAAATCACGACAAGAAAAATTATATTCCTCATTTAAAATCTCTCAGAGGATTCAAATATATATGTAAACTTTTTGGACATCTTATAGACAAAACAAAGAATATTACATTTATATTTGAGATTCAAATAAGTGTAGAAACACCACAAAAATATTTATAAAAAATACTTTTATTTTATTAAAAGTTAGGAGTTGAAACGATAAGTTTTTTATAGCATTCCTCATGTTAAATCCATATGAGCATAAGAACACCTATTTTGGACAAGTGTCAGAGGAGTTATGAAATATTAAAGGTTAGATGCATTCTTTAATTTATTTAAATTAATTTTCTGAGTCACTTGCCTAACTGAACACACTTTAACGCATTACACCATCTAATTGGCCAAGTAATTAGTGATGATATGGAAGATCGTCCACTTTTTTTTATAGCCATATGATATTAGATCAGATGGCTATAGATTAAAGGCTCTAAACTTTAGGATGGAGCTTAAGAGAAAAGATGATTTAATAAGAGCCATTCGTTGAAATTAAATGCTAAACTTTCATCCTCATCCTCCTGCATAATTCCTTAGAAATAAAAAACATTTCTTTAAGATCTGAGAGATTAGCTCCATGGCTCTTGATGAAATTTATCAGAAAGCTTCATCTTATAAAGAACATTCAATTGAATGAATAAATCCCATTAGATTGAATATTCTCTTGACCGTTGAGTGCCACTAAGGAAATTTGTACTCGGGTTTTCATTGTACCTATGTGTAGTGGGCATGTAATGTTATAATTTGTTAGATTAACTTCATCTTCCTCTAAGGAATACTTCTATTTCAAATGTCAATACTTTGTACGTAGTGGGTAAGAAGTTTGACTTCCACTAGTTTAGGCTTGTTAGAGATTGGTTGAAGTAGATAGAAACCACTAAGGAACTAGCTGAGAAGTAAGGGGATTAAAGAAGGAACACTATGGATAAATTGGGAATTAATATAAGGAATCCTTTAGTGTAAATCTTTTTAGTATTTATGGGGTAAATGGGGTGGCCTTATGCCCTAATTTTTTCCAGCCTAGGCTAGCCTACGAGGTAAAGGAGCACTCTGGAAGGTTTTACTCCTGATGGGTACGTGGCAAGGTAGCTAGAGGAGAACCCAAGCATGCACAGGACTACTCTCTTGAATTTTAGCCACCTAGCA
Organism: Dendrobium catenatum; assembly: GCF_001605985.2. Classification (NCBI taxonomy): domain Eukaryota; kingdom Viridiplantae; phylum Streptophyta; class Magnoliopsida; order Asparagales; family Orchidaceae; genus Dendrobium; species Dendrobium catenatum. Next base: position 3,132,350 of record NW_021318876.1, read on the forward strand.
AGGGCTTATGTGGAAAAGTGTATGAAAGTTTCTTGAAATCAATACATGTATTAATTGGACATGGTTAGTTTTAAGTTTTTAATATGACATACGATTTATGGTTTTGAAGACCTTGGGCCAAACACATCGATTAACCTAGGTTTGACCATGGGCTTGGCTAATATTAGTTTATACATATATTTCATAGGTACCTAGTGCAAGTGTTCACTTGGAAAAAAATTATCTTGATTAGGTATTAGTTTATGGGAAATCTCCCTTAACCATAAGGCTCTAATCATATAGTAAACACAAGTGGACTTAAGGACTTGGACACTTTTAATTGACCCATAGTGACCCAATAGTATGGTTTAGAATATTGTGTTGCAAATCTGCACCCAAGTACTATGATTTTGATGATAATAATCACTATTATTTCTTGACTACTGTTATTCTTGCATTTCTATTTTATTTTTTCTACTCATTAACCTTTCAGGTCCAAAAGTTTACTTGGAACATCACCCAGCTTAAGATCAGGTAGAATAAGATTGAGTTAGTATATAATTTATATTTGAATGCATCTTACACCCTTTCTTGAGTCAAATATACTCTGATAGATCCTAAATCTAAGCAACCTTGCACACACACACTTAGAGGGAGAAATTTGATGAGTTATAGGTTTTCTATTTTTTGATCATATCGTACAAGGAAATTTTAAATAGTCTTAGACAATCTGTTAAAAATAGAAAACCTAATAAGGGCAACCTATTAAGATGAGATAATTAACTAATCATAATGTATGATCTAGTTCATCCAGGCAGTTATATGTATGAAATTTAGCCGTCAATCATATTTTTGGCATGTTTTTAAAATTGTAGTTTTTGACTAATCATCTCGGGCGAACAAATCATCTTGGACGATGTAAGAAAATCATGCCTAAATTGATCTGATTATTAGGAATGTAATTATGGTTAAATTATTTAATCATATCATACAGAATGATCCATTATGATTACCCTAGATGATCTATTATATTTTTGTTGGATGATACCCATCATCTAGGATGAAAACCATGATTTTCCTCTAATTATCCAGGTCATTTATCTAGGACAGCCAGAGACTAATGTGGGACAATTTATTGATTGCTACCCATGTTAAACTAATCATCCTTGATATTCTATGCAAATTCTTGAACAAATCATATAGGGGCAAGTATGACTATACAGGTTGATTGGGGTATTTTGAACTAATCATACAGGATGATATCCCAATCTACCTGGAGAATCCACTGCTCAGAATTGAAAATTAGTGCTATTTTAGAGCTCTTATATTTAATATTAATTATTTATCCTTTGAGAAATCTTTTGCTAAAGTTCTAACCTAAGGGAGCTTAGGCAAGGAGAAGGCAAGTTTGTGAGGGAGAGAAAGAATCTTATGAGGGGGAGTTTGTGAGGGGAATAATAAAGGTTGCTCCAAGAAAGGTTTATTTCCTCTTCTTTATTCTTCATCCTTAGTTCCTTGGTGGCTCTAGGGATATGGCCATCAACATCAAATAAGGTTTTCTGCCTACTCTAGGAGAGAGTAGAAGGATTCCAGGTTATCTGCCTTCACCAAGAGGGTGAAAAAGGATTCAAGGTTCTCTGCCTCACTGGGATGGTGGAAAGAGTTTGTAAGGGTCTTTCCTTCTGGCTATGGGAGCAAAAAGAGAGTAACTGAAGATTTAGTGCAATACTTGGAGAGGATGTCTCCATGGAGCGGACATAAGTCAAGTTGACCATACCACTATAAATATTGTGTTCTTTCTTATTACTTTTTTGCATTTTAATTTATGCACTATAATTTTCTATGGTTGATTGTATGGTTAAATTCTTCAATTTGTTTTGTTAATTGCATTCACATCAAGGGTTGATCTTGTTTCTTTTAAAATATTCAAAAAGGTTTCAAAAACATTTATCTTTTTGTTTAAGAATTTTTATAATTACAAATTCACCACCCTTTTGGTAAGCCTCATGGTAGTTCATAAGAGCTTAATAACTCTAACGAACTTTCATTTTGGATTTAAGGTTTGGAGGGTTTAGTTTTAGTTTGGTAAACCATGGTTGACTTGGTCAACAAGGGTTGACTTGGGGTTAAGGTTTAGTCCAACCCATCTATAATGACATCTTAAATCTGTTAGATGAGATATTAGGTCATTTCATGGCCTATGTGCTTGAAATGGGTATTTCAATATTTAAGGATTTATTTTGTCAAGTAAGGTTGACTTTACCAGCCATGATTTTCCAAGGCTTGTGGTTGGGTCCAACCCATTCCAAATGATATTTAAAATTTGTTGGAAGCTATTTTAAGTCATGGTATGATTGAGCCATGATGGGCTTATTCTTTTTCTTTTTGGAAACAAATAAAGGGGATAATGCGTTGATTAAATAAACAAATACAAGGTCCTTATAAGGGACCTTGAGCTCACTAATGCTCATAGGAGCTACAAATAAAATAAAAGATAAATATCTGAGCTTAGATCCCTCCTAATCAAAATTACAAAATAACCTAAGAACAATCTATAGGGGTGGCATGAAGCAAAATAACCAAAAAATTGGAAAAATCAATTGATAAACAATTGGCGCAATCTCTCTGCAAAAATAGCTAAAAACTTGCAAAAAAAAAAACACTAAGAAGAACCTTTAAAATAATAAAATCCACACAAGGAAAAATGCTGAAACCAACATGAATTCTACAATTAAAATTTAGCTCATAAGGGAAGATAACACTATTAACAGTAACCTTAGAATGATAGAAGGAAACAAAACCAATTTCCAACATAATAGCAGTACTAAGGAAAAGATTCAAATTCACATTATCATTATAGCTGAACAAATTATATATATGACCATCTAGCCCATCCCAAAATTGAGAAATGATGTTGCTAGTTATATTGAGGTTATCATAATGACAACCAAATAGCAATCTCAATGATTTCTCTCCAACTTAACAATATGATTTTTGCTAAAGATTAGAGGAAGACCAAAGTTATCAATATAGTGTAAATGAAAAGGATCAGAATGGATATAGATAACATAACCAAAGTAAGCATTATAACAAACATACAAAATGCCCCAACAGTACCACCGCCTAAGAATACAAAATAACATCATGTCAAGAAAAATAAATACTAGAAAAGAATAAAATATGGTTCATATGTGTAGTATCCAATCAATCATTATGCTAAATGCCCATATGCTACTCAATTATCCTAAAAATTTTGTTAAGACACCACCAGATGCAACCTGAAATAGTAGAGCTACTACAACACTAACCAAACATAAGAATAATAGCTCAAAAAGGTTTCAAGACTAAGAGTAAATTTGACCCCAAACCAGAGATGAAATAAATATCTCCAATTTATAATAAAAACCACCCAATAATTTCCAAATAGCTGCTGAGAAAGGCTGATAAGATAAGCAATAAACAAGAGCAAACCAACATTTAAAAAAAATTACAACACCTACTCCCACCCAAGAAAGGAGAAGCAGGTGAATTATTAAAACTGAGTCTAAAGATCAAATATGCAAAAACATTTAAGCAAACTAATGTCCATAATATGACAACTCCCTTTCCCACCCAAGACATGAGAAATAAAAGAAGAGAAGTAATTAAGAGTAGGGCTATCATTCAAAGAGAGCCAATCATTGCAAAAAAAACCAAAATAAACACAAAATAAACACTATGACCAAATAATAGGATAAGATAGTCACCAAATATAACATGCATCAATAAAAAATAGATGCACATAATAGAAGCAGAAAATCAACAGCAACATGCCTAAAAAGTAGCCACCAAAAGAGCCAAATTAAGATCTAACATAAGGAAGACCAATCTAGTCTAACCTAATGATGCCTTTAATAATGGAAGGCAACTGATTGTAGGATAAATTGGAAAGAAATTGAAGATTAGAACCTTGGTTAGCAAGCTAATTTGTATAAGCATTTCCTTCTCTATAAATATGAGTCAACTTGACGTCGAAAAAGAAAAATAGTTTCATAGTTTACCAAAGCAAGTAGAAAACCTCGGGACTACAAATCTTCTCCTCATTCTTTTTTAGAAAAAAAAGCATGTGCAAAGAATGAAATACAATCCAAATATTATCAATACCCAGTCAAAAACATAATTTCAAACCCCATATGATAGTAGAAAGTTCAACAAAGATAACAGAACATCTAAGTAAAGGACTAGCATAAACAACAAAAAATTCCCATTAAAATATCTAATAATACCACAAAAAAAGGAGTTATGTTTAATAAAACCATCACAATTTAATTTGAACATGTTTTCTGAGGCTTAATCTATTAAATTAACTTAGAAGCCTCATTGTTAAACTTATCTTAAAGGATAATAGAAAAATTATTGGTTAGAATTGAAAAACATTTAATATTTTTAGATTTCAAATAATTGACATTAAACAACTTTCTAACTTTATCATTAATGTTTCGAATAATTTTATCATGATTTATAGAAAAAAAATTAAAAAGAGGGTTTTTTTTTGTCCATCCAGAGATACCAAAAAAAATGAAGGGATAAGGTTGATAATGTGCCCTTTCGAGTTCGTGAACCACAGAAGAAAGATCTCCTTGATAGAAATATTACCATTAAAATGATTAGGTTTGATAATATCCTCGAAGTGAATGAAAATCTTTGAAGCAATAAGCACAAAAATAAAAACATGATGCATATTCTCCACATGGTAATGATATTGACACTTGGAAGAAAAAATAAAACCATATTCAATTAAATTCTCCTCAGTAGGCACAGAATTATGCAAGATTCTCTAAATAAAAATAGAAATAGAAGTAGGAATGCTTTTATGCCATAACAAAAGAAAATCTTTAGAAATTAAATGTTTAGTACCAAAAGTATTCCATGCATCCTTATTTCTAATGGTGTCATTGCTAACTATATTACACAATAAAAAACTTCAACATCAGTATTTAAAGGAATTTGTAAGAATTGAGTAATGAAGGAATCATGAATAACTTGATCTAATTTTTGAATATCCCATCTGTAATTTATAATAAAATAATTCACCTTGATAGCAGACGTGTTGACAAAATTAAGCAGATGATTAACAGAAGTTTGAACCAACCAATGGTCTTGCCAAAAGAAAAGATTAGCACATCTAATGCACTAATGAATATAAGGCTATACTTTCTATTTGATATTACAAAGTCTTTTACAAACTTTAGAATCCCCTTTGTTATAGGTATAAATTGTAGGATGTTTTCCAACAAAACATTTAGAAGTCATAAATTTGGGCCAAAGAGAAGACTTATCATGAAAATTAAAACATAATTTAAAAGAAAAAGAATGGGCTAAATCTACCATGTTCTTGCACCCCAAAGCACCTTCCTCCAAAATAGAAGTCAAGATTTTTGAAAATCTGATTTTATGGATTAGAATTTTGATTATAGTAAATATTCATGATTTTCTACTACTGCCTTACCTACTAACTTTTCAGGTCCACAAGATCGAGTGCAACTCAAGCCAGCTCAGATTAGGTAGATTAGATTTGAGTCAGTTTGTAATTTTTTCTTTTTTGAGTCTATTGTAAATGATGTGGCTTCTGATACTAAGTAACCTTGCATACACATACATAGGGGAAATTTTCTGTCTATTGATTAGAGTTCTCTATTTTGATCACATCGTCTAGGATGGTCTTAAAATCATCCTGGATGATCAGCTAAAAATAAAAACCTTAATTAGGGCATCCTGGTTAAGGCAATCATCATTAAGCACATCATCCTAGATGATCTTTGTATTGGCTGGGATGATAGGCTCAAATAAAAAAGAATCAACCGCCAAATCTATTTAGGTATTTTTTATTTTTTGACATCATCCAGGACATCGGCTTGGATAATGCAGCATAATTAGGCCTAAATTAATTTAGTAATTAAGGAAAGTTAGTAAGGTTTAATTACTCGATCACATCATCTGGGATGATCGTAGGATCATCTGGGATGATCTCTTGGATGATTGACATCGACCAGCTTCTATTCAAGGCAATGTTCAGGATGATTTTCCTCAAATTTTAACTAATCTTTCATGGCGATCATACTTTTTTTCATCATCCAGACATCTTTTCAGAGCGATTGTTTAGAAAATAATCAAGGTTTTGAACTAATCATCTAAGATGATATTATATCGTCCTGGATGATATGACCAAAAATCTTTTGATCGTCCCAAACTTATCGGGCTGATGGAGCAAAATTTATGCTGATTGGCGATGGATGATAAAGTTAGTTTGTGTAAAATAAGAGTTATCCCAAAATTCTTCTATTTAAGATATCTTATTCTACCCAAGAGCTCATCTTTTGCTGCTGCCTTGACCTGAGAGAGCTAAGAGGGGAGGGAGATCAAGGGAGAGAGAGAGAGGATCTTATGAGGGGAAGTTTGTGAGGGAGTTCATAAAGGTTACTCCAAGAAAGGATCCTTCATCATCTTCTCCAGTCGTCATCCTTAGATCCTTGGGGGTTCTAGAGAGGTTAACGTCAGCTTCTGATCAAGGTTCTCTGCTTACTTCATGAGGAAGCAAAAGGAGTTGGGTTGTCTGCCTACTTTAGGAGGAAGGAAAAGAAGTTGGGTTCTCTGACTACTTCAAGAGGAAGCAAAAGGAGTTGGATTCTCTACCTACTTCTGGAGGAAGCAAAAGGAGTTGGGTTCTCTGCCTCACCTAGTTTGGTAGAAAGGAGGTTTGTATAGGCTTCTCCGCCATGCGGTAGGGGCAAAAGGAGAGACACTGAGTTTAGTGAAATACTCGGAGGGTTCCTCCGGGGAGTGGACATAGGTCGTATTGACTAAACCACTAAAAATTTATGTGTTAATTATTACTACTTCCGCATTTATTTTCCACACTTTGATTTTTATGGTAAATCTTTGCTTTGGTTTTAAGATCATGTTTTGATCGAATGATTTTTTAAAATACCAATTCCCCCCTCTTGGTTAGCCTTAGGACTAGTTCATAATGGCTTAACATCCCTAATGAACTTTCAAGTGCCATCAGTGTACTTTCGAGTGGTATAAGAGCGGAATTCATAAAATTAAGTTTGAAAATTTTTTGAATTTTGAATCATGGCTAACTTTGGTAATCGTAACACAATGGAAGGATATTCTATTACACATCCACCTTTATTTGATAATATTCCTTTTATTTTTTAAAGAACTCGCATGTCTATTTTTTTACGATCACTTGATTATCATATGTGGATGCTTGTTTAAGAAGGTTATTCACCACAATCTCATGTATTGCGGATCATGGTTTATTATTTTGATGATAGCAAACATTCCTTATTTCTCTACGATTGCCTTTTGTGCTAACGTTTCAGGTCCACACGATCAGACTGCAATTTGGAACCAGCTCAAGATTGGGTAGACTAGGTCTGTGTCAGTTTGTAATTTTTTTCCTTTCTTGAGTCAGTTGTATTTGGTGTGGGATCTGTTGATGTGTAACATGGAAGTTTTTCTGTTGTTCCCTATAAGATTTTTATTTTTGGTAATATTGGAAGGGACTATATGTCCAAAATCCGAAACCCTAATTAGGACATCCTCATTAAGGCAGCCGTCATTGATATCAGCCTGGATGATACATGTTTCGGCTAGGACGATAGTCTTAATTCAGAAATTATCAACCGTCATAATCAGTTTAGGAATTCTTTGTTTTAGGAAATAGGCCAGGATGATATTTATATCGTCCTGGTCGTTCTAACTCAATTATTCCTAAATTAATCTGGTATCTTTGGAAAGCATTAATGGTTGATCGATACGATCACATCGTCTGGGATGATCTTATGATCAGCCGGAATGATGGCCTGGACGATTGACTTCAGCCAGCACCAAATCAGGGCGATGACTAGGACGATTAAAATCGGTTTTAAACTAATTGGCCAGGATGATCGTGAGATCGGCCCTAAGGAGAGACACTTTTGTAGTGCAATACTTGGAGGGTGCCTCCAAGGAGTGGACGTAAGTCAAAGTTTGACCGAACCACTATAAATCTGGTGTGTTCTTTTCTTATTATTGCTTCCGCATTCATTTTCTTCCGCACTTTGATTTCTATGGTAATTTTGGTTTGAGTTTTTTATTTGGTTTTAAAGTTATCGAATTCACCCCCAACCCCCCCTCTTGGTTAGCTTGGGACTAAGTTCTTGAGGGCTTAACATCCCTAACGAACTTTCAAGTGATCTCAGAAGCACTTTCTAGTGTCATCTGAGAACTTTCATCGTGAACTTAATGGCATTAAAATAGAAATTCCTTTTTGTGAATGGACTTTTGATGAAAGAGATTATGCACAACTTAATACAAAATGCTTGAACTATTTTTTCTATGGTTTGAAATCTGAATATTATATTTGTGTTTTAACTTGTGCTACTGTTAAAAAAAAATTGAGATAGATTATATGTAACTTATGAAGGAACCAAAGAAGTTAAACAATCTTGATTGAATATTTTACTGCATGATTACAAACTTTTTTTATGAAACCTTCTAAATTAATTTTTGAAATGTATATAAGGTTTACTCAAATTGTCACATCATTGCATACTTTAGAAAGAGAGCTAACTAATTACAAAAGGCTCAATAAAATTTTGAGATGCTTGCCTTCTTTTTTGATGCTAAGATCTTTATAATTTCTGAATCCAAAGATTTGAATACTTATTCAATTGATAACTTACTTGGATCACACATTACTTAAGAGCAAGGGGTGAATCAAAGAAACTTGATGCAGGCGAGAAAAAGAAGGAGAAAATTGTGGCACTAAAGGCCAACAACACGGACACTGATTCATCCAAATCTAAAAATGATGATGTTGTGTTCATCTACAGGAATTCAAAAGCTTTCTAAGGAAGAAGCATAAAGACCATCAGAAGTGGAAAAGAGGTAAGGATCGCAAAAATTATAAAAGTTTTTCTGATGTTGTTTGCTTTGAATGTAGGAAGCCTGGACATGTTAAGCTGATTGTCCTATACTTAAGGAGCAACCAAGCAAGGAGAAGGGTAAGGAGAAACCCAAATATAAGAAGGACAAGAAGAAGTATCAAAAAGCTTTTTGGGCAGATTCTGCATCTAACTTCTCTGAGACTGAAGCACAAGGGAAAACCATAAAATTGTGTTTAGTGGCTAATAATCAACTTTAATAATCTGATCAAGAAGAGGTATGTGAATCAACCTATGATCAATTAGTTGAAATATGTGATAAAATTTATGCAACAAATAGAAAACTTAAAAAAAATGCTTACTAGTTTAAAATTGGAGTTTTTGAATTTATAAAAAGTGCATGAAGTTTTGAATAAAGATCATTCTATAATTGATAGCATTCATATATCTTTACTTGATGGGTTTGATGCATTAAACAATGAGCATACTGAATTATCTGATGCACATGATTCTTTGATGTCATCCCATGCTGAGTTAGAAATAGAGTTTAAGAAATTAACAAATCTCAAAATTTTTAAAAATAAAAAATTATTATTACATGCAACACATAACTTTAAAAGGAAGCCTCACAAACTAAGTAGATTAGTACATCCTTTTCCTGGTGTTAGATGTTTTTATGTGGCATGTTAGGACACATTACACACACTTGCACCATTCACCGTAGTACACATTAGGTGTGGAGACCCAAATTGTATGATTCACAGCATAACACACATGCATTACATTCTACTTTTCATAAGAAGGGACCCAAACCTGTTCGGGTTCCTAAATCTTACGTTTGATGATTTTTCAGAGTTGCTCTCACAAAAGACCTCATGAGAGCTTGTGATACTTGGACAGTGGATGCTCACGACACATAACTGGAGATGCCAATCAATTCATTTTTCTAGAGACCAGGACAGGAGGCAAGGTTACTCTTGGAGACAACACCACCAAGAAGGTAGTGAGCATTGGTATAATTGAAAACTTCAAGAACCTTTTGATTGAAAATGTTTTACTTGTAAATGGACTAAAATAGCACTTGCTCAGCATCAGTCAGCTTTGCGATAAGGGCTTCATCATAATTTTTTTGTCTATTACTTGCATTATAAGCTTAAATAATAACTTTGTTTTGCAGAGAATGTGAATCAATATTGTTTGCATGCTTGACATAAATAGTATTGAAAGTGCTACTTCATTTTGCTTAAAAACTGCTGATGATGATTCATGGTTATAGCACAGGAGATTATGTCATGCCAGTATGAAAACCCTTAGGAGAGTGACCCAGAAAGACCTAGTTAGAGGTGTCCCCAAACTTAAATTCTCAAAATACCACCTTTGTGAAGCCTGCCAACTAGGAAAACAAGTTCATTCCTTTTTTCACTCCATTAAGAACATTAGCACCTCTAGACCTTTAGAAGTCCTTCACATGGATTTGTTTGGACCCACTAGCACTGTCAGCTTAGGAAGAAAATTCTATGGTTTTGTGATTGTCGATGACTACTCGAGGTTTACTTTGATTAAATTTCTATCACATAAGAATGAGTCTTTTGATGAGTTTAGATCCTTCTTACCTTGGATTCAGAAAAAGTTAGGTTGTATGAAAAATATGTTAGAAAATTCATGCATCATATAGAAAACTTAAAAAAAAAAGCCTACTAGTTTAAAATTGGAGTTTTTGAATTTATAAAAAGAGCATGAAGTTTTGATTAAAGATCATTCTATAATTGATAGCAATCATATGTCTTTACTTGATGAGTTTGATGCATTAAACAAAGAGCATACTGAATTATCTGATGCACATGATTCTTTGAAGTCATTCCATGCTGAGTTAGAAATAGAGTTTAAGAAATTAGCAAATCTCAAAATTTTTGAAAATAAAAAATCATCATTACATGCAACACATAACTTTAAAAAGAAGCCTCACAAACTAAGTAGATTAGTATATCCTTTTCCTGGTGTTAGATATTTTTATGTGGCATGTTAGGACACATTGTACACACTTGCACCATTCACCGTAGTATACATTGGGTGTAGAGACCCAAATTGCATGATTCACAGCATAACACACATGCATTGCATTCTAATTTTCATAAGAAGGGACCCAAACCTGTTTGGGTTCCTATATCTGACGTTTAATGATTTTGTAGGCTTGCTCTCACAAAAGCCCTCATGAGATCATGTCATACTTGGACATTGGATGCTCATGACACATGAGTGGAGATGCCAATCAATTCAATTTTTTTGGTGACCAAGATAGGAGTCAAGGTTACTCTTGGAGACAACACCACCAGGAAGGTAGTGAGCATTGGTATAATTGGAAACTTCAAGAACCTTTTGATTGAAAATGTTTTTCTTGTAGGTGGACTAAAACATAACTTTTTCAGAATCAGTCAGCTTTGCGATAAGGGCTTCATCATAAAATTTTTGGCTATTACTTGCATTATAAGCTTAAATAATAATACTCTTTTGCAGAGAATGTGGATCAATAATGTTTACATGCTTGACTTAAATAATATTGAAAGTGCTACTTCATTTTGCTTAAAAACTACTGATGATGATTTATGGTTATGGCATAGGAGATTATGTCATGCCATTATGAAAACCCTTAGGAGAGTGACCTAGAAAGACCTAGTTAGAGGTGTCCCCAAACTTAAATTCTCAAAATACAACCTTTGTGAAGCCTGCCAACTAGGAAAACAAGTTCATTCCTCTTTTCACTCCATTAAGGACATTAGCACCTCTAGACCTTTAGAAGTCCTTCACATGGATTTGTTTGGACCCATTAGCACTGTCATCTTAGGAGGAAAATTCTATGGTTTTGTGATTGTCGATGACTACTCGAGGTTTACTTCGATTAAATTTCTATCCTATAAGAATGAGTCTTTTGATGAATTTAGATCCTTCTTCACTTGGATTCTGAAAACGTTAGGCTGTGAGATTTTTACCATCCATAGTGACCATGGGGGAGAGTTTAAAAATGAGAGATTTGGAGACTTCTATGAGGATAAGGGGATTAGTCACAACTTCTCAGCTCCTAGGACCCCTTAGCAGAACGGGATAGCTGAAAGAAAGAATTGGACCTTAGTTGAAGTCGCTAGAGTCATGCTTGCTGAATATTTAATACCAAAATACTTTTGGGCATAAGCAATAAACACAACTTGTAATTTATTGAATATGGTGAATGTTAGAGCTAAACTTGATAAGACACCCTATGAGATCTTTAGGAGTAGGACACATAATCTTTTCCATCTCCATGTCTATAGTTGTAAGGTTTTCATTCATAATAATGGGAAGTCACACTTAGGGAAATTTGTGGTAGAGGAGACAACTCATGTAGTGTTTGATAAATATTATCCTAAAAAGTCTAGAGTTGAGGAGGAAAATGAAGTTGGGGAGAATACCACTGGAGTTGAAAATTTGGAGAAGAAGGTAGACCCCAAAACATTGAGGGAGTAGGTGAGATTACCCAAGGAGTAGAAAATGTAGATCTGGAGTAATGGGTTGAACCTAAAAACACCATTCATAGAGATTGGTGATATTCTTCGAGTCATCCTAAAAAACTGATCTTAAGAGACCCTTCTGAAAGTGTTAGGACTAGGCATGAACTTAGAAAAAAAGTTAACCACTGCCTTTATCTCAATGTCTGATCCCACCAACATCAATCAAGCCCATTCTGATGAGTTTTGGATCTTAGCCATATACGTGGAGTTAAACCGATTTATTAGGAATGATGTTTGGTAGATGGTTAAAAGACCAAAGGGACAAAGTTTTGTTGGAACCAAATGGGTATTTAAGAATAAAATGAAAGATTCTGGTGTGGTGGTTAGGAATAAGGCAAGATTAGTGGTTAAGGGGTACAACTAAATAGAAGAGATTGATTTTGAGGAGACCTTTGCCCCTTTAGCTAGATTGGAAGCCATTAGAGTGCTACTAGCCTTTGCCTGTTATAAGGGACTTAAGCTTTTCCAAATGGATGTTAAGAGTGCCTTATTAAATGGGGTAAAACAAATGTATTTGTAGATCAACCTTTAGGTTATGAGAGCTCCCAATTTTCAAATCATGTTCTCAAATTAAAAAATGCCTTATATGGATTAAAGCACGCACCCAGAGCTTGGTATGAGAGGCTTAGCACATTCTTACTATAGAGAGTTTGTTAAGGGGAGTGTAGACACCACCCTTTTTATGAGAAAAGTATGAGATGATTTACTCATCGTTAAGATCTATGTCGATGATATACTATTTGGATCTTCTGACAAAAGGCTATGTGATGATTTTTATAAAATAATGAGTAAGGAGTTTGACATGAGTATGATGGGAGAGTTGTCCTGCTTTTTAGGATTTAGCATAAGATAATTAGATGATGGAACCAATCTAAATTATTTAAAGTACATAAAGGACATCTTGAGGAAGTATGAAATTGATAAAGGCAAGCCAATTAATACTCCCTTGACCTCCAATGTTCTATTGGATAAGGACCAAAATGGAAAGTCTATTGATCAAAAGAAGTACAGAGGAATGATTGGATCTTTATTTTACCTGACTACTAGCTGACCTGATATAATATATAGTGTTTATCTCTATGCTAGATTTCTAGTTGATCCTAAATAATCCCAACTAACTACAGTTAAGAGAATTTTTAGATATCTCTTAGAAACCCAAAACTTAGGAATCTGGTATCCTAGGCAAACCACTTCTTTTGAAATTGTTAGATATTCTAATTTTGATTTTATAAGTTGTTAGGTGGATAGAAAGAGCACTTATGGGACTTGCCAATTTATAGGACAATCTTTAATCTCTTTGTCTAGTAGGAAGCAAAACTCTGTTGCACTTTTCACTACTAAAGCTGAGTACATTGCCTTAAGAAGTTGTGTCGCCCAAGTCCTTTGGTTGAAGAAGCAAGTTTTAGATTTAGGATTACCTGTAGGCATAATTTCAATCTTTTGTGATAGCACTAGTTCCATCTGTATTTCTATGAATGCTATGCAACATTCAAGGACCAAGCACATTGACATAAGGCATCACTTTATTATTGATCATGTGACCAAAGGAGACATTAAGTTATACCATGTGGCAATTGAGAATAAATTGGCTGACATCTTTACTAAACCACTGGCCTTCAACACATTCAGCACTTTAAGGACCAGATTTGGTGTTATTGACATAAATACATGAAGTTGATTCTTATTGATTTATGATCTTTTTTTTTATTCTATTTATGTAGTTTCACATTGTTAATTTTTTGTTTATTTTTGTTTGTTGCTTTATTTTTTATGATTTTTTTAATCATTGCTGAAATGATATATTTTACCTTCTTTTTATTTTTGGAAATATGTAAGACAAAGATTGACATCTCTAAATCAGTTAAAGGGGGAAAACACCGTTGATTGTTTCCTTCTCTCTAACTTCTTTTAGTGATGGAATTTTTTTTTTCTAAAGAAAAATCTATCTCACATTATCAATTGGACTTTTAAATTGAGATCTTTTCAATCTTGTTACAGTAATTTAAAGTCTTTATTTTACCTTCAAATTTTTGTAATCTTGTCGTTGAATTATTATATGATTTTTTAATTCTATTTTATGATTCATTCTTTCTTGTATTAGAGTTTTTCTTCTCTAATCTCTAGAAGATATAATTATAACTGAGAATTTTTAAGAATTTTGAAAAAATGATCTAGCTTGTAAAAAAAAAGAAAAAAAAAAGTGACCAATGATGCCAAAATCAAAAGATGCGCAATGACGCCAAATTGAAAAAATATATACACAAAGTGTATCAAAAATCAAAAGATGTGCACAGAGTGCCAATCAAATTGACAAGTGCCATAAAATGGCCCACCGAAAGTAATCTCCTTCTCTTTCAAAAATTGTAAATCTTAGAAGAATTCATGTGTCACTTGATATTTTTCAAAGGTTTGATTTTAGATTTCATGATTGTAACTAATTACTTTGATATATTATAATATAAAATATTTTTTTGAAACCATGTTTTGAATGGATTTCTTTTTCTTATCCAATTGATTTTTATGATTTAGATCTTTATTTTCAAAAGATGGTTTCCCTTGGGAGAAGTCTGAGTTATGGCTAACAGGATTGGTTGTTCTACCATTTTCTTGTATTTCGATGATGTTAACTCATTGATTCTTAAAAAATTTGAATTCAATCACATAGAGAACTTATTATATTCAAGCTTTGATTTAAAAAAAACATTTCTTTTTCTTCTGGTCTCATTTTATTTCTATTTTTAATCTATACCTTTATTTCTATTTTACTTTCCTCCTCTTTTTTGTGATGTCAATAGGGGGAGTAGTTAGTTATACTGTTTGTTCTGTTGTTTGATTCTACTATTAGATAGTTAAAGCTGTGTTTTGTTTCTTCTCACTATTTCTTTTAAATTATTCTTGAACTGCTTAGATAATTTTTTCTTTGCCATCATCAAAAAGGGTGAGAATATTGCAAATCTGATTTCATGGATTAGAATTTTGATGATAGAAAACATTCATGATTTTCTATAATTCGTTCAATCATTCGGGATGATCTTAAAATCATTCTGGATGATCTGCTAAAAACAAAAATCCTAATTAGGGCATCCACGTTAAGGGAGCCGTCATTAAGCACATCGCCCTGGATGATCTTTGTATCAGCCGGGACGATAGGCTCAAATCAGAAAGAATCAGCCACCAGATATATTTAGGTATTATTTACTTTTAGACATCATCCAGGACATCGGCCTCAATGATGCAGCAGAATTATGCCTAACATATATTTCTAATTAAGGAAAGTAATTAAGGTTTGATTGCTTGATCACATCTTCAAAAATGATCACAGGATCATTCGAGATGATCTCTTGGATGATTGACATCGGCCAGCTCTTATTCAGGCCGATGATTAAGATGATTTTCCTCAAATTTACACTAATCAGCCAGGATAATCATGAGATCTGCCTGGATGATCAATCTTTTCTTCATCGTCCAGACATTCTTTCAAAGCGATTGTCTAGACAATATTTAAGGATTTGAACTGATAGTCCAGGATGATATAACCAAAAATCTTTTAATCATCCCAAACTTACCTGGCTGATTGAGCAAAATTTATGCTGATCAGCTAGGATGATATCCATATTGTCCTAGATGATAAAGTTGGTTTGTATAAAATAAGAGCTATTCTAAAGCTCTTCTATTTAAGAGCTCTTGTTCTACCCAAGAGCTCATATTTTACTGTTGCTTTGACCTGAAAGAGCCAAGAGGAGATGGAGAGCATCGGAGAGAGAGAGAGAGGATCTTATGAGAGGGAGTTTGTGAGGCAGTTAATAAAGGTTGCTCCAAGTAAGGATCTGGCATCATCTTCTCTAGTCGTCATCCTTAGTTCCATGGGGGTTCTAGAGAGGTAAACTTCCACATCTGATTCTCTGCCTGCTTCAGGAGGAAGCAAAAAGAGTTGGGTTCTCTGCCTACTTCAGGAGGCTATAATAAGAGTTGGGTTATCTGCCTGCTTTAGGAGAAGCAAAAGGAGTTGGGTTCTCTACATTCTTCTAGAGGAAGCAAAAGGAGTTAGGTTCTCTGCCTCAGCTGGGTTGGTGGAAAGGAGGTTTATATAGGCTTCTCCGCTTAGTTGTGGGGGCAAAAGAAGAGACGCTGAGTTTAGTGCAATACTCGAAGGGCACCTCCGGGGATTGGACGTAGGTCGTGTTAACCGAACCACTATAAATTTTTGTATTCTTTATTACTTATTACGTATTTATTTTCCACACTTTAATTTCTATGGTGAATCTTGATTTTTGTTTTAGGATCATGTTTTGATCGAAATATTTTTTAAAATACTAATTCACCCCCCTCTTGGTATGCCTTAGGACTAGTTTATTACGGCTTAACATCCCTAACGAACTTTTAAGTGCCAATAGTGCACTTTCATAGATGATTTTTGAGTTAGTACTTTTACATTTTTAGAAGAACTTATTGATGAAATTCTCAAGTCTATTACAAATAGTAATAGTTGGTTGAATAATTTGAAAGATGTAAATAGGTAAAGAACCGAGAACACTCTTGATTAAAATTAATTTTCCACCAAAGCTAAGGAAGTTAAATTCCTAATAGTTGATTATGTTATGCAAAATAGTAATCATATCATCAAATAGAAAAGATCTTTTATGACCTTTGAAATGTTGGACAAAAGGATATTTTAAAGAAAGAAAAAGTTGGAAAAAATAGAGGTACCATTTATAACACTAATGTGATATACTGGAAATTCTTATGGTTGATAAAGAAACACATTTTTTTATTAAGATTTTAACCACTCGCTAACTAAAAATGGTTCAAAAATTGGATAAGGATACTAATTATATTCATAGAACCACTGGATAAAAATAATAACATCATCAAAAAATCATAAATGAGATATAGGCGTGCCACCAAAAGTTTTGTAGTAAAGTTTAGGGTAAGTATCATAAAGGTGAGAAAGACCTCTAGAATGATACTAAGCCACAATTATGAAAAAAGCAGGGAATATAGGGTCTCCTTATCTTATACCATGAGAGGATTTTAAAATCCATTGCTTTTGCCGTTCAGTATAATAGAAAAGTAAGAATTTTCAATACAATTTTTAATTAAACTAATGAAGCACGAATTAAAGATAAAAAATAGTAAAATGTGATATAAAAATTTCCAGTTAATGTTTTAATAAGCTTTAGAAAGATCTAACTTTAAGGCAATATTCCAACCACTTACTTTAAGGTCCAGGTCTTGCATGAGTTCTTGAGACAATAAGATGTTATCTGAAATAGTTTTATCATTGACAAAACTCTTTTGGTAAAGAGAAATTATTCTAGAAAGAAATGGACACAAATTATTTATAAATATTTCTAAAATCAATTTAATAAAGAAATAATACAAGAAAATAGGATGGAAATCATCCCACTTATTAGTAGTAACCTTCTTAAGAATAAGCACAAGATAGGTGTTAAGATAGTTGCTATTTGAATGCTTTACATTTTTGCATCTTATGTACTTTTGATGATTCCAAACATTATTGTTCAAATATGTAGTTATCTCCTAACAATTTTAGAAGATTTGTATTTGCTCTTGTGTGTACTAACATTTCAGGAAAAACGAACTCCAGACTACGAAGACTTCAAATCAAATTCAGAATGAGTTACTTTGTAAAATTTGAAGTTTGCATTTCTTTGAAATTAAATTGAAAGGGAGTGATTCTAATTGAGTGAATAAAAACATACACACACAAAAGGAGATCATAAAAAATTTATACTGATCGTACTGGACGATATCCGTTCGTACGGGACAATCAGATAGTTATCTCCTATTGAGCACATGGAA
>NW_021318876.1:3150615-3158120 GCF_001605985.2 Dendrobium catenatum
AAGATTGCTATGTCTTTAAAGATTGGGTTGAAAGTGAGTACAAGTCTGGTAGGATGAGTATTCCTAATGCATACCTAGCAAACCCATCACAAGGGTCTGCTAAGGTTATTCATGTGGAGGTCATTCCTACCAAGGGACAGAAAGCAGAGTCAGCCACTACAGTTTTCCCTCCAACAGTATTCAACCAGAAGGGCAGTGTTGAGTTGCTTACAGATGCAGATGGTTGGCAGTTGTCTTTGTCTAAATCTTCTTTGAAAATGTTAAACAAACTACCCAACACCTCATTGGAGTTTCCAAAAGAAACTCAAATGCCCATAAAAAAGGCATTTGGAGTTCCTCCAAATAACTCAATGGAGGGAAAGGGTCCTTCACCTTTGAAACTTCTTGAAAAGAGAGTTTCAATGGTGAAGGGAAAGGAAAAAGAAGAATCATTTTCTAAAGTCAAGCAAGTTTTCCTTCCAAATGGCAAGGGGAAATCCCCCAAGCCTCTTACCCTCTCTGATTTCATGTATGTTCCAAAGGGTGTTAGTGAAATGAACAATCCTTCCGCGTACGTGCTATCTGTCCATTCTGAATCTGAAAATGAACAATCTGTGTCTGAGTCTTCTCAATTGCCTGAATCATGTGAATCTAGTTCTGATGATGATCTACCCGTGTACAAAATGCAGGGAGTAAAGATTGTCATTGAGCCTGAGTCACCTGATTTAGAGACAAATCAAGTTAAAGAAGAATCAGATTCTGAGATTTTGGTTGATGTGACCTCAACTTCTGAGCCTGAAGAAGTATCAGAAATTAATCTCAAAAGTGGTCTTGTTGTACCATCTCCAATGGCATCCAAGAAAGATAAGGGAAAAGAACCTGTCAAACAAAATGAGGGTGTGGTTCCACCAACACATGTTCCACAAGAACAAGTGGGTGGTGGACCACCAAAAGTGGATTATAATGTGCTAGCTCACCTTAGGAAACTACCTGCGAGGTTGAGCATATATGATGCTCTCGTGCTTTCTCCTGAAATGCGAGAGGCTTTGGTCAAGGCTTTACTTGATCCTGAAATTTGTTTGGCTCAACTCGCAGAGTGTTCCTTTGAGGAGGCTTTACACTTCAAAGAAGTACCTGGAGTAACCTTTTCTGATGAGGATTTACTTTTAGGTACTTCAGATCACAATCGTCCACTTTATATAACTGTTGACATTGACAACTTCAAGTTGAATAGAGTACTTGTTGATCCGGGTGCATCGGTCAACATAATGAGCCTAAGAACTTTGGTCCATCTCAATGTTGACACGCAAAAACTAAGTTCTGACAAAATGATGTTGCGTGGCTTCAATGAAAAGGGACAAAGAGCTTTAGGCTCCGTCACTCTTTCTCTTTTAATGGGGGATTTGAGAACTGAGGCTAAATTCCATATCATTGATTCTGAAACTTCATTTAAAGCACTTCTTGGTAGGCCTTTGCTCCATGAGTACAAAATGGTTCCTTCCTCTCTACACCAATGTATGAAATATGAAAGGAATGGTGTAGAGTACTGCATAAAGGGAGATTTGAAATCATTTAGTGTGCATGAAGTTTGGAAATACGAAGATGCTTCTTACTATGTTCCAAAGAGGCTATCAGTGTTTTCTAGATTTGTGGTACTAACTGAAGATCAAGTGGGAACTAGTGCACCAAAAGAAAAGTCTCCAACACTTGTCCAAGAGCACCTTCAAGAGGAGCTCGAGGAAAAGATTAGATGGAATCCTGCCCCTCCTTCAACACAACTAGGAGGTAGGATGGCACAGCGTGCTCGTGGGAGAGATCGTGACAGAGGAGGTAGAAGCCAAGATGGGTGGAGGATGAGGGCCACCAAAGCCTCATCTCCACCACCTACTCCTAGAAGGCCCATCACCCATATAGGCTAAGAGTCCAATTCAAAAGTTGAGCCAAATGTGGTGGGTAGTTCAAAAGATGCTGCTTCAAAATGGGTTATCACTAAAAAGCCTATTTGGAACAGTAAAGAAAATTTCTCATGTGATGAGGACAACTCTCAAAAAGAGGAGGTGTCCGATTTCACTACATTTGAAAAGCTAAATGAGTTTGTAAAGACCTTAACTTCTTTGTCTGAAAGTACAGAAGAAGATTTGAATGTATGTGTTGCACCTAAGTTAGAAGAAGAGGTGGGGAAGAATCGTGTCTTTTATAAAGCACATCAACCCTCAAGTTCAGAAGTGGGTGTAGAACTTGAGGATCTTTCTTTGAATGAAATGGTAGAACTACCTTTTGATTGGTATCCTGCTGGCGTCAAAAGTTTAATTAAAAGAGATTTTTCTCCTTCTATGTGGTCCAAAGGCGAAGCCCAACAACATGAAAATATATGGAATCCCAAATACAAATTGAAAAAGAATAAATATGGTGTTGGCTTTGGTACTGTTGGACCAATAGATGACGATGATTACTGTTTGGTTATTACCAATAATCTGGAAGTTGATATGATCTTTACAGAAACCTACAACGTTGTTGAGAGGTTATGTTTAGAGGCTAGCAACGACTCATATTACCTTCAAATTAGGGATGCACCCCCTGAATTTGTGGAAGAAATGAAATCAACAATTGATGAATTAAAAGAAATCAATTTGGGTACTGAAGAAAATCCACGCCCCACTTTTATAAGTGCTTTGTTAAATGAAAATGATGCCAATAATATGGTACAACTCCTGACAGAGTTTAAGGACTGTTTTGCTTGGAGTTATGATGAAATTCCAGGATTAAATCCAGACATAGTATTCCACAAACTTGCCATTCAACCAAATGTTATTCCAGTCAAACAAGCTCCTAGAAGGATGCGTTTGGAGATTGAACAACAAGTAATTGAAGAAGTGAAAAAATTGATTGAAGATAGTTTTATTCGAGAGGAAAAATACCCCTCTTGGTTAGCCAGTATTGTCCCCGTTAAGAAAAAGAATGGACAGATCCGCGTATGTGTCGACTTTAGAGATTTGAATAAGCATGTCCTAAAGATGAGTTCCCATTGCCAATCCCTGAACTCATGATTGACATTGCTTCTTCTCACGGTCTCTTTTCCTTTATGGATGGGTCCTCGGGGTACAACCAAATAAAAATGGCCCCGGAGGACGAGCAATACACTGCTTTTAGAACACCCATTGGAATATACTGCTATAAGGTCATGCCTTTTGGCCTTAAAAATGCTGGTGCAACCTACCAGCGTGCAATGACCAGAATCTTTGATGAACTCATTCATGACAAAGTTGAATGCTACATCGATGATCTCGTGGTCAAAAGCAAAGAAAGAGAGGATCACTTGTTTGATTTAAGGGTTGTGTTTGAACGGCTTCGTCGGTACGACCTCAAGATGAATCCCTTGAAATGTGCTTTTGGGGTAACTTCAGGGAAGTTCCTTGGGTTTGTTGTTCGACACCGTGGCATCGAAATTGACCCTACTAAAATCAAGGCGATATTAGAAATGAAACCTCCTAGAAGTCTTACTCAATTAAGATCTTTCCAAGGTAGGTTGGCATATCTAAGACGCTTTATATCTAATTTATCCGGTAGATGCCAACCCTTTGCAGCCCTTTCGAAGAAAGATTCAGAATTCTATTGGGATGATAGCTGCCAAAAAGCTTTTGATAGTATAAAACGCTATCTTTTGTCCCCTCCAGTTTTGGCCGCTCCCATTCCGGGGAAACCATTAATTCTTTATACTGCGACTTTAGATGAGTCTCTTGGTGCTTTGTTGGCCCAAACCAACAATGAAGGAAAAGAGAATGCCCTATACTACTTGAGCAGACGTCTGATTCCTACTGAAATGAATTACCCTTCCATTGAGAAGCATTGCTTATGCCTTATTTTTGCTGTTCAAAAACTTAGGCATTACATGCTCTCTCATAAAGTCAATCTGATCTCTAAGGTCAATCCCCTTCAGTACCTCATGACCCGTCTAACACTCTCAGGACATTTAGCTAGATGGGCCATGATACTACTTCAATTCGACATCACATTCACTCCCCAACGTGCTGTAAAAGGATAAGCTCTTGCTGATTTCTTAGCAGCACACCCAATACCGGCAGGATCTCCCCTGAACGACGATCTTCCTGATGAACAAATAATGAGTTTGGATAACCATGAAAGCCCTGCTTGGGAGTTGTATTTTGATGGTGCGGCCTCTTTCCAAAGAGGTACTGAACCACAAAGTCTTCTCCCTGGTAAAGCTGGAGTTGGTTTGATATTCATAACACCTGATAAAGCCCTATTGCGATATTCTTACAGTTTATCGGACCCTTGTACAAACAACGAGGCGGAATATGAAGCTCTGATAACTGGTTTAGAATTAGCAATATCAATGGAAATTAAAAATATCAAAATTTATGGCGATTCACAGTTGGTGATTAACCAAGTTGCAGGAACCTACAAAGTTCTAAAACCTAACTTGCTTAAATACCACTCGTATACCATCAAATTGTTTGAGCAAATTCCTAATGCAACTTTGGTTAGAATACCGTGTGGTCAAAATGCTACGGCGGATGTTCTAGCAAAGCTTGCTAAGGAAATGTCATGCCCCGAAAAGAATTCAGTCCAAATAGAAGTTCAAAATCGCCAAATTTTGTCTCCTATTGACTTTGAAAATTTGAAAGAACCTTCCTCTTGTGGTGAGTTTTCGTTTGTGGTAGATGATGAAGATGATTGGCGCCAACCATTCATTGATTATCTCCAAAATGGTAAACTACCAAAGGAGAAGTCTGTTGCTCACCAAATAAAGAATATAGCATTGCCATTTTCACTGATCAACAACATCTTGTATCGGCAGTCATTTGACCAAATGTGATTGCGATGTCTTGCAAAAGATGAAGCTCATAAGATAGTGACCGAGGTACGTGCGGGGTTGTGTGGTGCCCACCAATCGGGCCCCAAAATGAAATTGAAAATTAAAAGGCTTGGGTACTATTGATCATCAATGATTAAAGATTGTGTTGAAATAGCATGGAAATGCCACCAATGCCACGTACATGGGGTAGTTTTACATCAACCACCAAATGTTTTGCATCCAACAATAGCCTCTTGGCCTTTTGAAAGCTGGGGAACTGATATTGTTGGGCCTATTGATCCTCCTTCCTCGAAGGGTCATAGGTTTATACTTGCTGCTACCGACTACTTCTCAAAGTGGGCTGAAGCCATACCACTAAGAGAAGTCAAAACTAGCCATGTACTACAATTTTTGAAGGACCATATTGTATACAGGTTTGGCATTCCTCGTCGAATCATATCTGATAATGGTCCTGCTTTTAAGAGTACCAAGCTTAATCAATTTGTTAACAAACATAGCATTGATTGGAGGTATAATACGATATACTATCCTCGAGCTAATGGATTGGCTGAGGCTTTCAACAAAACATTAGTTTGGTTGTTAAAGAAAACCTTAGACGAGAACAAACGTCAATGGCATGAAAAGCTGGTTGAGGCATTGTGGGCCTATCGGACCACATATAGAACCCCGACACAGGCCACTCCGTTTGCTCTAGTCTTTGGAGCGGAGGCGGTTCTCCCTTTGGAGTTACAGCTCCCATCTCTTAGAATTGCAATAAACAATGAAGTTACAAGTGAACAAAATGCCCAACTAAGGTTGGAGGAACTCGATGGTTTAGATGAGAAGCGTTTGCTTGCTCAACAGAACCTCGAGTTGTACCGAGCCCGCATGGCTCAAGCCCATGATAAATTGGTCCGTCCTAGGACTTTCAAGGTTGGCGACTTGGTCCTAGTTCTTCGCAGACCGATTATAGCTCACCGCAAAATAGGTGGCAAATTCGAACCTACTTGGGAAGGCCCATTTGTAGTAGAGAAGGCCTATCAAGGTGGATCTTACCAGTTGATTGATTGTAATGGTGAACGTCCTATGTTGCCTATCAATGGGCGTTACTTCAAGAAATATTACAATTGATTGTATGCCAATTTTGATATCAATGAATGAATATTTCTTTCAAGTGGAAATGTTCTTTTCATCTGGTTGTGGACTGGGTCCGAATTATTAAAATCTCGGTCCAAACTTGCAAAACTTCCATCTTTCCCCAAAAGGGAAGAAAATTCATATTTTCCCTAAAAGGAAAGACGATTCAATTTTCTCTAAATGAAAGAAATCTCAAATTCATCTTTCTCCAAGTGAAAGTTCATCTTTTTCTTTCCCCAAAAGGAAAGTTCAAATTTATATTTCTTTAGATAAAAGTCAAATGCAAATCTTAGTACCAAATGCTTAGTGTAGATTCCCCAAATAGGAGTCTTCTTATCAGATTCTGAGTTTAGGTAGAATTCAAACCTTCTAAGGTCTTTCCTAGCTCATTCCCTTTAGATCTTGTTCTGTCCAAATTGAACATCTATAGGTCTACCCAAGTCTAGACTTTGAGTGGTTGCCAAAATACCCTTTAGTCTTCCCAAATGTTAAGATTTATCTTGCCAAAAAAGATAATCTTACACCAAATACCTTCAAGGTTTAAGTAGTAGTCAAAATATTCTTAGCCTTAGCTCTTTTGAGTTTTATCTTACCAAAATAAGATAAACTCTACCTTTAATTGGTTGCCAAAATACCTCTTAGAACTTGCAAGTAGGTGTCAAATACCTTTTGACCTTAAAGAAACAACAAATGTTCCTAACCCCTCTCAAATGATAGTGAAAATATCTTTGAGAACCCCTTAGGTGGTAGCCAAGATGCCCCTAACCTTTAGGAGATAGTAAGATGTACCTAAGACCCTTTAGAGACACCAAATGCCTCTAATCTCTTTTCAAGTGATAGCCAAAATATCCTTGAAAATCTTGTAGGTGGTAGCTAAAATACCCCTAGCCATTAGGTGATAAAAAGATATCTCTAAGCTCTTTTAGAAGTTATCAAATTTCTTCTAATCAAATCAAATTCTTTCTAAAGATACCAAATATCTTTAGAAATCCCTTTTAGAAGTTGTCAAAATACTTCTAATTGATCCAAAATCTTTCTAGAGATACCAAACATCTCTAGGAGCCTCTTAGAAGTTATCTAAATACTTCTAACCAAGTTAAATCCTTTCTCGAGATATCAAACATCTCTAGGGATCTCTTTAGAAGTTGCCAAAATGGTTCTAAACTTCTCTTTCAAGAGAAATCTAAAACTCTTTCCTTAAGGTGATATATAGAAATCTCCTTATCTTTGTAGATCTTGCCTAAATCCAAGTTTAGACTTTCGTAGATCTCTCTTTCTCTTGCAAATCATACCCTATTTGATTTGGAAGATCTCGTTTGATCATTATTTGGTCAACGCCAATATGTGTGGCGTACTTCTTTTCGTTCACCACACATATTGGGGGTCCTTTTGTTGACGAATATTTTCGCACCGACTCGACCCCGATCGAGCCCGACTAGGCTCGATCGCGCTCGATCGACTCAATCGATCGACGTCGAGACAAAATCGACTCAAATTAGACTCCAATTTAATTAAATTAAATCAATTTAATTAAATTAAAATTAAATCAAATCAATTAAAACCCAATCGAACC
>NW_021318876.1:3160640-3167849 GCF_001605985.2 Dendrobium catenatum
TTTATCCTAAGAGCCTAACGTGATCAAGTCCAGGCCACACCCACAAAAACAAGAGAAGAAATCTAGGAAAGACATGCATTTCTATTGCGCACCCAATAAACACTTCAACACATGCTTTTGTATATAAATAAAGACATAAATGTAAATAATGTCCCAGTTATTACAAATATGTTTGGCAGCTGAGTTGCCTGCCATTATACAACCCAATTATATTTACAGTCTCTACTTGTGGGGGTCTTCAAGCTTTAACCTTCAAGGAGGTCTTTGGGCTTCATCTCCAAAATGGTACTTTCTCCCTTGATCTTCCTTACTTTCTGATCCAAACCCCACAAGTTTTACACCCTAGATCTAATCAAATACATGGTGTAAAAAAAAGAAAAAAAAGACTCAAATATGCAAAACAGAGTCAGTCGGCAGTTTATATAACAGAAATATGATCATATCAAAATTGGCCTAACACTTAGAGTGCTAAGTGCTAGACCCCCTACTTCTACCCTATTGGCCACATCTTTGGGGGGTTTTAAGCAGTACCTGTCATGCAAGCAATTTATTATTATTTATGAGCGTCCCTCCTTTTAGATATGGCCACCTGCACGAAAAAAATATTTATATCTTTCTACACTAACCATTTAAGGGCAAGTGCCCACAACGCAGACAATCCAAAAGTCAATCACTCCACAACACCAATCACATGCGCACACAAAGAAAAATCCTAATCCTAGCATGCCTAAGGGGTTGTGCATCTAAGTGTGTGAGGCTTGTGTGGTATGTCATACTAAAAGTCCTTCTAGAGTTTGGGTCTAAGAAAGGAGTGTCCAACATGTGGCTTTTGGTGCCACTTGTTGAGGAATTTTCCTTAGCTTTTGGAGCTAAGAAAAGAAAGGAATCCAACATTTAGCTTTTAGGCTAAATGTAGGAGAATTCTCTCTAGCTTTTGGAGCTAAAGAGAGGGAAAATCTCCTACAACTTTGAGGTTGGAGGAGGATGAACCTATAGCTTTTGGGCCAAGGTACAACATCTTTTAAGGCTTTTGGAACCTATAAAAGTAAGGGAAGATTAGTAGCTTTGAGACTACGAATCAAAAGGATGTCTCCTTGAATTGTTGTATTCAAGGAATTGGGTTACATTTGCTTAATTTGGATTAAACAAATAAAGTTGAATCACTTATTGAATTTGGTTCAATAAGTGAGAAAGATTTGTAACTTTGGGGTTACAAATCAAGAGGAATTGTCACTGAACTTTCATGTTCAATGACAGGCATTTAGTTTGCTAAGTTCGGATTAAGCAAGCATAAGGGAATGATGTGTAGTTTAGGCCTACACATCGAGGATTCTTTGGATTCTTGAATGTCCAAAGAGATGAACTTATTCATCCAGTTTTGGGTTAGGAGAATGAAAGAAAGCTAGAATTTGATTCCTTTGCTTACTATGTGATTATCTGTTGAATTTAGTTCAACAAATAAGGGATTTTGGATTGAATTACTTGTTTATTTTGATTCAACAAATAGATGATTTGAAATAAGATTGATTCACACAACATGAGTTGAGTGAATAAGACTTTCATTCAACTTTTGAGTTGTAGAAAGGAGAAGAGATGATGCTACTTTGGGTTGCAAGCTTCTAAAACCTCCTTGAACATTTGATGTTCAAAGAGAGGAATTCATTCTCCCAACTTGAGTTTGAGAGCATGGAGATAGGTTTAGATGCTCTCCTACCATCTTAGCTGGTAGGAAAGAGAAAGGGAAATGCAACTTAGAAGTTGCAAATCATGAATGCCCTTGAACATTTAGTGTTCAAAGGAGAATTCATCCTCCCAATTAGGATTTGGGAACATGAAGATGGATTTGGGTATTCTCCTACAATCTTGACTTGTAGGAAAGAGAAAAAATGCAACTTTAGAGGTTGCAAATCAATGAAAGTTCTTTGAACATTTGCTGTCCAAAGAAGGAAATGCACTCTCCTAGCTTGGGCTTAGGAGAATAAGGGATTTCCTACAACTTTTGGGTTGTAGGAATGAGGGAAGGAACATGCAACTTAGAGGTTGCAAATTCATGAATATTCTTTGAACATTCGGTGTTCAAAGAGGCGAATTCATTTACCTAATTTGGAGCTAGGCAAATGGGGATTTAAAGGTTCCCTACAATTTAGGCTTGTAGGGAAAGGGGTGGTCCAAGGTGCAATCTATGAATTGCAAATTGGAGGAGTTTCTTTGAACGTTTGGTGTCCAAAGAAAAGGGATTCACTCACCTAACATGGGTTAGGAGAATGAGGGGGATTAGATATTTTCCTACAATTTTGAGTCGTAGGAGAAAGGGGATTAGGATTTGAATCTTAAGGCCGAGAAATCATTCATTTGTTTGGTGTTCCAATGAATAAAGGGTTTGATAGATTTCCTACAACTTAGGGGTTGAAGGAAGAAAATGTAACTTAGAGAGTTACAAAAATTCATAGAAAGTCTTTGAATATTTGGTATTCAAAGAGAGGTGATCATTCACTTAATTTTGGGTTAAGTAAATGATGAGGAAGACTAGGTTTTAGATTCTAAGCCTAAGCGGGGTGTTCAATTGTTGAACTTAGATTCAAACAATTGAGAGAAAGAACTTAGAATTTGGTTCTACGTTCAACGATCCCATGTGATGGTAAGTAGAAGTTTAGGAAGAGCTTCAAATTATTATACATGGGGGGAGAAGTGGCATTTGTTTGTTGATTTTTGCATTTCAACAAACAAAGAAGAGGAAATAACCTAGGATTGATCCTAGAGTTAAAGGATTTATACAAGGATATGTTTAAGGGCTTGAGGAGCCTTAAAATATCTTGCATGAGAAAAGATATGTTGGTTTCTTGTGTTCCAACAGATGGGTTGATAGTTTAGAGTTTAGTTCCAAACTACAAAGATTCATGTGGATACACTTGAAGACTTGAGGGGCTTCAATTCACCTCACATGAAAGGATACTTGTTGGTTTTGAGGTTCCAACAAGAGATGTAATAAAATTTGGATTTTGGCTCCAAGTTTCTAAAACTTATAACATGATGCATTAAGGATTTTTTTTTTTGGGAAATCCATAATGCAACACATGATGAGAGTGGGTGATAGCTCCTAAGATAGACTAGGAGACATGCAATGAGATATTTGAAGCTTGGGGTGCTACAAATAACATCGCATAAGAGATGTAATTTGTAGTTTTTAGACTACAAATTAAGGGTCATCTACCTATATAGGTTAGGCAAATGAAATAGGCTAGGTTTAGAATCATAAGTCTAAAAAAGATTTCTTTCATTGATCTCAGTCTCAAAATGAAAGAAAGGGAGAACTTAGATTTTTGGCTCTAAGCTACAAGATTTTCATATAATGATAGGTTGGAATTTTAGAGAATTCCAAGTCATCATTTATGAAAGGAGAAACATTTATTTGCTAACTTTGTGTTGTTAGCAAATGGAAATGGGAGAGAGGCTTAGGATTTGTTTTCCTAAAACCTTGATTTATGCACTATAATAATTGAGACTTAGAGAACGTCCTAACTATTAAGTGTGAGGGACATGTACATAAGGAAGAGAATTTCCCACTCCTACAAATGTTTTGGATTTGCTTAAAAGATGGGAGACAAACTTCCTAATGCATTGTAGGGTTTTCGCAAATCAAATTTGACATGATTTTGGAGATTTGAAGGTTTCTAGGAGAAACCTAAAGATTCATTTTGGCAAGATCTAAGAGAGACCTAAGAGTAGACATGTGATGGTCTATGACTCTTAGGTTAGAGCTAGGATTCACACAATCTAACATTTGGAGCCTTGAGGATGCTCCAAATATCATGTACGAAGGGGAAAAAACGAAGGGGAGAGAGTTCCCCAAAGTATTGAATGAACCTTTTGGATTCGTTTGGGAAGGAGAGAAGTGATCTTCTACGATTTCTAAGAAGTTTCACAATTGACTTTGACATCGTCTAAGAAACCTAGGAACGCGAATGTAGTTTGTATGTTTAAGGGGATGAATATATGCTAAGTTCAATTATCATTGCACTTGAATTCTTTAGTTTACAAATTCGACTAATCATGCTTAGGTAATTTCAATGCTTGGTGGAGTATGATCCATAAACATTTGATTGTCATGGAATACACCACCCTTGTTTCAAAAAGCATTCGGAAATTAACTAAGCATGCTTATAAATTTGTAAATTTCGGATATAAAAGAAAAGCGAGCAAACAACCCTTAGCATATAAATGCATTTCAATCATTTCATCATAAACCCTCAATTTGGAAGTTTCAAAAAAAAAATGGGATTAGATAATTCTAGGCATGGGCATTCGTGGGCTTGTGAAGGCCCATGTAGCCTCAAAATCGTTTAGAATTAAATGAACTCATTTAATCTCCTTCCAAGTCTCAAAGGGTTAGGGTTGTTCCAAACAAGTGGCAATCGTCATTCCAAGCAAAGTAAACTTGATGAAATGACATGTCACGGATTTAGTTGGTCATGAATGTCATGGGGTTTAAAACACAAGTCTTTGGAGACTTGTAGTAAACCTCACAACAATTTGTATCAAACAAATCCGCTACAAGTTTCCACCAAATTTATTAAACGTTGAACTTTAGTATATATAACATACCCTAAACATATGTCAATTTTGTCGTAGCGCGTCGACCTAAAGAGCCTAACCTTGCATGCGACACTAGAAAGAAAAGTGTACACCCTAACATTTGATTTCTAGGTCAAATAGAATGGTCTAACTTATAGTTCAAGCATAGGTAATGGAAGGGTTGCATGAATGCAAAGACATACAATTTAAAAGGTGTTGGATACCAATCCAACATCTTCATACGCATCAAAATTCTCTTCGGACCCTTACATAAGAGTCAACTAATGGAAATCGACCAATTTCCATAGCCTTTGCGAAGTGGACAGCCAACACAAAGGTTTTGGGGGACAAAAAATTAAAGTTTCTAAGGACCTAAGGCTTTGAATCGTCAACCACATTGCAATTGGCCTTGGGAGCCTTAAGGTTTCGCCTACGTTTTAGTGGTATACCTTCCCCGGGTTGTCCAAGCGCTCCTATCCAAGTTCCAAGCTTTGTCCAAGCTCCAAAGTCGCTGTCCAAGCTGCTCCGGGACTCGCCGCTGCTGTCCAAAGCGATTTGAAGGCCCCAAATCGCTGTTTGGGAGATTTAGGAACCTTCGCTTGCTGTTTGGAAGTCTCCAACAGCCTTTTTGACGCCTCAAAAGTCGCCGGAGTTGAAAGGAGGAGGAGAAACCACTGCAGTGAATATAGAGCCTTCCTCGCGTCGATCCAGGCGGAGTCGAAGCGGTCGGGTCACCCAGGTCAGGCGAAAGAAGGAGCCGAACCTCCTAGCAGGCTTGGCCGAAGCTCTGGCTGAGCTCGGACGAGGCCGGTGCACACTAGAGGGAGGCCGAACGGGACTTCTGCACGGAGAGGAGGCTGGACGGGGCTCTCGCACGCGGGATAGGGCTCCGTTTCACTTGCTGCTCGCCCTCTCTCTCTCTCGCTCTTTTTCTCTGGATCGGGACGGACGAAGAAACGAAAACAACGAAGGAGACGAATGCCGTCTCCCTCTCTCTCTCGTTCTGCTTGAGGCGCACGAACTGAGCCTAGCCGCTCGGAACATCCCATCTCACTGCTTCCTCGTTGCGAGAAACGAGAGAAAAATCTACTCGAGTAGATTTTCTGCTCACATGAGGTGAAATTGGGTGGGATTTGAGATCTAATCTCAGCCCTAGATCTCAAAGAGATGGCTTGAAAGTCAAATTCAGCCTAAATTAACAAATTAAGGCTGAAATTCAGCTCGGATTGAACCCGACTTGGGTCCGATCGAGTCAATTTTGTGAAATTGAGCTCGAATCGGCGCCGAATGGTGTCAAATTGTGTCGAATTGAGCTCGACGATGCTCGACGGGGTTCGATTGGATTTGAATTGACTTTAATTAAATTAAATTGGGTTTAATTTAATTAAATTGAGGCTTAATTCAGATTAATTTTGCCTCGACGATGATCGATTTATTCGATTGAGCGCGATCGAGCCTAGTCGGGTTCGATCGGGGTCGAGTCGATGCGAAAATATTCGTCAACACACCCCAATCTTTCCTACTCAAATCATGCCAAAATTGATATGGAAATCATTCCCTTCCTCATGTATGGAATTTTGGGGCATCTCAAAGTGTCCATTTTCCATTGCATGAACAAATCTTAACCTAGGACTCCAAAAATCCTAGGTTCAACTCTCTTTGCTTGTAGATACAAGTTCTACATTCACTCACCCATCTCCCTAAATGCATGGTAGTTGGGACCTCCTTAAGGCCTCGAACATATATCATTGCATGACTTTTGGAGCATCCTCAAAATCCAAATGTTAGATTATGTGAATCCTAGCCCTAACCTAGGAGCTATAAACCATCACATGTCTATTCTTAGGTCTCCCTTAGATCTTGTCAAAATGGATCTTTAGATTTCTCCTAGAAACTTTCAAGTCCCCAAAATCATATCAAATTTGATTTGGGAAAACCTTCCAGTGCATTAGGAAGTTTGCCTTCCCTCTTTTAAGCAAATCCAAAACATTTGTAGGAGAGTGGGAAGTCTTCTTCCTTATGACATGTCCCTCACACTTAATAGTTGGGACGTTCTCTAAGTCCCAATTATTATAGTGCATGAATCAAGGTTTTAGGAAAACAAATCCTAAGCCTCTCTCCCATTTCCATTTGCTAACAACACAAAGTTAGCAAATAAACGTTTCTCCCTTCATAAATGATGATTTGGAATTCTCTAAAATTCCAACCTATCATTATATGAAAATCTTGTAGCTTAGAGCCAAAAAAAAAATCTAAGTTCTCCCTTTCTTTCATTTTGAGACTAAGATCAATGAAAGAATTCCTTTTTAGGCTTAGGATTCTAAAATCTAGCCTATTTCATTTGCCTAACCTATATAGGTAGATGACCCCCTTAATTTGTAGTCCAAAAACTACAAATTACATCTCTTATGCGATGTTATTTGGAGCACCCCAAGCTTCAAATACCTCATTGCATGTCTCCTAGTCTATCTTAGGAGCTATCACCCACCTTCATCATGTGTTGTGTTATGGATTTCTCTAGATCCTAAAATACATCATGCCTTAAACTCTTGAGCTTAGGAGTAAACTTTAAGTTTCTCCCATTTGTTGGAACACAAGAAACCAACATATCTTTTCTCATGCAAGATATTTTACGCT
>NW_021318876.1:3169705-3201413 GCF_001605985.2 Dendrobium catenatum
TCACAGAAGAGCTAAATGCCTAGTCGAAAATATTACTAGGATCCATTCTCAAACAATCTTTTGCCAGTAAGGACGTGGTACGTGTCCTCTAACCGGCAGTTTCGCCGCCAAATGGCACTGCAGGTAAACGGTTATGACCCGGGGCCCTCTGAACCGAGTGGTTTTGCCGCCAAATGGCACCACAGATAGCGGTTATGGCCAGAGCCAATACGCTCCTTAATGGCGTTAAATCCTTGAGATATGAATCAATAGGGTATGATCGATAGGGCACAAAGCCCTCTGTTAGCTAAGGTGGATTCAAATTTGTCCCCTTAGACAAACACTCACCCCCGGTCTACAAGGTTCCCTTGGATGAAGCAACCCATGGCTGCCGACAAGGATCCTTCTGTCAGGTTGGGTCGACTACCTCCTCTGACTAAGTAGACCAGGGACCATGATGGCCCGGGATGACGGAACCATGGGATCTTGATCGGGTCTATCATCCATTCCCCCACCATCCGCTTTAAGTGCAAGATGGTGAAATTTCTGTTTTAAATATCAAACTTCCAAACTCTCAATTATTTCCAAACCAAATTCTTCAATTTCCAAATCAAATTTCTACCAATATCCTAAACCCTTGCTGCTACTATATGCCAGATACACGTATTCTCTACGTATCTGATTGACGACTAGCCTTAATCGAAAGTTCTCTCTCGTTAGTGGGAGGGGTAATTAACTATAGGGGCTTGCGCCTATAGGAAACCAGAACTCAGATCATAAAGTCCTCACAAAATGAGGGCGAAATCTCTGGGTAGTTTCTTATCTACAAACCCATCTGCCTTCCAAAATTTACCTCGGAACTTAGTTCGTTAAAACTCCCTCGCCGAATAAGAAAAGCGAGTCGAGGCCGAGGCCGAATTTTCGGAGCCCACAGATTCTTCCTTTCTATAGGATTAGTCGTGCTAGTCATGTACAATGCCATTTGAGCCACTCTACTACTTTAATCTAGTTTCCTTTAGGTTAGGATTCTTCCTTACATGAGAAGACATGCTAGTAGTGGATAACATCATTCAAGACACATCCTAATTTAATCTAATTTTCTTTTCCTTAAGGCTAGGATTCTTCATTTTCATAGGATTAGATGTGATAGTGGTGGACAATGCCCTTCGTGACACCATCCTAGTTTAATTCAATTTTTCTTTTCTTTTAGGTTAGGATTCTTCCTTTACTTAGGATTAGATGTGCTAGTGGAGATTAATGCCCTTTGTAACACCATCCTAATTTAATATTTTTTCCCATTAGGTTAGGATTTTCCTTTACTTAGTATTAGATGTGCTGTTGTTGGATAATGCTCTTCGTGATTCCATTCTAGTTTACTCCACTTTTCTTTTCCTTTAGGTTTGGATTATTCATTTTATTTGGATTAGACATATTAATGGTGGATAACGCTCTTCGCGGCACCATCCTAGTTTAATCTAATTTCCTTTTCTTTTAGTTTATGATTCTTCCTTTCTGTAAGATTAGATGTGCTAGTCGTGTATAATACCCTTCTTGGCACGATACTAGTTTAATCCAATTTTCAATTCCTTTTGGTTAGGCTTTTTCCTTAGGATTAAACGTGGAAGTGGTGGATCATGCCCTTCGTGGAAACATCATAGTTTAATCAAATTTTCTTTTTCTTTAGGTTTGGATTCTTCCTTTCCTTAAGATTAATGTCTCAATGATGTAAAACACATCTTCGTGGTACCATTCTAGTTTAAACCAATTTTCTTTTCCTTTATATTAAGATTCTTCCTTTCTATAGGATTAGTCGTACTAGTCATGTACAATGCCATTTGAGGCACTTAACTACTTTAATCTAGTTTCCTTTAGGTTAGGATTCTTCCTTTCTGTAAGATTAGATGTGCTAGTCATGTACAATGCCCTTCTTGGCACGATACTAGTTTAATCCAATTTTCAATTCCTTTTGGTTAGGCTTCTTCCTTATGATTAAACGTGGAAGTGGTGGATCATGCCCTTCGTGGAAACATCATAGTTTAATCAAATTTTCTTTTTCTTTAGGTTTGGATTCTTCCTTTCCGTAGGATTAGACGTGCTAGTCATGTGCAACACCCTTTGAGGCATCATATTAGTTTAATCTAGTTTTATTTTCCTTTGAGTTAGGATTCTTCCTTTCTTCAGGATTAGACGTGCTAGTGGTGGATAATATCCTTTGTGTCACTATCCTAGTCTAATCATGTTTTCTTTTTTCCTTTAGGTTATGATTCTTCCTTTCTTTAGGATTAGGCATGATAGTGGCGGATAATACCCTTTGTGGCACCATCCTTTTTTAATCTAGTTTTCTTTATCTTTAGGTTATAATTATTCATTTTCTTAGGATTAAACGTATTAGTGGTGGTAAACACCCTTCGTGGCACCATCCTTATTTTATACAATATTATTTTTGTTTAGGTTGTGATTCTTCTTTTCTGTAAGATTAGACGTACTAGTGGACAACGCCCTTCGTGGCACCTTCCAAGTTTAATCCAATTTTCTTTTCCTTTAGGTTAGCAATCTTCCTTTCCTAAGGATTTGACGTACAAGTGGTGGATAACACTCTTTGTGGCACCATCTTAGTTTAATATAGTTTTCTTTTCCCTTATGTTAGGATTCTTTAATTCTTTAGAATTAGACATGCTAGTTGTGGATAATGCCCTTCGTGGCACCAGCCTAGTTTAATCTAATGTTCGTTTCCTTAGGATTAGACGTGGTAGTGGTGCCTAAAATGTTTGTAGCACCATCCTAGTTTTAGTACAATTTTCTTTTCCTTTAGGTTAACATTCTATCTTTTCTTAAAATTATAGGTGCTAGTGGTGGATAATGCACTTCGTGACGCCATACCAATTTAATCTAGTTCTTTTCCTTTAGATGTTTAAGTGATGTATAATGCCCTTCGTGGCACAATCACAGTTTAATAAAAAATCATTAGGTTTGAATTCTACCTTCCAATAGGATTAGAATTTCTAGGGGTGGACAATGCCCTTTGTGGCACCATCTTAATTTAATCCAATTTTCTTTACTTTAGGTTAGGATTCTTCCTTTTGATTAGACGTGCTAGTGGCGGACCATGCCCTCATGACACCATCCTTGTTTTAATGTAGTTTTCTTTTTCTTTATGTTAGAATTGTTTCTTTCCTTAGAATTTGACATGTTAGTGGTGAATAAAGCCCTTCGTGGCACCATTCTAGTTTAATTTAGTTTTTATTTTCTATTGGTTAGCTTTCTTCCTTTTTTAAGGATTAGACGTGCAAGTGGTGAATAATGCCCTTCATTGCACCATCATAGTTTAATCCAGTTTTCTTTCCGTTTATGCTAGGATTCTTCCTTTCCTTAGTATTAGACCTGCTAGCGGTAGACATTGCCCTTCATGACCCCATCATAGTTTAACCCAGTTTTAATTTCCTTTAGGTTAGGATTCTTCCTTTCCTTAGGATATTACATGCTAGTGGTGGAAATAATTTTTTCAGTTCTCTATTCCTTTAGGTTAGGATTCTTCCTTTTTGTAAGATTTGATGTGCTAGTCTTGTACAATGCCCTTCTTGGCATGATACTAGTTTAATCTAGTTTTCAATTCCTTTTGGTTAGGCTTCTTCCTTTCTTTAGGATTAGATGTTAAAGTGGTGGATAATGCCCTTCGTGGCAACATCATAGTTTAATCAAATTTTCTTTTTCTTTAGGTTTGGATTTTTCTTTTCCATAGGATTAGACGTGGTAGTCATGTACAACTCCCTTTGAGGCATCATACTAGTTTATTCTAATTTTATTTTCCTTTTGGTTAGGATTCTTCCTTTCTTCAAGATTAGGCGTGCTAGTGGTGAATAATACCCTTTGTTGCCCTATCCTAGTTTATTCATGTTTTCTTTTTTCCTTTAAGTTAGGATTCTTCCTTTCTTTAGGATTATGCATGGTAGTTGTGGATAACTCCCTCTGTGGCACCATCCATGTTTAATCCAGTTTTTTTTTTCCTTTAAGTTAGCATGCTTTCCTTTATTAGAATTAGACGTGTTAGTGGTAAATAATACCCTTCGTGGCACTATCCTAATTTAATCCAGTTTTCTTTTTGTTTATGTTAGCAATCTTCCTTTCCTAAGGATTTGACATGCAAGTGGTGGATAACACCCTTTGTGGCACAATCTTAATTTAATCTAGTTTTCTTTTCCCTTAGGTTAGGATTTTTCGTTTCTTTAGAATTGGACGTGATAGTTGTGGATAATGCCCTTCGTGGCACCATCCTAGTTTAATACAATTTTCTTTTCATTTAGGTTAGTATTTTCCTTACTTTAAGATTAGACGTGTTAGTGGTGCCTAAACACCTTCGTAGCACCATCCTAGTTTTAGTACAATTTTCTTTCCCTTTAGGTTAGCATTTTATCTTTCCTTAAAATTATAGGTGCTAGTGGTGTATATTGCCCTTCGTGGCACTATCCCAGTTTAATCCAGTTCTTTTTCTTTATGTTAACATTCTTCATTTCCTAAGAATTAGATGTTCAAGTGGTGGATAATGCCCTTTGTGGCACAATCATAGTTTAATAAAAAATCTTTAGGTTTGTATTCTGCCTTTCAATAGGATTAGATGTTCTAGGGGTGGATAATGCCCTTTTTGGCACCATCTTAATTTAATTCAATTTTCATTTACTTTAGGTTAAGATTCTTTCTTTTGATTAGATGTGCTAGTGGTGACCATGCCCTTGTGACATCATCCGAGTTTTAATGTAGTTTTCTTTTTCTTTATGTTAGACGTGCTAGTATTCTTCTTTTACTTAGGATTAGACTTGCTAGCGGTAGACAATGCCCTTCGTGAGCCCATCATAGTTTAACCCAATTTTCATTTCCTTTAGGTTAGGATTCTTTCTTTCCTTAGAATATGACATGCTAGTGGTGGATAACGCCCTTCGTGCTACCTCCTAATTTAATCCAATTATCATTTTCTTTAGGTTAGGATTTTCCTTTCCTTAAGATTAGAAGTGCTAGTGGTAGATAATGCTTTTCATGGCACCATCTATGTTTTAATCTAGTTTTTACTTCCTTTAGGATAGAATTCTTCTTTTTCTTAGGATATGATGTACTAGTGGTGGATATACCATTCATACCACTATTTTAGTTTAATCCATTTTTCTTTTCCATTAGGTTAGGATTCTTTTTTTTTCCGTCGGATTAGATGTGCTAGCGGCGGATAACGCCCTTTGTAGCACCATCCTCATTTAGTCTAATTTTTTTTTTTACTTTGGTTAGAATTTTACCTTTCCTTAGAATTAAATGTGTTCATTGTGGATAATGCCCTTTGTCGCAGCATCCTATTTATAATCTAGTTTTTTCTTCCATTAGGTTATGATTTTTTCTTTCCTTAGGATTAGACAAGCAAGTGGTGGATAACGCCCTTCGTGGCACATTCCCTGTTTAATCCAATTTTGTTTTCCTTTAGGTTAGGTTTCTTCCCTCTTAGGATTAGACATAATAGTGGTGGACAATGCCCTTCGTGGCACCATCCCGGTTTAACTCTGTTTTTTTTCCTTTATATGTTAGGATTCTTCCTTTCCGTAGGATTAGACATTTTAGTCGTGCACAACATCCTTTCGTGGCACCATGCTAGTTTAATCTTGTTTTCTTTTCATTTAGGTTATAATTCTTCATTTCCTAAGGTTAGATGTGCTAATGGTGGACAATGCCCTTTCTGGCACCATACTAGTTTAATCCAATTTTTTTTCTTTTATGTTAGGATTGTTCTTTTCCTTAGGAGTAGATGTGCTAGTGGTGGATAACGCCCTTTATGACACCATCTTAGTTTAATCTAGTTTTCTTTTCCATTACGTTAGGATTATTCCTTTTTATAGGATTAGACGTGCTTGTGGTGGAAAATGCCCTTAGTGGCACCATCCTTGCTTAATCCAGTATTCTTTTCCTTTAGGTTAGGGTTCTTTCAATTATGAGGATTAGATGCACTAGAAGGGGATCGATAACGCCCTTTGAGGCACCTTCTTAGTTTAAGGAAATTTTCTTTTCTTTTAGGTTAAAATTTTTCATTTCTTTAGAATTAGATGTACTAGAGGTGGATAACGCCCTTCGTGGCCCTAAACTTTTTTTAATCCAATTTCCTTTTCCTTTAGATTAGGATTCTTTCTTTTCTTAGGTTTAAACGTGCTAGTCGTAAATAATGCACTTCGTGGCACCATCTAAGTTTAAAACTAGTGTTTTTTTTCCTGTAAGTTAAAATTCTTCCTATTGGTAGGATTAGACGTGCTAGTGGTAGACAATACCGTTCGTGGCACCATCCTAGTTTAATCTTAGGATTCATCCTTTCCGTATGAATAGACATTATAGTCATGTACAACGCCCACCATTCTAGTTTAATTTAATTTTCTTTTCATTTAGGGTATGATTCTTCATTTTCATTTGATTTTACATGCTAGTGGTGGACAATGCCCTTCGTAGAACCATCCTAGTTTAATCCAATTTTCTTTTCTTTTAGGGTTGGATTCTTACTTTCCTTAGGATTAGACGAGCCAGGGTTTAATAACACGTTTCATGGCACTATCCTAGTTTAATTTAATTTTTTTTTTCCTTTAGGTTGGATTGTTTTCTTTCCTTAGGATTAAAAGTGCTAGCGGGGGATGATGCACTTCGTGGCACCATCCTTATTTTAATCAAGTTATCTTTTCTTTTAGGATAAGATTCTTCCTTTCCTTAGGATTAGACGCGCTTGTGATGGACAATGCTTTCATGGCACCATCCTAATTTAATTCAAAATTCTTTTCCTCTAGGTTAGGATTATTCATTTTTGTAGGATTAGACGTACTAGTGGTGTACAACACCCATCGTAGCACCATCTTTATTTTAATCCTATTTTCTTTTAATTTAGGTTAAAATTCTTGAGTTCCATAGGATTAGACGTGCTAGTGATGGACAATACTATCTTGGCACCATCTTAGTTTAATCCAAAATTCTTTTCCCCTAGGTTAGGGTTCTTCCTTTTCGTAGGATTACACGTGCTAGTCATGTACAACACCCTTCGTAGTACGATACTAGTTTAACTTTGTTTTCTTTTCATTTAGGTTAGAATTTTTGTGTTACTTAGGATTATATGAGCAAGTGCTGGATAATGCCCTTCGTGGCACCATAATAGTTTAATACAGTTTTTTTTAAGGTAAGTATTCTTTGTTTCTATAGGATTAGATGAGTTGGGGGTGGATAATGTCCTTTGTGACACCATTCTAATTTAATCTAGTTTTTTTTCCTTTTGGTTAATATGCTTCCTTTCCTTAGGATTAGACATACTAGTGGTTGAATACGTCTTTCATGACACCATCTTAATTTAATCCAATTTTCATTTCCTTTAGGTTAACATTCTTTCTTTCCTTAGAATTAGAAGTGCTTGTGATGAATAAAGCCCTTCGTTGCACCATTCAAGTTTAATCCAATTTTCTTTTCTTTTAGGTTAGCATTTTTCCTTTATTAAGGATTAGACGTGCAAGTGGTGGTTAACACCATTCGTGGCACCATACTAGTTTAATCTAGTTTTCTTTTTCTTTAGGGTAGGATTTCTCATTTCTTTAACATTTTGCCGCTTTAGTACTGGACAACACCCTACGTGGCACCATTTTAGTTTAATCCAATTTTCATTTTATTTATTTTTGGATTCTTCATTTCTTTAGGATAAGACGTGCTAGTGGTGGATAACGCCATTCGTAGCACCATCCTATATTAATCACATTTTATTTTCTTTTTTGTTAGGATTATTCATGTCTGTAGGATTAGATGTGCTAGTGGTGGATAACACACTTCGTGGGACAATCCAAGTTAAATCCAATTTTCTATTCCTATTGGTTAAGATTTACCTTTCCTTAAGATTAAAAGTGCTAGTGGTGGATGATGTCCTTCATGGAACCATCCTTATTTTAACCCAGCTTCTTTTCCATTAGGTTAGGATTCTTCATTTCGATAGGATTAAACGTACAAGTGGTGGATAACGTCTTTTGTGGCACCATCATAGTTTAATCAGTTTTCTTTTCTTTTAGATTAGGATTATTCTTTTCTAGTGGTGGACAACGTCCTTCGTGGTACCATCCTAGTTTAAATCAGTTTTCTTTTCATTTAGGTTAGGATTCTTCCTTTCTTTAGGATTTGACATGTTAGTGGTGGACAATGCCCTTTGTGGCACCATCCTAGTTTAATCCAGTTTTTATTTTCCTCTAGGTTAGGATTCTTACTTTTGTTATGAATAGAAGAGCTAGGAGTGGATAACGCGCTTCGTGGCACTATCCTAGTTTAATGCAATTTTTTTTAGGTTAGGATTTTTCTTTTCCTTAGGATTAAATGTGCTAGTGGGGGATAACGTCGTTCGTTGCACCATCCTAGTTTTAATTCAGTTTTATTTTCCTTTAGGTTAGGATTCTTTCTTTCCTTAGGATTAGACGTGTTAGTGGTGGACAATGTTCTGTTTGACACCTTCCTAGTTCAATCCAATATTTTTTATCCTTTAGGTTAAGATTCTTCCTTTTCGTAGGATTAGACGTGCTAGTCGTGTATAATGCCCTTCGTGGAACCATACTAGTTTATTTCAATTTTCTTTTGATTTAGGTTAAAAATCTTTCTTTCCTTAGGATTAGACGTGCTAGTGATGGACAATGTTCTTTATGGCATTATCCTAGTTTAATTCAATATTCTTTTCATTTAGATTAGAATTCTTCATTTTCGTAGCATTAAACGTGCTAGTCGTGTGTAACGTCCTTCGTGGAACTATATTAGTTTAATCCAGTTTTCTTTTCATTTATGTTAGGATTTTTCCGGGTAGGTTTACTATGGAATGAGGTATTCTGCTAAACTTTTTAATGAAGAATGTGAAAAATGATTAACTTTAGTGACTTTATCACCCTAAATGAAAATAAAGATTTTTGTTTTTATCGGCGTATAAGTAAAACCGAAGTTAGAGACGTTTTAAAGAAAATGAAGTGTGAGAAAGCTGTTGGACCTGATGATATTCCAATAGAGATGTGGAAATGCTTAGGAGATGAAGGAATTTCTTGGCTTATTAAACTTTTTAATACTATTTTGAAAACTAAAAAGATGTCAGATCAGTGGAGAATGAGTGTATTAATTCATATTTTTAAGAATAAATATGATGCACAGGAGTGTGCGAATTATAGATGAATTAAGTTAATGTGTCATGCTTTAAAATTATGGGAGCGAGTTATGGAGCATAGGTTTAGGCGTGATACTAATATTTCTCAAAATCAATTTGGATTCATGCTGGGTAGGTCTACTATGGAAGCCAAACATTTATTGAGAGGTTTGATGGAGAAATATAGAGAGAATAAGGAGGATCTACATATGATATTTAGAGATTTAGAGAAAGCATATGATAAAGTTCCAAGAGAAGTGTTATAGAGAGTTCTTGAAAAGAAAGGAGTTAATAATGCTTATATTCAAATCATTAAAGATATGTATGCAATTGCTATTACTTGTGTTCAAACACAAGGTGGTTTGACCACAAGGATCAGCCTTAAGTTCATATCTTTTTGCTTTAGTCATGGATGTTCTCACTAGACATTTACAAGAGGATGTACCTTGGTGCATGCTTTTTGCTGATGATATTCTTTTTGTTGATAAGACTAGAGAGGGAGTTGAAGGTAAACTTGAATTATGGAGGTCAATTTTAGAGTCTAAAGGTTTTCCCTTGAGTAAATCTAAAACTGAATATATGGAGTGATGGTGAAATTGATGGGGATATTATCAGCAGAATTTAAGTTGGATGGTTGAAGTGGAGGAATGCATCGGGCTTATTGTGTGATAGAAAAGTCCACCTCAAACTTAAGGGAAAATTCTATAAGATGGTGGTGAGACCTGTAATGCTTTATGGTGCCGAATGTTGGCCACTAAAATAAAAGCATAATACTAAGTTAAGTGTTGCAGAGATGAGGATGCTTAGGCGGATGAGTGGCTTGACCCTTAGAGAGGATACAAAATGAGCATATACGTGAAAGGGTTGGAGTAGCTCCAGTGAAAGATATGATTAGAGGGAGTCGCCTTAGATGGTTTGGTCATCTTAAACGGAGGCCTTCCGATGACTCGGTTAGGAAAGTTGAGGTATTAGATTTAACTTATGTTAACAAAAGTAGAGGTAGACGTAAAATGACTTGGTTAGAAAATATTAGAATTGATATTTCTTTATTAGATTTAGATGAGAATTTGACTTTTAACCGGACGCAACGGAGAAAAATGATTCATGTAGCCGACCCCACGTAGTGGGACAAAGGCTTGATGTTGTTGTTATTGTTTTTGTTGTTGTATGTTAGGATTCTTCCAATCGTTTGTATTAGAAGTTCTAGTTGTGGAACTATG
This sequence comes from Dendrobium catenatum, assembly GCF_001605985.2. Lineage (NCBI taxonomy): Eukaryota > Viridiplantae > Streptophyta > Magnoliopsida > Asparagales > Orchidaceae > Dendrobium > Dendrobium catenatum. The sequence goes on from NW_021318876.1 coordinate 3,180,059, forward strand.
CTAGTTTAATACAGTTTTCTTTTCCTTTAGGTTAGAATTTTTCTTATCTCAGGATTATACATGCTAGTGGTGCCTAAAAACCTTTGTAGTACCATCCTAGTTATAATACAATTATTTTTTTCTTTTAGGTTAGCATTCTATCTTTTCTTAGAATTATACGTGCTAGTGATGGAGAATTCCCTTCGTGGTACCATCCTACTAGTTTAGTCCAGTTTTCTTTTTTTAGGTTAACATTTTTTGTTTCCTAAGGTTTAGATGTTCAAGTCGTGCATAAATTCCTACGTGGCACCATTCTTCTTTAATCCAATTTTCTTTTTTGTTGATTAGGATTCTACCTTTCCATAGGATTAGATGTTCTAGGGATAGGCAACACCTTTCGTGGCACAATCCTAATTTAATCCAATTTTTTTTTAACTTTAGGTTAGGATTCTTCATTTCCTTAAGATTAGACGTGCTAGTGGTGAACCATGCCATTCGTGGAACTATCCTAGTTTTAATTTTGTTTTTCTTTCCTTTAGGTTAGCATTGTTTTTTTCCTTAAAATTTGACATGCTAGTTGTAAATAACTCTCATCGTGGCACCAAATTAGTTTAATCCAGTTTTCTTTTACTTTTGGTTAGCATTCTTCCTTTCCTAAGGATTAGATGTATAAGTGGTGGATAACGCCCTTCGTGGAACCATCCTATCAAGTTTATTTTTTTTTTGGCTAGGATTCTTCATTTCCTTAGGATTAAACGTGCTAGTGGTAGATAATTCCCTTCGTGGCCCATCTTAGTTTAACCCAATTTTTATTTCCTTTAAGTTAGGATTCTTCATTTCCCTAGGATATGACGTGCTAGTGGTGAATAATGCCATTCGTCGCACCGTCCTAATTTAATCCAATTTTTGTTTCCTTTAGGTTAATATTTCCTTTTCCTTAAAATTAAACGTACTTGTGGTGGATAACGCTCTTCGTGGAACCATCCTAATTTTAAGCCAGTTTTTATTTCCTTTAGATTAGGATTTTTCCTTTCCTTAGGATATAACGTGCTATTGGTGGATAATGCCCTTCAAGGCACTATCCTAGTTTATTCCATTTTTCTTTTCCATCAGGTCAAAATTCTTCTTTTCTACATGATTAGACGTGCTAGTGGTGGATAACGACCTTCGTGGCTCCTTTTACTTTGGTTAGGATATTACATTTTCGTAGTATTAATAGTGTTAGTAGTGGATAATGCCTTTGTTGGCACCATCCTTATTTTAATCTAGTATTCATTTTCATTATGTTAGGATTCTTCCTTTCCTTAGGTGGTGGACAATAGCCTTCGTGGCACAATCCTAGTTTAATTCAAAATTCTTTTTTTTTTTGTTTGGATTCTTCCTTTTCTTATGATTAGACGTGCTAGTGGTGGACAATGCCCTTCGTGGTACTATCCTAGTTTAATCCAATTTTTCTTTAGGTTAGGATTCGTCCTTTCCGTATGATTAGACATTCTAGTTATGTACAATTCCCTATGTGCCACCTTACTAGTTTAACCAAGTTTTCTTTTCATTTAAGTTAGAATAATTCCATGCCTTATGATTAGATGTGCTAGTGGTAGGCAATGCCCTTCCTAGTACCATTTTAGTTTAATCTAGTTTTTTTTTTTTTTTTTTAAGTTAGGATTCTTCAATTCCTTAGGACCTCTTCAATTCCTTAGGATTAGTTGTAGGATTAGTTGTAGTAGTGGTGGATAATGCACTTCGTGGCACCATCCTTCTTTAATTCAATTTTTTTTTCCATTAGATTAGAATTTTTCCTATCCATAAGATTAGATATGCTTGTGGTGGAAAATGCCTTTCGTGGCACCATCCTAGTTTAGTCCAATGTTCTTTTTCGTTAGGTTAGGATTATTCCTTTTCTTGGGATTAGACATGCTGGTGGGGGATAACGCCCTTCAAGGCACTATCATAGTTAATCAAATTTTCTTTTCCTTTAGTTTAGGGTTTTTTCTTTCCTTAGTATTAGATATGCATATGGATAACGCCCTTAGTGGCACCAACCTTGTTTTAGTCCAGTTTCTTTTTCCTTTCCTTTAGGTTAGGGTTCTTACAAGGCACCTAGTATGAAACAAATTCTCCCTTTGGTTACTTTCTTCTTCTTTAACCTACATATTTAGAACTCAGCTAGAAACCAATAAATCTCCAACTACAGAATTTTCCTCATTATTATCATCCTCTAAAGATGGCATATCATCATCAACTTCTACTTGGGCATTTATCACCATCCCTTTTGTTTACGCGTTGGCATGCTATGCGTCCTCACCCTGACATTTAAAACACTTAATATCACGTGTTTTAGAGCTTAAAGCCTCAATGTTACCTGAAGTAGTAGCGGTCTCTGAGTTGGTAAGCATAGAGGATTTAAATTTTGGCTTATCCGATATGGTACATCAAGCCAAAAAAGTTTAAAAAAAAGCTCAAACGAAAAGGATTGGGTAGGAGGGGGCAACCTATACACTACAAGCTCATATCCTTGAAATAAGCATCCACAATCTTAAATCCTTGAGTTAGACTCTGCAATTTTTTTGTACAATCCCCTATAATTGTGACTAGGTATAAACCACTTCCTCATCGACTAATGGAAAAATATCGCTCAAGCTAAAACTCCTTGTTTAGCATGATGACTGGAATGCATGCTACTGCACTACTTGTATTACTCTATTTTATTTTTCTTCTACTATTGTAGTATTTTACAATCACTTCCACTGATTTTATGGATATTGATATTATTATTGATATTGTTATCACTGTCAATATTACTACTACTAATTCACTTTTTATTGATTTATGATTATGGAACACATGATTCTTATACTGAGCATGTGATATAAGATACTAAGTGGATACTAATATAGAATGATTAAACCTCATATGTATGCTGATTTGAATGTACTATATTGTTATGGATTCTGAGAGTTTTCATAGATGTTTTTAGTTTAATGATTTATACGATTTCCTTACTGTTATGACGTATGATTTGGGAATGATTTTTTACGGCTTATTTGATTCGACGTTTTTACTGATAGTTTATGCTACTGATAAAATAAATTGGATAATTGTGGTGGTCATTGATAAAACAATTCCTTTAAATTTGATTATAGGCTATGGCAATTTGGTATCATAGTAGTTGTTGGAAGAATTTTATTGTAAACCAAAGCTATATGAATTGATTGTGCGTAAAGCAGATTGGATATATTAAGATGTATTATTTTATATTTATAATTGATTGCATGTGTGAATTAATCATATAAGACTTTTGCAAGTGAATAGTTAAAATGTTGAAGATTGTCTATTAAGGATAGAGAAGTTCTTTGATAGCATGTAATGCCTTAATAATCGAAAGGTTCTATTTGTAGTGTTTCTATTTGAAGAAGAGGCTTAAAAATGGTGGATAGGAAAAAAAACAAGAGAAATTTTAAGGGAAAACCTATGCTGAGATCACTTGGGTGAACTCACTACAGTATTCAGGATATAGTTTGTACCTCCTATTCAATAACAGATGCAGAAAGCTTTCATAAGACTAGAATTTGGATGCAAGATAATGATGTAGTACGAAGCTAAGTTTATTATATTTGCTAGATATGCTCCTCAGGTGTTCTCTAAGTTAGTGGAATGGACTAGACTGATAAAGATGATTTGGCAATACCGGCATCTTGGTATATATGTACTCCATATACGATGTGAGCAAGAGAAGGACCAGAGATGAAACAAGTGGTTATAGATAAAGTGTTATTGTTAAGAATAGTAGATATAGTGAATTTAGGATATATGGATTGATAACATCTACTTGTAGCTACGATGAATGTATTTATGATGAAAGAAGACATTCGGATCAGTGTTACCTTCTAGCAGGAATATGGTTTTTATGCAGATAGTAAGGACACATGGTAATAGATTATCCTCAGAGAGGATTTGGAGAAATAATTAATTTTAGAGCAGGACAGTCTAGGCAGACTGAAGGATAGAGGACTGCAGAATCAAGAGCATATGGTGAAGATCTAAAAATAGGGATGATGATAGAGTTTTTAGTGGTAGTTAGACAGATTCTATTGTACTAGGCTGTGCATAATTTATAGTATCATGAAGATAGACTACGGCTTGAGTGTTCATGGAAAGATATTTATTTTGAATGATTTATTGATATACCATTTATTTCATAATTGAATAACATGAGATTGAATAAACTGTTTGAATGTATGATATATATTGATTAGTGATTTTGTGAAAACCCGAAAAATGCCGTTTTAGACCTCGCACGCTTTTCAAAGCACCGCGACGAGTTTTAAGTAAAAAAATTAATTGTTGTCAGATTTCGACTGGAATAATTTTATAAAATTCTACGCAAAATTCTAAGAAATTTGATATATATAACTTGTATTCAATTTCGCTTAAATTAAGAGATATAATTTTTAGAAGTTCAAAAATACCCAAAGTACCCATAATGTTTATTCAAGCATGGGTTGTTTAAGTGAGGGCATAGAGGTCTTTTGGCAAAACCCATTATCCCTCTATACAAAAACCGAAATCCTTCTCTTCTCCCCCATTCGTTCGTGTGGCCCGAACCAAGCGGAGAAGAGGGAGGAGCGCGCGGGTAGGAGCCGATTTCGGTGAGCTGGGGAGCGGATTCCGGCGGCCAATCTTGGAGGAAAGCGTAGGGAAATCCAAGGGAAGGTTAAGGTATGTGTTTTGCAAGAGTTTTTCTTCCTTTCCCTTGAGTTTTCCCTAAGGAATGAAAACTAGGGTTTTGAGAAAACTTAAGTTTTCTTTGAGATTCTTTTGAGAAACGTTTAGGGAAGGTTAGGGGGATGTCTCTAAACCCTAATGTGTATTTTCTTTTATCAAAATATGAGTTTTGAAAATTAAGGTTTTGCTTAAAATTGATCTTCTTTGGAAATGCCTTCACAAATGATATTTCTAAGGGTATGGGGAAGTTTTTTATGGGAAGACATTGTAAGGTTTAAGCAAAATTTTGAGTTTATGGATTTAGGGTTTTTCCCAAATGTTGCTTTTTAGAAAATCTCTTAACAAAGTTTGTTCCTAAGGGTTGTGGGAGTGTTCTAATGATGAAATTTTGACATTTTTCATAAAATACTAATTTTAATAATTTTAGTTTAATTTAAATCCGAAAATAGAATTATTTTAAATTAATTTAGATTATGGAGAAATTGTTATTTTGATTAATATTAATTAATTAGACAAAACTATGAATTTTTAAAATATGGATAATTGCCTTTTTGTTTTAAATGAGAGAGAGAGAGTGTGAGGGAGAGAGAAAACTTAGGATAATTTAAAATGAGAAGGAGAATGCTATTTTGATTTAGTTTGTAGATTTTAAGAATGAGAAATTGATACTTATAGGTGATTAATTGTGGTGACTTCGAAGGAAGAAGGACTAGCAAGAGGAAATCAGATTCCAAACTTCTGTAAGTATGCACTGTTCTTTATTTCAGTAATACTTTTGTTACCCTCAAGTTATATGCAATCATTATCCTTTACTGTTGTCAAATTCTTTATTGTTGTCAAGTGAATGATCATACAAATTACATGTTATGAGATGATATGAATACTATTTGAATGCTTGTATGTGCATGTTTAAAGGATGGAGTTCACCCCCTTATGGTACTAGCTGGGGACGCTGTACTCGTGCACGATAAAATGGTAAAGGATATGAAAAAGGAAAATAGTAAAGAAGTACCTTTATGGTACAGACGGTGACTCATGTGACGGTAGTATTATATATGAAAAGAGAAAGTTAAGTATAATGATATGAATATGGAAAGGAAAATGAAAGATGTGGTTTATGATATGATATGTTTAATGTTATGTTAAGTATGAATCATCTTTATGCTATGTTCATGTAAAATTGGCATTTAACATATTGTTCAGTTGGCTTGTTTACTGTAGTTTAGAATTGTGTATTACTTACTGATCTTTAGCTTAATGTTAGTTGTTAACATTTTCAGGTAAGCTTAAATTAATCATATGAGTAGAAGGGGCGGCAATGTTTATCGTAGGGGAGGAGCTCCGGAAGAAAGGTAAGGATGAAGAACATGTCTGCTTATATGTTTATGTGATTTCAAACTTTATTGTTATAGTGGCTCTTTCAAAATATTTTGGAGATTTATTTAGGGAATTGATAGATTTAGGAATTAGATATTTGACTTACCGTCCGACCTCTGTTCCCGCCTCGCCTACGCGAGCTCACCGGGCCGGGTCGTGACAAATTTGATGTGATCTTTTAATAAACTTTGGATTTAATTTTAACTTGATTTAGATTTTTTATGGAATTATTCAGAACGGGTTTATTTTATATCAATTTTGTGCCTGAATCTTTAAGAGATGTCAGGAATGATATTTTTCTAAGGTGTAGGTAGTGTGAAACCACTTAAGAAAAAAGAAGTTAAATTCTTAAACATTAAGGCGCCTTTCGGAGTAATGGTCAGAATTCATTAAGAAACTCTACAGTTAAGCTTGCTTATCCCAGAGAAATCTTAGGATGGGTGACCACCTGAGAAGTTACATTAATAGGATAAAAATGTAAGGCCCTTAAGCCTAAACTGACAACATCTCGATAATTAAGAATTTGGGCTGTTACAAATGTATCAGAGCAATATTACATCCAGAAGATGGGAACTAAGTGTCATATAAGCCAAAGTTCTTTGCCGTGGGAGCCATCTCTTTAACCCTATAGAATAAAGTACTACATGGTAGGAGTTATCACTTGAACTTGAAGGGCCACCTCTGTAATCTTATAAGTCTGGTGGATGATTTTGGGATAAAGATACTGATAAGTACGTTAGTTACTTAAATGAGAAAGATTATGAAACTCTTTAAGTATAAAGAAGCTAAACTTTTAAACATTAAGACGCGTTTTGGTGCAATTGTCAGAATTTCATTAAGAAACTTTGTAGTTAAGTATGCTCAGCCCAGAAAAATCTTGGGATTTATGACCTCCTAAAAAGTTTCACCAACAAGACAAAACTATCAGGCCCTCAAGTCAAAGCAGACAATGTCTTAATAGTTAAGAGTATTGGCTATTATAACTAAATTGTAATAGCACAATTTTTTAAAAATAAAATTTAAATGAATATCTGAATTTCAGTTTGAATTAGAGTATTGCAACACTAGGGGTGTCAATTTCGGGTCACGGGTCAGGTTCAGGTCGAACCCGGAACTGACCCGACATTTCCCATTTAAGTACATTAGTTACTTAAATGGGAAAGATTGTGAAACCCCTTAAGTATAAAGAAGCTAAATTTTTAAACATTAAGACGCCTTTTGGTGCAATTGTCAAAATTTCATTAAGAAACTTTGTAGTTAAGTATGCTCAGTCTAGAGAAATCTTGGGATTTTTGACCTCCTGAAATCGAGTCAACCCGACCCGACCCGCTACGGGTTCGACAGCGGCACGCGATGCACTTTTCGGGTTCGATAGCGTCTGACAGCAACACAGGCAGCAAGCGTTCGGCCGCAGCAACGGGCGGCGCCGACGAGTTGTGTGGGCAGCGGCGACGCGCTGTGGACTTGACCTTGGGTCCGTGACAATGACTGGGTAGACGCATGTCACGCGATTATGCACTGGCGCACTGCCGCTCTGGGCTGTTGGATCGCGAGCAGCCGGGCACCGCCACACTGGGCATACATGATGCACTTAAGTCCATATCTTTTTGCTTTAGTCATGGATGTTCTCACTAGACATTTGCAAGAGGATGTACCTTGGTTTATGCTTTTTGCTGATGATATTCTTCTTGTTGATAAGACTAGAGAGGGAGTTTAAGGTAAACTTGAATTATGAAGGTCAACTTTAGAGTCTAAAGGTTTTCTCTTGAGTAGATCTAAAACAAATATATAGAGTGTAATTTTAGTAGCAATAGACCTAGTGAGGGGATTGTGACTTTGGGCAATCAAGTCATTAATAAGATTACATGTTTTAAATATCTTGGATATATTGGTCAAAGTGATGGTGAAATTGATGGGGATATTGTCAGTAGAATTCAAGTTGGATGGTTGAAGTGGAGGAATGCATCGGGCTTTTTGTGTTATAGAAAAGTCCCCTCAAACTTAAGGGAAAATTCAATAAGATGGTGGTGAGACCTGCAATGCTTTATGGTGCCGAATGTTGGCCATTAAAAGAGAAGCATAATACTAAGCTAAGTGTTGCAGAGATGAGAATGCTTAGGTGGATGAGTGGCTTGACCCTTAAAGATAGGATACGAAATGAGCATATACGTGAAAAGGTTGGAGTAGCTCCACTGGAAGATAAGATTAGAGAGAGTCGCCTTAGATGGTTTGGTCATATTAAACGGAGGCCTTCTAATGACCCGGTTTGGAAAGTTGAGGTATTAGATTTCGCTTATGTTAAGAAAGGTAGAGGTAGACCTAAAAAGACTTGGTTAGAAAATATTAAAAATGATATTTCTTTATTAGATTTGAATGAGAATTTAACTTTTAACTGGTGGAAAAAAAGGATTCATGTAGCCGACCCCACGTAGTGGAACAAAGGATTGATGATGTTGCTGTTGTTGTTAGGATTAGTTCTGCTAGTGGTTGATAAAACCCTTCGTGGCACCATCCTGCTTTAATATAAATTTTTTTCTATTAGGTTAGAATTGTTCCTTTCCATAAGACTAGACATGCTTGTGGTGGAAAACGCCTTTCGTGGCACCATCTTAGTTTAATCCAATCTTCTTTTCCATAAGATTAGGATTATACCTTTCCTTGGTGTTAGACATGCTGGTGTGTGATAAGTCCCTTCGAGGCACTATCATAATTTAATTAAATTTTCTTTTTCTTTTCTTGGGAGTAGATATGCATGTGGATAACGCCCTTAGTGGCACCAACCTTGTTTTAGTCCAGTTTTCTTTTCCTTTAGGTTAGGGTTCTTCCTTTCCTTAGGATTAGACGTGCGAGTGGTGGATAATGCCATTCGTGGCACCATCAAAGTTTAAAACTAGTGTTTTTTCATTTAGGTTAGGATTCTTCCTTTCCGTACGATTAGACGTGCTAGTGGTGGACAACAACCTTCGTGGCACCATTATCTTTATTATAGTTTTCTTTTACTTTAGGTTATGATTTTTCCTTTACTTAGGATTTGACATGCTAGTTGTTGATAACGCCCTTTGTGACACTATCCTAGTTTAGTTCATTTTTCTTTTCCTTTAAGTATTTTCCTTTCCTTAGGATTAGACGTACTAGTGGTGGATAACACCCTTCATGACACGATCCTACTTTTAATATAGTTTAATTTTTCTTTAGGTCAGGATATTTCTTTTCCTTAGGATTAAGTCATTTAATTTTCCTTTAGGTGGATAAAGTCCTTTTTGGCACCATCCTATTTTAGTCTAGTTTTTTGTTGTTAGGTTAGAATTCTTCGTTTCCTTAGGATTAGACGTGCAAGTTGTGGATAGCGCCTTTCATGGCTCCATTCTAGTTTAATTCATTTTCCTTTTCCTTTTGGTTAGGTTTCTTTCTTTCCTTGGGATTAGACGTGCTAGTGGTGGATAACACCGTTCGTGGCACTATCCTAATTTAATCCAATTTTCTTTTCCTTTAGGATATGATTTTTCCTTTCATTAGGATTTAACGTAACATTCCCTTCGTGACACCATCCTAATTATCATACAGTTTTATTTTCCTTTAAGTTAGCATTCTTTCTTTCCTTAGAATTAAACTTTCTAGTGGTGGATAATGCCCTTCGTGGCATCGTCGTAGTTCAATCTAGTTTTTTTTCCTTTAGGTTAACATTCTTCATATCCTAACATTAGATGTATAAGTGGTGGATAACTCCCTTTGTGAGACCATCCTAGTTTAATCAAATTTTCTTTTCCTTTAAATTAGGATTCTTCTTTTTCGTACGGTTAGACATGCTAGTGGTGGACAACACCCTTCATGACATCATCCTAGTTTAATTCATTTTTCTTTTCCATTAGGTTAGGATTCTTCCTTTCCTAAGGATTAGATGTGCTAGTGGTGGATAACACCCTTCGTAGCATCATCCTGATTTTATCATGTTTTTTTTCTTTGGGTTAGGATTTTCCTCTACTTAGGATTTGATGCGCCGGTGTTGGATAACGCCCTTCGTGGCATTATCCTAGTTTTAATCTATTTTTTTTCCTTTAGGTTAGGATTCTTCCTTTCCTTAGGATTAGGCGTGCTAGTGGGGGATAACGCCCTTAGTGGCACCATCCTAGTTTAATCTTTTTTTCTTTTCATTTAAGTTTGGATTCTTGCTTTCCTTAGGATTAGATTTCTTGGTGGTGGAAAACACCCTTCGTGTTACCATTCTAGTTTAAACTAATTTTCTTTTCCTTATATTAGGATTCTTTCTTTCTGTAGGATTAGTCAAGCTAGTCATGCACAATGCCCTTTGAGGCACTCTACTAGTTTAATCTATTTTTATTTTCCTTTAGGTTAGGATTCTTCCTTTCCTAAGAATTAGACATGCTAGTAGTTTTTAATGTCATTCAAGGCACCATTTTAATTTAATCCAATTTTCTTTTCCTTAAGGTTAGGATTCTTTCTTTTCATAGGATTATATGTGATAGTGGTGGACAATGCCCTTCATGACACCATCCTAGTTTAATTCAATTTTTTTTTCTTTTAGGTTAAGATTCTTCCTTTACTTAGTATTAGATGTGCTAGTGGAGATTAACAACCTTTGTAACACAATCCTAATTTAATAATTTTTTTTCTATTAGGTTAGGATTTTCCTTTCCTTATTGTTAGATGCGTCGTTGTTGAATAATGCACTTCGTGGCTCCATTCTAGTTTACTTCACTTTTCTTTTCCTTTAGGTTTGGATTATTCCTTTTCTTCGGATTAGACATATTAATGGCGGATAACGCCCTTCGTGGAACCATCCTAATTTAATCTAATTATTTTTCCTTTAGTTTAATTTTCTTCCTTTCTATAAGATTAGATGTGCTAGTTGTGTACAATGCCCTTCTTGGCACGATACTAGTTTAATCCAGTTTACAATTCCTTTTGATTAGGCTTCTTCCTTTCCTTAGGATTAGACGTGGAAGTGGTGGATCATGCCCTTTGTGGAAACATCATAGTTTAATCAAGTTTTCTTTTTCTTTAGGTTTGGATTGTTTCTTTTCGTAGAATTAGACTTGCTAGTCATGTGCAACACCCTTTGAGGCATCATATTTGTTTAATCTAGTTTTCTTTTCCTTTTGGTTATGATTCTTCCTCTCTTCATGATTAGACGTGCTAGTGGTGGATAATATCCTTTGGTCACTATCCTTGTTTAATCATGTTTCTTTTTTCCTTTAGGTTATGATTCTTCCTTTCTTTAGGATTAGACTTGGTAGTGGTGGATAACACCCTTTGTGGCACCATCCTTTTTTAATCTAGTTTTTTTTATTTTTAGGTTATGATTCTTCATTTTCTTAGGATTAAACGTACTAGTGGTGGTTAACACCTTTCGTGGCACCATCCTTGTTTAATATAATATTCTTTTCATTTAGGTTATGATTCTTCTTTTCTGTAAGATTAGACTTACTAGTGGTGGACAACGCCCTTCATAGCACCATCCAAGTTTAATCCAGTTTTCTTTTCCTTTAGGTTAGCATTCTTTCTTTTCATACAATTAGACATGCTAGTGGTGAATTACACCATTCGTGGCATCAGCCTAATTTAATCCAATCTTCTTTTCGTTTAGGTTAGCAATCTTTATTTCCTGAGGATTTGACGTACAAGTGGTGGATTATGCCCTTCGTGACACCATTTTAGTTTAATCTTGTTTTCTTTTCCCTAGGTTATGATTCTTCCATTTTTTAGAATTAGACATGGTTGTTGTGGATAATGCCTTCGTGGCACCAGCTTAGTTTAATCTAGTATTCGTTTCCTTTAGGTCAGGATTTTTCTTATCTTTGGATTTGAAGTGCTAGTGGTGCCTCAAACCTTCGTAGCACCATCCTAATTTTAGCACAATTTTCTTTTCCTTTAGTTTTGCATTCTATCTTTTCTTAGAATTATAGGTGCTAGTGGTGGATAATGCCCTTTGTGACACCATCCCAGTTTAATCTAGTTCTTTTCCTTTGTGTTAATATTCTTTCTTTCCTAAGAATTAGATGTTCAAGTGGTGGATAATGCCCATTGTGGCAGAATCATAGTTTAATAAAAAATCTTTAGGTTTGAATTCTAACTTTCCATAGGATTAGAAGTTCTTTGGGTATGTTAATAGGATTAGAAGTTCTTTGTATTCAATTCTTTCTACTTTTTCATCAGGCCTAATAAAGCAACTAGTGAATCCTATGATATATTTTATCCAATATAAACTTATAATTTAAATTAGTGATCATTCTATAATGCATTCATGACATTTTTTTTTTGCCTTATTTGAAAGACAACCATATAAAAAGTCATTTTTGCTATCATCGCTCTGTTGTAATACTAAAGTTTTTTTTTTTAATTTTTTTTTACATAAACATACTTATGTAGTTTTTATTATTCAAAATTTTAATTTATGTAGCTTAATTTTTGTCCTATAAAGAAAACACAACAAATTTAACCATTGGTCAACCTTCATGATAAGTTCATCATGGGGATTAGAAAGAGATGTAGAACCCCCAAAATGTATTCAATATTTGTAGGTTATTTCATTAACTACATTTTTGATATCTTATTTTATTTTTTGTTGTCATAGATTTTTTTCTTTACGATGAAAGAGTTATTGTATTTTTGATTTATAATAAGAATTAAGCTCTAATTCTTTTTAATTAAGTCAGAGTGAAATATAATATTGATAACAATACGTGCATCAATTTTTATGCATTGATCTTTTTTTTTCTGCTTTGTTCTTTTTTGCTTTTTGTTTTAGTATTAGATTTTGCTTATTGCCCAACACAACTACATTAGTTCTTAATTTTGTTGAATCTGGATATAATCTATTTCACTCCATCAATTATGAAAATGATTTGGCCATATCCCATGTAGACAATCACAACTGACATGCATACTTTAGCTTTTTGTTGAAGGAAATGCCAAGGTATCATCTGCACTATGAGCTTTATGCTTAACCCTATTAGTATCCTTGTAGCACACTTTTCTTTGCTTCTTGTGCAAAGGAAATTACAAACTCTACATAGGTTAATATGATAAATTTATAATACAAATCATGGTCTTCAAAATCATTCTCTAATACTATTTATATGGTATCTATTTCACCTCCTAACTCTTTTTATTTTTTTATCACATTATATTTTACAAACAATTGATCAAACAATAGTAGAAAGTGGTTGCAAGAATTGAAGCATAATTGCATACTGATCCTTATGCTTCTTCCAACATAGATGACGTTCTTTTTGAAAAGAAATGCATATTAAGAAGGCAGAAGAAATGTAAAGTGCATTCTTCGATCTTCTAGTTTGGTTGTCCTTGCTTGGTATTTTCTTAAGATCAATTCAAATTACCAGGGGCAAATAAATAGAAGAAAATAAAATGCATAAAAATATCATTCGTGTCGCCATACTAGTTTAATCAAGTTTCCTTTCTTTTAGAATATGATTCTTTTAATTTAGGTTAGGATTCTTCCTTTCCTTATGATTAGACGTGCTAGTGATGGATAACTCCCTTCGTGGAACCAACCTAGTTTAATCCAATTATCTTTTCTTGTAGGGTATGATTTTTTTTCCTTATAATTAAACGTTCTAGTGGCAAAAAATGCCCTTCGTGGCACCATCTTTATTTTATTCCAATTTTCTTTTCCTTTAAATTAGAATATTTCGTTTCCTTAGGATTATACGTGGCATTGGTGGATAACATACTTCTTGGCACCATCCTAGTTTAATTCAATTTTCTTTTTTTTTTCTTTAAGTTAGGATTCTTCCTTTCCATAAGATTAGACGTGCTAGTGGTGGACAACCATTCGTGGCACCTTACTAATTTAATACATTTTTTTCTTTTCCTTTAGGTTAGGATTTTTTCATTCATTAGGATTAGATGTGCTAGTAGAGGATAATGCCCTTCGTGGCACCATCCTAGTTTAGTTATATTTCCTTTTTCATTAGGTTAGGATTTTTTTCCCTTAGAATTAGAAGTGCTAGGAATGGATAACGTCCTTCATGGCACTATCCTAGTTGTAATCCAATTTTTTTTCTTTTAGGTTAAAATTCTTCCTTTTCTTAGGATAACGTTCTTCATCGCATAATCCTAGTTTAAACCAATTTTCTTTTCATTTAGGTTATATTTCTTCCTTTTTTTAGGATTAGACGTGCTAGTGGTGAACAATGCCCTTTATGGCACCATCCTAGTTTAACCCAGTTTTCTTTTCCTTTAGGTTAGGATTCTTCATTTCTGTAGGATTAGACATTCTAGTCGTGCACAACTCCCTTTGTGGCACGGTACTATTTTAATCCAGTTTTCTTTTCATTTAAGTTATACTTCTTCCTTTCCTTAGGATTAGATGCGCTAGTGGTGGATAATGCCATTCCTGACACCATACTAGTTTAATCTAGGTTTCCTTTTATTTTAAGTTATGATTATTTATTTTTTTAGTATTAGATGTGCAAATGGTGGATAACATCCTTCGTGGCACCATCCTAGTTTAATCTAATTTTCTTTTGCATTACATTAGGATTCTTCCTTTTCATAAGATTAGACATGCTTGTGGTGGAAAATGCCCTTCGTGGCACCATCCTTATTTAATTCAGTCTTCTTTTCCTTTAGGCTAGGATTAGAGACGCTTGTGGGGGATAACGTCCTTCGAGGTGCCATCCTAGTTTAATCAAAATTTCTTTTTATTTTGGTTTGAATTTTTTATAATTTTAGTAGCAATAGACCTAGTGAAGGGATTGTGACTTTGGGTGATAAAGTCATTAATAAGAGTACACGTTTTAGATATCATGGATCTATTGTTCAGAGTGATGTTAAAATCGATGGGGATATTATCAGCAGAATTCATGTTGGATGGTTGAAGTGGAGGAATGCATCGGGATTATTGTGATCAAGAAAAGTACATTTCAAACTAAAGGAAAAATTTTATAAGATGTTAGTGAGGCCTGCTATGCTTTATGGTGTCGAATGTTGTCCATTAAAAGAAAGGATAATACTAAGTTAAGTGTGACAGAGATGAGGATGTGCAGGTGGATGAGTGGCTTTACCCTTAGAGATAGGATACAAAATGAGCATATACGTGAAAAGGTTGGCGTAGGTCCAGTAGAAGATAAGATTAGAGAGGGTCGCCTTAGATGGTTTCGTCACATAAAACGGCGGCCTTTTGATGACCTGGTCAGGAGAGTAGATGTATTAGATTTGACTTATGTTACGAAAGGTAGAGGCAGACCTAAAAAGGCTTGTTTAGAAAATATTAGGAATAACCTTTCTTTATTAGATTTAAATAAGAATTCGACTTTTAATAGGACACAATGGAGAAAAAAAGATTCATGTAGCCTACCCCACATTGTGGGATAAAGGCTTGTTGTTGTTGTTGTTTGGTTAGAATTTTTCCTTAGGATTAGATGTGCTAGAGTTGGATAACGTCCTTCGTGGCACTATCAAAGTTTAAAACTAGTATTCTTTTCCTTTAGGTTAGAATTCTTCTTTTGCGTAGGATTAGAGGTGCTAGTGGTGGATAATGCTCTTTGTGGCACCATCCTAGTTTAATCCAATTTTCCTTTAGATTAGGATTCATTCTTTTTGTAGGATTAGACATTTTAGTCGTGTACAACGCCCACTATATTTGTTAAATCTAGTTTTCTTTTCATTTAAGGTAGGATTCTTCTTTATCATAGGATTTGATATGCTAGTGGTGGACAATGCCCTTCGTGGAACTATCATAGTTTAATTCAATTTTCTTTTTCTTTAGGTTATTAGTTGTACTTTTCTCAGGATTAGACGAGCTAGGGTTCGATAATGCACTTCGTGGCATTATCCTCATTTAATCTAATTTTTTTTCTTAAGTTATGATTTTTCCTTTCCTTTGGATTAAAAGTGCTAGTTGTAATGCCCTTCGTAGCACTATTCTTATTTTAATGCAGTTATTTTTTCTTTAAGGATATAATTCTTCCTTTTCTTAGGATTAGACATGCTTGTGGTGAACAATGTCCTTCATGGCACCATTCTAGTTTAATAAAAAAATTCTTTCCTTCTAGGTTAGGATTTTTTCTTTTCGTTGGATTAGACATGCTAGTCGTGTACATTGCCTTTCGTAGCACAATACTAGTTTAATCCAGTTTTCTTTTCATTTAGATTATGATTCTTCCGTTCCTTAGGATTAGACGAGCAAGTGGTGGATAACGCCCTTCATGACACTTAATAATGTAATCTAGTTTTCTTTTCCTTTAGGTTAGGATTCTTTCTTTCTGTAGGATTAGACGTTCTAGTTGTGCTCAACAACCTTCTGACATCATACTAGTTTAATCCAATTTTCTTTTCATTTAGATTAGAATTCTTCATTTTCTTAGGATTAGATGAGCTAGTGTTGGACAATGCTCTTTTGGCACCATATTAATTTAATCCAGTTTTCTTTTTCTTTTAAGTTAGGTTTGTTTATTTCCTTTATATTAAATGTGCTAAGGGAAAGAAAATGCCCTTCGTGGCACCATCTTAGTTTAATCTAGTTTTCTTTTCCATTACATCAAGATTCTTTTGCTTTTGGTTAGGTTTCTCCCTTTTCTTAGGATTATACGTGCTATTGGTGGACAATGCATTTCGTGGCACCCTCCAAGTTTAACCCAGTTTTCTTTTTCTTTAGGTTAGGATTCTTCCTTTCTGTAGAATTAGACGTTCTAGTTGTGCACATTATCCTTCGTGGCACCATACTAGTTTAATTCAGTTTTCTTTTCATTTATGTTAGAATTCTTCATTTCCTTAGGATTAGAAGTGCTAGTAGTGGACAATGCCCTTCTTGACACCATACTAGTTTAATCTAGTTCTCTTTTTCTTTTAAATTAGGATTCTTCATTTTTATAGTACAATATTTTTTATTCTTTTAGGTTATGGTTTTTCTTTTTTTTTTAGGATTAAAAGTGTTAGGGTTGGATAACGCTCTTCATGGCACCATCCTCCAATTATATTTTCTTTTAGGTTATGATTCTTTTTTTCCTTCGGATTAAATGTGCTAGTTGTGGACAATGCCATTCGTGGCACCATCCTAGTTTAATCCAATATTCTTTTCTCTTAAGTTACGATTATTCATTTTCATAGGATTAGACGTGCTAGTCGTGTACAACGCCCTTCGTGGAACAATACTAGTTTAATCCAGTTTTCTTTTCATTTAGGTTAGGATTCTTATGTTCCTTAGGATTAGACATGCTTGTGGTGGATAATGTCCTTTTTGGCACCATCTTAGCTTAATCTAATTTTCTTTTTATTTAAGTTAGGATTCATCCTTTCTGTAGGATTAGACGTATTAGGGATGGACCACGCCCTTTATGATACCATCCTATTGTAATCAAATTTTCTTTTCTTTTAGGTTAGTATTCTTCCTTTCCTTAGGATTAGACATATTAGTGATGTACCACATCCTTCATGATATCATCGTAGTTTAATCCTATTTTATTTTCCTTTAGGTTAACATTTTTTCTTTCCTTAGAATTAGACGTGCTAGGGGTGAATAACGCCCTTCGTTGCGCTATCCTAGTTTAATCAAATTTTCATTTCCATTAGGGTATCATTCTTTCTTTCCTTAGGATTAGACGTGCAAGTGGTGGATAATGCCATTTGTGGCACCATCATATTTTAATACTGTTTTCTTTTCCTTTAGATTAGGATTTTTCAATTCCTTAGGATTAGATGTGCTAGTGGAGGATAATGCCCTTTGTGGCACCATCCTAGTTTAGTTATATTTCCTTTTCCATTAGGTTAGGATTTTTTTTTCTTTAGGATTAGAAGTGCTAGTGATGGATAACGTCCTTCATGACACTATTCTAGTTTTAATCCATTTTTTTTCTTTTAAGTTAAAATTCTTCCTTTTCTTAGGATAATGCTCTTCTTCACATAATCCTAGTTTAATCTAATTTTCTTTTCATTTAGGTTATGTTTCTTCCTTTTTTTAGGATTAGACGTGCTAGTGGTGGACAATGCCCTTCATTGCACCATCCTAGTTTAACCCAGTTTTCTTTTCCTTTAGGTTAGGATTCTTCATTTCTGTAGGATTAGACATTCTAGTCATGCACAACTCCCTTTGTGGCACCATACTAGTTTAATCCAGTTTTCTTTTCATATAGGTTATACTTCTTCCTTTCCTTAGGATTAGATGTGTTAGTGGTGGATAATGCCCTTCCTGACACCATACTAGTTTAATCTAGATTTCCTTTTATTTTAAGTTATGATTCTTTATTTCTTTAGTATTAGATGTGCAAAGGTGGATAACGTCCTTAGTGGCACCATCCTAGTTTAAACTAATTTTCTTTTGCATTACATTAGGATTCTTCCTTTTCATAAGATTAGACATGCTTGTGGCGGAAAATGCCTTCGTGGCTCCATCCGTATTTAATCCAGTCTTCTTTTCCTTTAGGTTAGGATTAGAGGCGTTTGTCGGGGATAACGTCCTTCGAGGCACCATCTTAGTTTAATCAAAATTTCTTTTCATTTTGGTTAGAATTTTTTGTAATTTTAGTAACAATAGACCTAGTGAGGGGATTGTGACTTTGGGCGATAAAGTTATTAATAAGAGTACACGTTTTAGATATCTTGGATCTATTATTCAGAGTGATGGTGAAATTACATCGGGATTGTGACTTTGGGCGATAAAGTTATTAATAAGAGTGCACGTTTTAGATATCTTGGATCTATTATTCAGAGTGATGGTGAAAAAGATGGGAATATTATAAGCAGAACTCAAGTTGGATGGTTGAAGTGGAGGAATACATCGGTATTGTTGTGATCAAGAAAAGTACTTCTCAAACTAAAAGGAAAATTTTATAAGATGGTAGTGAGGCCTGCAATGCTTTATAGTACCGAATGTTTGTCATTAAAATAGAAGCATAATACTAAGTTAAGTGTTGCAGAGATGAGGATGCTCAGGTGGATGAGTGGCTTTACCCTTAGAGATAGGATAAGAAATTGGCATATACGTGAAAAGGTTGGAGTAGCTCCAGTAGAAGATAAGATTAGAGAGAGCCGCCATAGATGATTTGATCACATAAAACGACGGCCTTCCGATGACCCGGTTAGGAGAGTAGAGGTATTAGATTTGACTTATGTTAAGAAAGGTGAGGCAGAACTAAAAAGACTTGGTTAGAAAATATTAGGAATGACCTATCTTTATTAGATTTAAATGAGAATTTGACTTTTAAAAGGACACAATGGAGAAAAAAAGATTCATGTAAAATTTTTCCTTAGGATTAGATGTGCTAGAGGTTGATAACGTCCTTCGTGGCACTATCAAAGTTTAAAACTAGTATTCTTTTCCTTTAGGTTAGAATTCTTCTTTTCCGTAGGATTAGAGGTGCTAGTGGTGGATAATGCTCTTTGTTGCACGATCCTAGTTTAATCTAGTTTTCCTATACGTTAGGATTCATTCTTTTCATAGGATTAAACATTTTAGTCATGTACAACGCCCACTATATTAGTTAAATCTAGTATTCTTTTCATTTAAGGCATGATTCTTCATTTTTATAGGATTTGATATGCTAGTGGTGGACAATGCCCTTCGTGGAACTATCATAGTTTAATTCAATTTTCTTTTTCTTTAGGTTATTATTCCTACTTTCCTCAGGATTAGACGAGCTAGGGTTCGATAATGCGCTTCGTGGCATTATCCTCGTTTAATCTAATTTTTTTATTAGGTTATGATATTCCTTTCCTTTGGATTAAAGTGCTAGTGGTAATGCCCTTTGTGGCACCATTCTTATTTTAATGCAGTTATCTTTTCTTTAAGGATATAATTCTTCCTTTCCTTAGGATTAAACATGCTTGTGGTGAACAATGTCGTTCATGGCACCATCCTAGTTTAATACAAAATTCTTTCCCTCTAGGTTATGATTATTTCTTTTTATAGGATTAGACATTCTAGTCGTGTACGTTGCCCTTCGTAGCACCATACTAGTTTAATCCAGTTTTCTTTTCATTTAGATTAGGATTTTTCCGTTCCTTAGGATTAGACGAGCAAGTGGTGGATAACGACCTTCATGACACTATAATAATTCAATCCAGTTTTCTTTTCTTTTAGGTTATGATTCTTTCTTTCCGTAGGATTAGACGTTCTAGTCGTGCTCAACAACCTTCGTGGCATCATACTAGTTTAATCTAATTTTCTTTTCATTTAGATTAGAATTCTTCCTTTCTTTAGTATTAGATGTGCTAGTGTTGGACAATGCTCTTCTTGGAACCATATTAATTCAATCTAGTTTTCTTTTTCTTTGAAGTTAGGTTTCTTCATTTCCTTTATATTAGATGTGCTAAGGGAAAGAAAATGCCCTTCGTGGCATCATCTTAGTTTAATCCAGTTTTCTTTTCCATTACATTAAGATTTTTTTGCTTTTGGTTATGTTTCTCCCTTTTCTTAGGATTAGACGTGCTATTGGTGGACAATGCGTTTCGTGGCACCATCCTAGTTTAACCCTGTTTTTTTTTTCTTTAGGTTAGATTCTTCCTTTCTGTTGGATTAGACGTTCTAGTTGTGCACATTATCCTTCGTGGCACCATACTAGTTTAATTCAGTTTTCTTTTCATTTAGGTTAGAATTCTTCCTTTCCTTAGTATTAGATGTGCTAGTGGTGGACAATGCCCTTCCTGACAACATACTAGTTTAATCTAGTTATCTTTTTCTTTTAAATTAAGATTCTTCATTTTTATAATACAACATTTTTTTTTCTTTTAGGTTAGAATTTTTCTTTTCTTTAGGATTAAAAGTGTTAGGGGTGGATAACGCTCTTCATGGCACCATCCTAGTTTTAATCCAATTATATTTTCTTTTTGGTTAGGATTCTTTTTTTTTTCTTAAGATTAAACGTGCTAGTGGTGGATAATGTCATTCGTGGCACCATCCTAGTTTAATCTAATATTCTTTTCTCTTAGGTTATGATTCTTCCTTTTCATAGGATTAGACTCGCTAGTTGTGTACAATGCCCTTCATGGAACAATACTAGTTTAATCCAGTTTTCTTTTCATTTAAGTTAGGATTCTTATGTTCCTTAGGATTAGACATGCTAGTGGTGGATAATATCCTTTTTGGCACCATGTTAGCTTAATCCAATTTTCTTTTTATTTAAGTTAGGATTCTTCCTTTCTGTAGGATTAGACGTTTTAGGGGTGGACCAAGCCGCCCCTTTATGATACCATCCTAATATAATCAAATTTTCTTTTCTTTTAGGTTAGTATTTTTCCTTTCCTTAGAATTAGACATATTAGTGATGTACCACATCCTTCATGATATCATCCTAGT
>NW_021318876.1:3205759-3208804 GCF_001605985.2 Dendrobium catenatum
ATCATTTGGCCTTCTTTTTATAGACGGGAGTGGAGCAACGATCGAGAAGCTGTCGCGGGATTTTGGCAGAAATCCCGGAACGGCGCTGCTGAACAGTGTCTCGGCGAGACTTCGGCAGGATTCACAGGATTTCAGTCCGAGGTTTGCGGGATATCCGGAATTTTGGGTAGCAGCTCGATGGATACGAGGTATGCAGATTTTTGATCTTTTGGTTATTACGTAGAGGTCAACAGAATCCTAATATAAAGGAAAAGAAAATTGGTTTAAACTAGAATGGTACCACGAAGATGTGTTTTACATCATTAAGACATCTAATCTTAAGGAAATGAAAAATACAAACCTAAAGGAAAAGAAAACAAGATTAAACTAGGATTAATGTAGGCAAGGGGGGGTCAAATCAAATCCTAAATTTTGGTTTTGACTGCTCTTAGGTTTGCTAGCCCATTAATATTTTGAGTTGAAATTTAGCTCATTATGAGCTGGTTTTTAGCTCATTTGTTTATGAATTAGTGGAAGCTCGTTATGGTGGATTTTGGCCCTTTCTCTTCCCCATGCTGCCTCTCGATTTTCTCCTTGTCTCCTCGGTTTCTCTTGGGCTTTTGTTGTTCCCGTGCTTTGGCCCTTTGTTTCCTGAGCTGGCTGGTTTTCCTATGCATTGACCCTTTGTTTCATGTGCTGGCTGGTGTTCCCGTGGGCTGGCTGCTTGCAAGGTTCCCGTGGTTGGCTGCCTGGTTCCCGTGGCTGGTTGCTTGGCTCCCGTAGTTGGCTGCTTGGTTCCCGTGGCTTCTCTTCTTTGTTTCCTGTACCGAATGAGGGCTGCTGTTTGGTGGATGTTGGGTGGGGATTTCCATGAGTTTTTCCCTAATTTCTATGCAGTTATTCTGCTGCAGTTTTTGTGGGACGTTGTGCTGTTTTAGTGGCTGTTCGGTGGCTATTTTAGGAGTGAATGCTGCCCCATTTTGGTGGCTTTTCAAGTGCTATTTTGGGATTAAATCTGGGCTGATTTCTAGATAGATTTTTGGAATTACTTTAAAGGAATTTAATGAAGATAAAAGGGCTATTTGGCTGCCCTCTTTGGCCCTATAAATAGGAGATGTTTGGGATGTTAAAACAATGGTGAAAATGTGATTTTTGGAATGGAAAAACTGAAGGTTTTTCTTGGAAAAGCTTGAGAGCTTTGTCCACTCTTCTTCTTCTCTATCTTGGGATAACTTGCGAGTTACGCCTATATTAATTCTCGGCTTCTTATCTCTTCTTCTACCCGCAAGAATCCACCACACCTGTATCCTTCTTCTCGACGATTTGCAAGTTCCTTTAGGTTTGTTATGTCCAAGTTTGTAAGGTGTTTGTGTCCAAGTTTGTAAGGTGTTTGTGTTCAAGAGTTGTGTCTTTATATGATTTAAAAGGTGTCTTTTTAGTATTTTATATTTTTTTGTAGTATTTTGTGTATCTTCTGTTATATTTTAATTTATAGTAAGAGTTGTATTTTGCTTGCAAAAATTTGGGGAGCCCCAAATTTTTGCTTGCATCAAATTTGGTATCAGAGCCTAGATTTCTATCTTCCTAGGTCTCTTTTCGAGTCTTTTTTTTTTTTTGTGTTTAGAAAAATGGAAAAAGCTAAAAAATGAGTCCATTGTGAAAGAATGCAACCCAGAAGATTCTGAATTTCAAAAACCAATGAACAAATGGATGCCGTCATAAGGGAGTTCAACTAATCCATTTCAGAATGAATTATACAAACTTCAATTGAAGATGCATGTGTGTACGGAGAAGTACATGAAAAAGAAGCAATTGTTGCAAGCTCAATTTATGCAAGAACGAGATGAAATTCTAAAAATGTATAAAGTAAAAATTCAAGAGCTTGATGCCCTTCCACTGTCTCCTCGGAAAAAACTAGACTAAAATAGAATGGTGCCAAAAAGGACTTTATCCACCTAAAGGAAAATTAAAGGACTTAATCCTAAGAAAATGTCATGACCTAAACAAAAATTAAACTATATTAAAATTAGGATGGTGCCATGAATGGTATTATCCACCACCAGTACGTCTAGTCCTGAGGACAGGAAAATACTAATCTAAAGGAAAAGAAAAAGGTATTAAATTGGGATAGTGCCACGAAGGACATAATCAACCACTAGCACGTCAAATCCTAAGGAAAGGAAGAATCATAACCCAAAGTAAAAGAAAACTGTAATAACGAGAATGGTGCCACAAAGGGCGTTATCCACCACTAGCGCATCTAATCCAAAGGAAATGAAGATTCCTAACCTAAAGAAAAAGAAAAGTATACTAAAACAAGGTTGGTGTCACGAAGGGCGTAACCCACCATTAACACGTCTAATCCTTAAGAAATGAACAATGCTAACTAAAAGTAAAGGAAAATAAGGATGGTTGCACAAAAGGCATTATCCACCACGCGCACGTGTAATCGAAAGAAAGGGAAGAATCCTAACCTAAATGATAAGAAGCTAGATTAAAACTAAGATAATGCCACGAAGGGCGTTATCTACCACTAGCACATCTAATGCTAAAGAAAAATAAAATTCTAACCTAAAAGAATCGAAAACTGGACTAGGATGGTGCCATGTAGGGCGTTATCGACCGCTTGCACATCTAATCATATAGAAAGGAAAAATCCGAACAAAAAGGTAAATAAAACTTGAATAAACTAGGATGGTGCCTTAAAGAGCGTTATCCACGACTAGAACGTCATATCCCAAGGAAAGGAAAAATTTTAACCTAAAACAAAAGAAAATTAGATTAAAACCAGGATGGTGCCACGAAGGGTTTTGTCCTCTACTAGCGCATCAAATCTAAAGGAAAGGAAGAAACCTAACCTGAAACAAAAGAGAACATTATTAAAATATGATGTGCTAAAAATGGCATTATCCACCACTTGCACGTCTAATAGTAAGGAAAGAAAGAATGTCACCCTAATGATAATGAAAACTTGATTAAACTAGGATGGCGCAACGAAGGGCATTATTCACCCCTTGCACATCTAATTCTGATGTAAGCAAATTAAAGCAAACACAAAGAGAGAAC
>NW_021318876.1:3208904-3213110 GCF_001605985.2 Dendrobium catenatum
TCTTCAGGATTAGGAATTTTCTTCCGTTGTTATTCATAAGGATATAAGCAGTGTTGGATGTATAGGAATTATAAGTCCAGTATACATATAACCCCACTCCCAGAGCAATATATTAGTTTATTTTGATTTATTCTTTTCCATTAGGTTTCAACGATTCTTCTTTTCAACAAGATTGATGTGTTAGTAGTGGATAATTCCTCCTGTGACACCATCCGTAGTTCTTAACTCCCAATCTATTTTTTTTTTACTTTGATTAAGGAATTCACTCTATTTTGTAGGATTACAAAGAGTGCTTAGATGATACGATTATGCCTTTAGGTAGGGCAGCTTCTTCGTCCTTAAATCCATTCGCTCGATAGTTTCGTAATTAAGGCTTAGAGGATTCTCTCATTTACTTAGGATTAAAGTGAGTTAAGTGGTTTGAGGGCAATGCCATTCGGTTGAGCAGCAGATCCAAATCTTATCGAACCACAACCGTAGTTGTCAATCGCAATTTTTTTGCTTCTTTCTGTCTAGATTCTTCCATTTTCTTGTGATCTAGACGTGCTAGTGGTAGCCAAAAGGCCATATCGGTGCCGCACATAGAATAATCCTAATTTCAATTCTGGCAGCGTTTCTTACTAAAGTCTAACGAGTAATTCAATTCATTTTGTAAGTTGGCTGAGAAATAATCGCTTCAGTACTCATCATAAGCCCTCTATTGTACAGTAAGGCACGATCATATTTTTTTCTAATTTTTTTTTTCTTTAGGTTACGTATTCTACCTTTAGAAAAAACACCCTTTGATATCTCCGATCCTAATATACATCAATAGCTCTTTGTCGTTTTTTGTCCATCAAGTCTTGAGGATTTTTCTTATATTAGGATTAAGAATTGTGCGTGGGTGGTGGGGATAGTCATTCGGGTGGCAGCATCCTAGTTACTCGCACATTTTTTTTTCCTTATGTTTGGATTATCCCTTTTCTTTGGGTTAGACGTATTTAGTGCTGGATAATCGTTCGCCGCAATCCCTGCTAGTTTTTAAAGTCTGAATTTTTCTATCGTTATGTTAGGATTCTTCTTTTTACGATTGTGATGTGGTGTCATGTGCAATGCCTTTCTTTGGAATGGATACTAGTTTAAGTCCAGTTTTCGAATTCTTTTTTGGGTTAGGATTCTTTCTTTCTAGGATTAGACAGTTGGAAGTGTGGGATTATTGCTTCGTTGCGATTACATCTATTGTTTTATTAAAGTTTTTTTTTTTCATTTAGATTTGAATTTTTTCCTTTTCCTTAATATTAAAGTATTAGTGGTGGAGTAGTGCCTTTGTGGCACCGTCCCTAGTTTTTAATTCGTTTTCTATTTTCTTCAGGTTAGATTCTTCATTTCATTAGGAGTTAGGCGTGCTAGTGGGGGATAATGCCCTCATGGCGTATCCTAAGTTTCATCTAGTTTTCTTTTTTCCTTAGGTTAGAATTCTTCCTTTCCGTAGGATTAGACGGATTAGTTAATACAACCACTTTAACAGCCATACGTAGTTTATCTTGTTTTCTTTTCCTTTTGATTATGATTCTTCATTTCGTTAGTATTAGATGTGTTAGTGGTGGAAAACGCCCTTAGTGAAATCTTCTAGTTATCCAGTTTAATTTTCTTTTTGGTAGGATTTTTCTTCCTTAGATTAAACGTGCTAGTGGTAGATAATCGCATTCGTGAATCATCATAAATTTACCATATTTTCTTTCTTTAGGTTAGGATTCTTTCTTTCTTAGATATGACATGCTAATTGTACTAAGCCTTTTTCACGTGCTTAATTTATTCCAATTTATTTTCGTTTACGTTGGATTTTCTTTCCTTAAAGATTAGATGCACTGTGGTGTATAATTCCCTTGTGGCACCATCCTAGTTATTTTAGTTTTTTTTTTTTAGGATTAGATTTTTTTCTAAACTATAGGATTAGACTGCTGAGATGGACACAACTATTTATCCGTTTTTTTTTTTTCATTTAAGGTTAGGAGAATTTTCCTTTCTTAGAATTAGACTGCGCTAGTTGTAAACTTTAGTGACACCATCTTTAGATTTAATTAATGCCAGTTTTCATTATCCTTTTTTTTTTGGATTAATTCCTTTTCTTTAGGATATGAAGTGCTACGTGGAGAATAACCGCCCTTCGTAGCACCATCTTGAGTTTTATCACAATTTTTTTCCTTTAGGTTAAGATTTTCTTTTTGTAGGAATTAGCGTGCTAGTCGTGTACAATGCATTCATTGCCAGCATAACAAGTTTAAATACATTTTCTTTTCATTTAGGTTTGGATTGGTTTCGTTTCTTAGGATAAGACAGCAAGTGGTAATAATGCTCTTCTGGACCATCTAATTTAAATTTCCAGTTTTTTTTTCCTTCAAGTTAAGATTTTTTTCTTTCTATAAGATTAGATATGCTTAAAGGTGGACGCCATCTTAAGGTTTAATTTTTCAGTTTTCTTTTCTTTAAGTTAGGGATTTTTTCCTTTCCTAGGATAGAATGCGCTAAGTGAGTGGACATACCCTTCGTGGCACATCTTAGTTTTAAAGACCGTTTTCTTTTCATTTATATTTAGTGTATTCTCTTGCTTAGGATATGACGTGCTGTGTGAATAACGCCTTACGTGTGAAGCCATCCGTAGTTTATCACGATTTCTTTTCGCTTTAGGGTTGGATTGCTTCTTTTTATAGGATTTTACGTAATAGTGTGTTACAATGCCTTCTTGGCACATACTAGTGCATATAAAATTCATTTTAGTTATAGAGTATAGTGTGTTCCATTCTTAGATTAGAAAGTGCTAGGTTGTGGATATTGTCATTCATGGCACCATACCTAGTTTATTCCAGTGTTTTTTTTTCTTTAGGTTCAGATTTTCTTTTTCCGTAGGATAGACGATATAGGGGTGGACACTATCTGAGTTAATCTAGTTTTATTTTCATTTTAGGTTTATGGATTTTTTCTTTCCTTAGAGTGTGACGCACTTGAAGTGGACAACACCCTTCGTGGCACATTCTTATTTTAAAATCCAATTTTCATTCACTTATTTTTGTGGATTAATGCTTTTCTTGAGGTATAATGAGTGATAGTGGTGGATAATGCTTCATGACACATCATATTTTCATGGTTTCTTTCTTTTTGTTTAGGATTTTCGTTTATAGAGACTAAGACGTGCTAGTGGGCGATTAACATTAATTCATGGCACCATCCATTTTAATCAATTTTTTTCTTATAAGTTTAGCAATTTTATAATTTCTTAGTATTAAAAGTACTAGTGGTGATAAACCTTGTCGTGGCACATCCTTATTTTAATCGCAGTTCTTTTTCCATTAGGTTTGGAGTCTTCTTTCCCAAGGATTAGGATCTGTTAGCTGTACAATGCCTTGTCTGGCACAATACTAGTGTTATATATTTTCTTCTTCATTTATGTAGAGGATTCTTTTTTCCTTTAGGATAGACGATTATGGGTCGCATGCTTAGTGTACATCCTCATTAATTCAGTTTTCTTTTCCTTTAATTTTGGGGTGATTCTTTTTCCTTAGGATTACAAGCTTGTGGTGAATAAAGCACTTGTGGACTATCGCTAATTTAATAATCTAATTTTTTTCTTTAGGTTATGATATTTCTTTTCCTTAGGATTAAAGGTGCTAGTGGGCGATGATAACGCCCTTCGTGACACCATCTTAGTTTTAATCCAATTATATTTTCCTAAGGATAATTGTCTAAGGGTTTCTGTTTTTTACCCGATCGTCCAGGATGATACGATCGTCAAGGTTTTGGTCCTGAAATGTTAGTAGTCAAGGCAGTCATAGAGAAACAGAATTGTTTGCAATCATCAAAATCACAATCCATGAAAATAGATTTGCAACACTATGGAGAGGTTTTGATATCTTACTATTCATTTGAACCAATCATTAAAATATTCATTAACAAGTTTATCAAGAACTAATGGCTTTAGAGTAAAGTTGTTGGCTTTTTTTGTCTCTTTCTGCTAGTTCAAGTCAATATACTTTGTTAAGTGATCACAATGTATGAGCATATATCTATGACCTTGAATCAATGATAGGTCATCTAAGACATTCATAGACAGTTAGACACTTGACACAAAGGTTTACCGGCAATCAAAAACTTATAGGAAACACCATCACCCTTAAATGAAATTCTAGAAGATATAGACTTGGACAAAGTTGGCGCACCATCTGGATATTT
>NW_021318876.1:3213210-3219718 GCF_001605985.2 Dendrobium catenatum
TGAAATATCCTGACCTAAAGGAAAATTAAACTGGATTAAAGTTTGGATGGTGTCAAGAAGAAGGTTACCACCACTAGTATGTCTAATCATATGGAAAGAAAAATAATAATCAAAAGGAAAAGAAAATTGGACTAAACTAGGATGGTGCCACGAAGGGCATTATTAACCACTAGCACGTCAAATCCTAGGAAATGAAGAATCCTAACCTAAAATAAAGAAAAACTGTAAAAGACGAGAATGGTGTCACGAAGGGCATCGTCCACCACTAACACGTCTAATCCTATGCAAAGGAATAATCCAAACCTAAAGGAAAAGAATATTATTTTTAAACTTGGATGGTGTCACAAAGGGTGTTATCCACCACTAACACGTCTAATCCTGAGAAAAAGAAGAACCCTAACCTAAAGAAAAAGGAAACTTGACTAAAACAAGGTTGGTGCCACTAAGGACATTATCCACATGCATATGTAATCCTAAAGAAAAGGAAAAACCCTAAACTAAAGGAAAATAAAATTTGATTAAACTATGATATTGCCTCGAAGGGCGTTATCCCCAACCATCATGTCTAATTCGAAGGAAAGAAATAATTCTAACCTAAAGGAAAAGAATATTAAATTAAACTATGATATTGCCTCGAAGGGCGTTTCATCCACAAGCATGTCTAATGTTATGAAAAAGATAATCCTAACCTAATGGAAAAGAAAATTGGATTAAAGTAGGATATTGCCACGAAGGGCGTTATCCATCACTAGCACAACTAATCCTAAATAATAGAAGAATCCCAACTTAAAAGAAAAAAAAACTAGATTAAATTAAAACGGTGCCAAAAAAGGGCATTTTTATACCACAAGCACATCTAATCCTAATGCAAGAAAGTATTCTAACTTAAATGAAAAGAAAACTTAGTTAAATTAGTATGGTGCCACATAGGACATTGTACATGAATAGAATATTGAAGGGTTTTGTCCACCCCTATAATGTCTACTCCTACGAAAAGGTAGAGTCCTAATCTACATAAAAGAAAATTGGATTAAAGTAGAACGGTATCACAAAGGGCATTATGCATGACTTAAACATATAAACTTTACGAAAGTTAAAATGTTAACCTAAAAGAAAGGAAAACTGGATTAAACAAGGATGGTACCACAAATGTCATTATACACCACTAGCACATATAATTCTAAGGAAAGATAGAATGCTAACCTAAAAGAAAAGAAAATTGTATTAAAACTATGATGGTGCTAAAGGCACCACTAGCATGTATAATCCTGAGGTAAGGAAAATCCTAACCTAAAGGAAAAGAAAACTGGATTAAACTAGGTTGGTGTCACAAAGGACATTATCCACTACTAACACTTCTAATACTAAGGAACGGAAGAATCCTAACCTAAATGAAAAGAAAACTAGATTAAACTAGTATGGTTCCACGAAGGGTGTTATACATGACTAACACGTCAAATCCTACGAAAAGGAGGATCCTAACCTAAATAAAAATAATATTGGATTAAACTAGGATGGTGCCACAAAGGGCATTGTCCACCACTAGCACGTCTAATCCTGAAGAAAAAAAAAAGAATCTTAAAAGAAAAAGATAACTGTATTAAAACTAGGATGATGCCACGAATGGCATTATCCCCCACTAGCACCTTTAATCCTAAGGAAAAGAAAAATCCTAACACAAAGGGAAAAAAAATTGGTTTAAACCGGGATAGTACCATGAAGTGCGTTATCCACCTCTAGCTCATCTAATCATAAAGAAAAGTAAGAATTCTAACCTAGAGGAAAAGAAAATTTGATAATACTAGAATGGTACAACAAATGGTGTTATCCACCACATGCACGTCTAATCCTAAGGAAAGAAAGAATGCTACCCTAATTGAAAAGAAAACTTGATTAAACTAAGATGGCGCAACGAAGGGCGTTATTCACCCCTACCACGACTAATTCTAAGGAAGAAAGAATGTTAACCTAAAGGAAAATAAAACAGGATTAAACTAAGATGATATCATGAAGGATGTGGTACATCACTATTATTTCAAATCCTAAGGAAAGAAAAAATACTAACCTAAAAGAAAAAAAAAATTGATTACATCAGGATGGTATCATAAAGGGCGTGGTCCACCCCCCTAATACATCTAATCCTATGGAAAGGAAGAATCTTAACTTAAATAAAAAGAAAATTGGATTCAGCTAAGATGGTGCCAAAAAGGGCATTATCCACCACTAGCATGTCTAATCCTAAGGGACATAAGAATCCTAACCTAAATGAAAAGAAAACTGGATTAATCTAGTATTGTTCCACGGAGGGCGTTGTACACGACTAGCACATCTAATCCTATGAAAAGGAAGAATCCTAACCTAAGAGAAACGAATATTGGATTAAACTAGGATGGTGCCACGAATGGAAATGTCCACCACTAGCACGTTTAATCCTAAGGAAAAAAAGAATCTTAACCTAAAAGAAAAAAAATATTGTATTATAAAAATGAAGAACCCTAACTTAAAAGAAAAAGAGAACTAGATTAAACTAGTATGGTGTCAGAAGGGCATTGTCCGCCACTAGCACATCTAATCTTAAGAAAAGGAAGAATTCTAACAATCTAACCTAAATGAAAAGAAAACTGAATTAAACTAGTATGGTGCCACGAAGGATATTATGCACAACTAGAACATCTAATCCTACGGAAAGGAAGAATCTTAAATTAAAGAAAAAGAAAATTGGGTTTACTTTAGTGTTCTCCTTTTAAAGGTAATGGATGATTAATTGAAAATTGTTTCTCTTATTTGAATTCTCATGAGAGCTAGAGATATTGGAGTGAGATCCCTAGGAGAGGGAGAATTGTTCAACACCCACCAACCTAAATGAGTCAGGTTCATGGTTCTACCTTCTATCTCTTTCTTTCCTCCCTCTATCACCACCGGCCGTACCTTCTTTCCATCTCCTTGTCCAAACTTTCATCAACACCAAACACCTTCTTCATCCCCACCGAATTCTCTAAACCGCCTCCACCTAGTCACCGGTTCCCTTACCCGAGCCCCATTCAAGCTATCGGTCCTAGCCTCGTGCCTACTCATGGATTTACTTCCTAATTTTGATTGTCATAATTTAAACAGATTTTGAATTCAAATTCACCCAACTTGAAATTTAAAATCTTTCCTAAATTATAATATCTATTTTGGGAAAGTTTTCAAATCTCTCCTCATTGGATTTTAAATTATTTTAGAATGAATTATTTCTTTCCAAATCTAATCATCAAAATTAAGGAAGCATTAAAACCTCATTAATTTCTCCCATCCCCATAAATCCGTCGGCCCCCTCAGTCTACCCGCCTCTCCTCTCTCTCTCTCTCTCCAATCCCCTCTCTCTCTCTCTACATTAACCCCTCTCTCCTCTAGGAATTAAATTCAAATTTGATTCCTAATTCACAACCCCCCCCATTAAAAATCTAAAATTTATTTCAGGTTTTTAATTAATTATTTCCCTTTTAACCTACTTCTCCTTTTCCAACCTGAAGTTAAGTTTCTCAAACCACCTCCTCTTGGCCAGCTACCTCTCTTACCTCCTCATGCTTAAATTTTGAGAGAACTCCCTCTCTCTCAAAAGGTAAACAACAAAGGCAACCAAGAGACTAGTCCTCCCGCACCTCCACGCTACAAGTTCAATGCATGGTCGATCCGGAACTTGATTACTGACTCACCTACGACGAGCAAGGATTTGTTTGCATCCTACATTCGACCTTCTTCGACTTTAATCCATTTATCAATTATACCATAGAAGAGTACGTATGGTTAAGGCTATTGAAGAGCAACTTGGAATCGTTCAGTGGAGGATTACATCTGATCCTTAATGAAGGTCTTCTAATCTTCCTCTTCCTGTATTTCCTTAGTCTAATCCTCTTCCTTGGGATTTGATTTTAGTCATGACGATCGTGTTCTCCTAATTCTTCCAAGCTTAGTAAACGTAGTGAATTGAGTGCACTTCATTTGTTTCTAATCTTATTGTTAGATTAGGGATTTTCGTTGAAAGCTATTATGTTTACATTATGTTGATTTCCTATGTTATTTTGTTGATTCAATGCTCTTGATGTGCAACTTGGCCTAAACGGAAGTGACCGCTCTTACATTTTATTTTATCATTTTTATTTTCTAATAGTTCTAATTGTTATTATTCTAATCAATAAATCATGCAAGTTCTTTTCAAGTTATTGCATGCATTGTAGTCCTACATCAAATAGTTTTTATATTGTATAAATAAATAAATAGAAAAAAATATTAAATACTATTACATCCATATCACGGATCTCGAGCAACAAAGTTATTTCCTAATATCTATTTTACATTCTGATAGATCTCCTTGCTTGCAAAATCTCTTTAGTTGCTAAACCATAAAACCAAGTATACTTAAATTGCATACCCAGGTACTCTCACAATCCCGCTGATACAAGATTTGAAAAGAAATTAACGAACACGGTTTCATTCCTGAATTTGCAAAGAGGTGATTTTCCTACCTCATATGACCCTCATAAGTGGAATCCTAAGGACTTAGTATCGCATAATCATAGAAAACTTTGAAACCCTAAGGTCCTTGGGTGACCCTAACTTGCCTCAAGAGGAATCTAAAACCCTTTGGAGCCAACGCTATACCTTCCCAAGTCCATTGAAAGCCTTATCAACTTTTTACATACTCATTTGTATTAGGTTTAAGCCAAACCTAAAAGTACCCCTAGGTAGGCCCTTAGGTTAAGATGAATAATCCCATGGTCTAGTTGATCCTAAATTTACTTAGAAGCCACCCAAGGATCCTAGGACATTTCCTAGTGGCCTAAGATTAGTAGTGGACTACCTTAGGTCAATTAATTCAACTCTAAATTAAACCTTTAAAAACTAAAACTACACCCAAAATACCCTAAAAACCCTAGCATATCTTTCTATGGTAGCATTAGTTGCACAAAACCAAGCAAAGCATGTGACAGTTAGGCTAAAAATGTCGGTGACTTCTACTAATGACCTAATAGACCTTAAGCATAAAATTCTCTGTAGAGCAGGGCAAATCCAATACTACTCTAATTTAGAAAGCAGGTTTTCTCAAGATAACATGCCAGTTATTCAATTCAGGACAATATATAAAATAATGAGATAAATTATACAATGATCTAAAAAAATTGCATGGCATTGGCTCTAAAGAATATAAATAAAGATAAAAGCTTTTTAATGCAAATCATTCCAAGCCATCAATTTTTTCTATCAAGATTATCACAAAAACCATGTGTCATGTCCCATTTTACATATAAGCATGTTCATTTTATGTTTCATATCTAGTTTATATAATAAATACATATTAAGTCCTTCCTTATTAGACAAGGATTTTGGGCATGGTTTCAGATACCTTCACATCTAAAAACGATGGTATTGTATTTTCATTATGCTTTGAATGAAAACCTTTAGTTGCTCAACAAACCTACTCATTTATCTCTCACACGCATATATTCCCTCACCCTTTCTCTCTTCTAAAATCCCATATGGACCTTCCCTCTTCTCCTCTTCTCGAAGTTACAAGGCTTTTCCACCTAGTCTAAAAAATAGTTCAAGAAAATCATCGTTAATTTGCATTTTTGCTGTAAGACAGTCATGCCGAGCAGAATATGCATATCATTATATAATGCAAAAATAAAATTCCAACTAAAACAAATTATAAAACAAACTTTTGCAACGTGGGTTCATGAATGTAGTTCACTAAAAGGTCCATATTCTTAAATTATGACATTCAAAAATAGTGTATTAATAATATGGATATTTATTAAGCGTATTTCTGCAAGTTGAATTTCAATATGTAGACTTCATTAAAAATTTGAAGTTGTAGAGAATTCATCAGTTGAAGTTGCATGAACCAAGCGACTTCACTAGAAATTAAAATTTTGTGTTCATAGTCGAGAAGGATTACCACCTCAAGTCCACTCCAAGGACGTTTTCCAGTAAACAATACAATGATAGTAAAACCCAGGCTCCAAATATCAACAGCAAAATCATAACCAACATCCTTGTTCAATGTAGCTTGTACAATCTTCATAATCAGGTGGAGCAAAACTTCAGATGATGAAGATAGCAAATTCTAGAATAAACAATTAAAATGGTGAAACAATAATACTCCTGGAGCTTTACCAGGATTATCAATGTCAATAAAAAAAGTAATAGACACAGAAGTTCTTTTTGCTCATTATAAGGGGAACAGCTCTCCTCCCATAACTAACAAACTAACCAACAAGGCAACAATAATAGAAACCCAACAATCTCCAGGTCAATCAACAGGACGCATACAATTAAGAATTATGAGTAAATATTGGAAATAAATCAATCAATTTTCTAACCATAGAAAGTTAAGTTATGATACCAAGGGAATGTTTTTGTGATAACACGGATACACCGTAAAGAAATTAGTTTTCTTACCAAAAAAAAGCCTTGTAATTCTAATCAACATAAATGACAGACTAAGATGATGGCTTTCAATTTT
>NW_021318876.1:3220333-3258796 GCF_001605985.2 Dendrobium catenatum
ACTCTCAACCAAGCATTCTAAATCATGACACCCATCCTTTTAAAATGCAATACACTTAAAATATTCCCAACCAAGCAATCCCTAAACGAAGGACTAAATGAACAATAATCAAAGAGAAAAAGATGACAATATTATCAATTTATCATTGATCCTATTAACAAATTCAAGTAATAAGAAATCCATAGTAATAAAAGTTATAAGGAAATTGGAAGAATTTGATATGAGAAACAAAGAGTGATCTAGTTGATACCAGAACTCAACGTCATCTACTAACAATGCAAGAAAACAAAAAAAATAGCATTGTAGTGAATGTTTACTTTGATTCAACACTAAAGTTTGTAGACTTGTGGTTTGTGACTAGTAAAATTTTACATGTCAATCCATACTTTGGAAGAATTTTTTCATAAATAAAACTGGAAAAGCATTGTATGGGTGACTATGTTTTTGGAATTTCAAATGCATCATGTGAATTATTAAATTTCATTTATCGTGAAAGAATTATACCTCCCGACCAACAAAGGAAGAAATATTGATGGAGAAAGACATTTTTACTGTCGGTTCCTCTACTTTGATGGTGGGTACTACTGCTTTCCCAGAGCTTTTATCAGCTATTGTCTCTCCAATCTGCATAAACATGAGAATAATAACAAGCTATCATCCACTTGACACGTTTCCATAGAAAAAGCTCATAGATATGCAGACTGAAAAAAATACAACTACAGGATGGATCCGAGTGGACTGCTTACCATTATATCATTTATTCCACAAACTGTACAAATATCTCCTGCCTCCACATTCTCAGCTGGGACCCTGCTGAGGTTCTGATAAACAAAAAGTTCACTGACTTTTGCCAGTCTACATGTTTCATCTGATGTATAAACCTACAATCACAGAATTTTCATGAATTAAAAACTAGATATTTTCTACAGAAAGTTGTCTGTATCCATATTCACTCTTCCCTCCTTCCAAATGTCGATCCTTCCACTTGAACATTTACATATATAAATAAACATACATGTAAAAGATGTTCACCTTTAACAATATATCATCATTATCATTTTCCATAGATTTTTTTTCTTCTATTGTTCTAAACATTTAATGAAGAGATGGATTCTTACTTACAAAAGCATTAAATAGAAAATGGGAAGGGAAGCTGATTTGACCAAGCATGGATGATATTTTCCAAGTCCTTATCTAGATAGAGATCATTTCCATTTACCGCCTTCTTCGAGCAAATCATAAGCTTTGCACTGCTCTTTAGTAAAGGAAAAAACCAACCTACTGCATTTAAAGCCAAGAGATTTACAACAACCTTAGCCGCTGCTTATTACTTAAATAGGAAAAGTTATATTCCCAAGTGCCAAAGCCATGCTTTAATTAATTTGCTTCAGCACTTAGAAGATAGATAGCAATTGGTGCGATGAAACCTTAAGTAAAAGAAGAGTTTGGCAAATATAAATATCATATAAATAATTACAAATATATTGATCGAAATATTGATGAGTTTCTAAAATTGTCTATCAAATTACCAAATTAAGAAGAAAATGAACAACTAAGAGATGAAAATTTGGGTATTGCTTATGGAGAAGCTGTAATTCCTTGCGAAGAAA
Source organism: Dendrobium catenatum (assembly GCF_001605985.2). Taxonomy (NCBI): domain Eukaryota; kingdom Viridiplantae; phylum Streptophyta; class Magnoliopsida; order Asparagales; family Orchidaceae; genus Dendrobium; species Dendrobium catenatum. Next base: position 3,221,944 of record NW_021318876.1, read on the forward strand.
CTCATCTCTAAGGCAAGCTTGTTGAGCTCGAACTGTTACCAGTTTCTCTTGACATTGAGTATTAATCTCACTCAGGCTTCGTTTGAGATGACTTTTTTATTACTTCTTAAAGTAGAGTTTAGTATAAAATTTTTTATTTTTAATTAAAACACTTTTAAAAGGCAATAAAAAAAGTCATCACAAATGAAGCTTTATCTCTCCAACAACGTAATAAGACGATAATAAAAATCAAATTATATGCAGGATGAATTTTCCGTTGTGAAAAAATAAAAAATAAAAATGTGATCAAATTTACCTCTATGCCGAGTATTTTCGTTGTAATCAGCTTCTTCTTGTTCTTTGGTCAGTTTCATAATGTATTCAAGGATTTTCTCTTCAAGACCCTCAAATGTCGAGGGATGATTGATCTCGTCATAGCCAACTTCTTTATTATCTATTGGATCTCTAACCATTTGTTTCTCCAATCCAATTTTGGAGTCTGGTCTTTGATCTTGGTATGCAGATCGAGAAGAATCGCTTCCTTGACATAAATCTCAAATTTTTACTCTCCTTGAGTTTTATAAGCCAATAAGGGAACAGTTTGCCTAAGCTAGATAAATGAAATGAATATCATAAGAACGTTTTGTATGATAAGGTTCCCAAAAAGAAAAAGCCAGGATCATAAAGTTGATTCTAGAAAGTTATAAAATGAAAATTGCAATAGCGGACACAGAGATGAACACCACAAGGATTATAGAAATATTAAGGATCAATGTCTAAAACATTAGCAGGAAACAATGGAGCATTCTCTTCACAATCTATAGAAATAAAACTGTCACAAAAAAAAACCTAGAAAAAAATTCATTATTGGAATTAACAATAAGCAAAGATTTTAGAAAGGAAAATTAATTCCAGAATTAACAATAAATTGCATTTCAAATTCAATTAATTAGATCAATGCTATGACCTTTAGATGATTTACGAAAGGAACATTTAAATTGTGATTTTTTTACAAAGAAATTACTTCGCAAGTATGGGGAGAGTCTTTCAAAATTTTAAAACAAAAAAATATGCATAGTTGACATGATTTTCAAGTATTACAAGATTTCTATGATGATTTTGAAATACAGACTATGCAGAATTGAATCTGCTTCCACAGTAAAATTGTTCAACTCAATAGAAATATTTGATCTATCATATTTTTTCATAGAAACATGTCAATTTCATTTCTTGCAAAAAAAAAAAAACCGAGTTAAAATTCTTTCAAGGGAAGGAGACATAGAGGGCAACAAATTAAGCACACGAGTAGCAATGAAAATAAAATAATTGATTGATAGACATTGCTAGAGGAATCAAGTAATTAAGAACAAGATTGACATCAAGAAAGCCTATGGAGTTTAAAAGGAAATAAATGTGATAGAAAATGAATTGAAAATCTTGTCCTTGGTTCACAAATCATAAAGAATCTTTTTATCATAATATATGAAAAACTGAATTTTTCTCATCCAATAATTTTAACTTAATATAATCTACCCAACTAACATGATGAGTATATTTCGTGATTAAATTACCCAATACCTAGTATAGAGCTCTATTACACCTCCATAAACCTCTTTTCACAAAAAATAGAGCTTAATTTTCAACTAACTTTTAGATCAAGATGATACTTAAGAAGAAAATCATAAACAATCAAAATAGATAAAAATATTATCCAAAAAGTAAAAGATGACATGGCTTCTTAGTGTCATAAATAGAGATGGTGATTAAGTTGATATACAGCACCAGATAAATTGTCGTTATCAAGTCCTGTTTGTAGAGTATGTTTTCTATGTTGAATAAGATTATAGAATGAAGATAGTTGATTGTGAATGTAGGCTATATCTATGTCAATGTTTAGTACATTTTTTTTGTGATTTTGAACTATATAACCTGCATTTATATGAGAAGCTACATATATTTCATCAAAGATGCAATATTAAATATGTATGTAGTTTATGTATTCATCAGGCCTAAATACTTCTAGCAGAAGCTTGCTACTAGATACTATAATTTTTATGTTTTGTTTTAGGAACATCGACAAATGCAGTGTTATCTACCCTGGAGGAGTATTTAAAATTTTTTTGCGAGAAACTGCAAATTGGAGAATAAAAATATATTCAGTGTGACATGAAATTAGTAAAGACAAACACTGTAATTACACTTAAATTTAGATTGAATTAAACGAACATTAAGGATTTGTTTGAGTTGGTTGGAGTTATTTGTAAAGTTGATCGCCAATTTGTTGTGGGGAGAACAACTTAATTATTCTAGGAGCATTGTGCTTCATGCTGCAGCTTATATATCTATAAGGAAACATCTGTTCAGATTAATTCCAAATAAAGCTAGCAAAACTAAAAATAGAATCCAACAAATTTACACACCAAAATATAACTATTTTGTCAGACATTTTTTAAATTCGGATAAACAATATATTTCATCGTAGAGGAGAAGAACACTGCAGAGAGGAGAAGAACACCTTAGAGGAAAAGAAATGGAAAGGCGGAAGAGCAACCTACTATCCGACATGAGAAGAAGCCGATCAGAGAATCAGTGGTGCCGGCAACGCAGTAATTTCTGCCAGGGAGAAAAACGACAACAACTAAGAAGAAAATGAGGTATGTAAAAGAAGAGTATGCGTCGGAGAAAAGAGAGAGAGATAAACTAATTGCAAACCCTATAAAAAGTTGAAGTGGGAATTTAGGCTTAAAAGGGGAAAAAATTATAATTTGACGAGAGTGGGGAGCACGGGAGACTGTAGGCTGCAGCGAGCGGCGTCAGCGAACAAAATCAAATCGGGAAGAAGTGAAGAGAAATCACAGAAATTAAAAAAATAATAATAATAAGTTAACCAGGGATGTTTACAGGAGCCGACGAGCAGAAAAACAACAAAAACAATTAAGTAAAAGGAGGACGGAGAGTTTGGGAGAAAACCCTAACCCTAGGCCCCACTAACCTTCGATTCCTCACAGCAGTCCCACCAACCTTCGATTACTCACAGCAGCCACACCATCGTTTCCGGCGAGCTTTGAGCGCAGATAGACCGAGTCGCTTCTTTGATTACTAGCCTTCAGCTTCAAGGCCTTCGGCGCTTCAAGCAGAAAATGAGAGACCGTTCGGCCGTCCTCTCTGCCATAGTCGCACTCTTAAATTAGTTTGATTTGTCGTCTTACCTAAATGCCCTTATAACCGTTACTTACATCTCAAAAAATAAAAATTATTTTTTACATTTCCAAAAAAAAAAATATATTTTACTGTATGTTTTAATAAGTGAACTATTAATTAGATAAATAATATATAGTCATTAAATAAAATTCTTATATATATATATATATATATATTGGTTAGATTATTTTGTTCTAATTTTGAATTTCTTTAGTTTAATATTTTTATTCTATTTTTTTTTCGATTCCAAACTCTATCTATAAATCCTTATTGACATCATATTAAACATAATAAAATAAATAAATAGATAGAAACCCCACAAAAATATGTCATGATTAATGATGAACAAATTATTCAAACAAAGTCAACCTAAAAATCTAAATATTAGGGGAGATAATTTACAAACATTTATATTAAATTTTAACATTCTAGTTTCACTACAGCAAAATCACCAATTAACGGAGGCTTTTTCTGATGGAAAGTGATACTTTTCCGGCAGTTTTCCAGTGGATAAATTTCCGCCGGTAAAAAATGCGCCGAAAAATTTTTTCCAACAGCCTTTTCCGACGGTAAAATATTCTGGCAGCTTTTCGGCGCTCTTTGTCCGCCGGAAAATTCAAAAAAAAAAATTTCTTTGGTTGTCTGGGTGGCTGTTTGTGGGATTTCTTCTTGTATCCCTCAGATGGTGCTTTTGGAGGAATTATTGTTTTGTGGAAAGCAAATTTGGCTAATTTCTCTCTAGTGGAAGCTTCTCCTCAATGTGTAATTCGGAAGCTTAATATCTTCAACAAAGGCACTTGGATGATCTCGACGGTGTATGGCAACAAAAACTTTCACTTGAGGAGGTTGTTGGAATAATTAGAAGGCTGTGGTGAGAAGGAAATCCCTATGGTAGTAGGAGGTGATTTTAATTGTATATTAGCCCAAGATGAAAATAGGGGTGGGAAGAAATTCTCATTTTCTCAAGGGCCACAAGAAATGAGAGCTTTCATGACAAAGATGGATCTTCATGATGTTGGCTTGGTAGGGCCAAAATTTACATGGTATAACAAAAAAACCAGAAATGCTTGTATCCTTAAGAGGTTTGGTAGGTGCCTTTTGAACACTAAAGCCTTGAATGAGATTCACAATGCAGCAGTTAAGCATTTGGAGAGAATCACTTCTGACCATTGCTCGTTACTTCTAAGGTTTTGTAATGAAAAATTACAGCAGAGCAGGTTGCTTTGATATGAGGAGGTATGGTCCTCATATCCGGCATCTAAAGCTATTGTTCTAAAGACTTGTAGTAAACCAGTTAAAGGTGATGCTATGAATTTTATTAATGTGAAGTGCAAGAGGGTGTTGAGAGCCCTTCATTATTAGAGTAAAACAAAACTGAAGATTTTTCTAGATCTTAAAGAAGCATTGAAAAAGGAGATCTCCAATTTATAGATTGAAGAATCAAATGGCCATGGACTATCTTGTGAAAAGCTATTGATGTTAAGAGCCAAAACTCATGAATTCAATTTGACTGTAGCAAGGATTAATAGATGGTGGAGACAAAGATCTAAGGTGAGGTGGATTTAGGAGGATGACATGAATTCCAATCTCTTCCATTCCTTTGCTAATGGAGGAAGATTGGGGAATGAAATTCGATAACTGAGGAATGAAGATGGGATTTTGGTAGAAGAGCAAGCAGATATTGAAGGAATCATGTTGAAATTCTACAAGGATAAATGGAAGAAACGAACCAGCTGCTTGGAGGGGTGGATGCCAGGTTTGAATTTTTTATCTGAATCCAATTTTTTGCTTCTACAGGCAGAGTTCACTTTATCAGAACTAGAATTGGTAATCCAAAACTGCAGTTCTAATGTTTCTCATGGACTTGATGGAATTACCAATTTATTTTTTAAAAACTATTGGAGCATAATAGGTAATGAGTTGTGGCTTATTGTGAACCAATTTTTTCAAATAGGGAAGCTCTGTTCCGTATGGAAAGAATCACTTGTGGTCCTTATTCCTAAAGTGACCAACCCGAAAACTCCTCCAAGATTCCATCCAATAAGTCATTCTTGTGTTTTATACAAAATTATAGCCAAAATGGCTATTGAAAGTGGTTAGTGGACTTATTTAAGAAGTTCAAACTGCTTTTATTAAGGGTAGATCTCCATCTACTCATATTTTATTAGCCCATGAACTTTTCAACAAACTCAGATTTTTGAAATCTAGGAAAGGTTTTTTGGCTATCAAGCTAGATATGGAACAAGCCTATGATAGTATGGCTTGGGAAACGTTAAGACTGGTGTTGGATCTCTAAGGTTTTCCAAATAGTTTTATTAATGTTCTCATGGAATGTGTTGAGAATCTTGAGTTTTTTATCATGATAAATGGCAAAATTTTTGAAGGTATCAAAGCAAAAAGTGGGTTTAGAAAGGGTTGTCCGTTCTCTCCTTATTTGTTTATTATTTGCCATCAGATTTTGACAAATTATTTATCTCACAGAGGTAGAAAATTGGGTATAAAAATCTCTAAAAATACTCCTAAAATCTCACATTTATTGTATGCAGATGACATACTCGTATTTTCCAAAGCAACTTTAAAATGTATGAAGAAATTCAAGGGAATTATAGCAGATTTTGGTAGACGAACTGGACAAAAAGTTAATGAGCAAAAATTTGTTATCCTGTTTGGAAAATTGATGAGGAGGAAAAGGAGGAAGGCAATTTCTAAGCTTTGGGATTACAAAAAAGTTAATGAGTTCAACAATCTTGGGATCAAGATGACTCTTAGAAGACTGATGGCTTTAGATTTTAACTATATCATAGAGAAAGCTGCTAACAAACTAAATGTTTGGGGTAAGCAATCTATTTCTCTAGCTGGTAGGCTTGTATTGGTTAAATCAGTAATAGTTTCATTATCGGTTTTTATGGCTGCTCACTCATTGGTTCCAATGAGTACCTTAAAAAAGTTGGATAAAGTTTGTAGAAGCTTTATTTAGGATAAACAAGGTGGTATCCACAGTTTACACTATGTGGCTTGGGACAACTTATGCAAGAGTTGGAAGGAAGGAGGCCAAGGTGTGCATTCGGTGGTCAATATTGCCGGTCCTCTAGGACTATATTTGCCTGGAGTTTGGTGAAAAAAGAAGATTCATTGTTTAACAAGTTCTTAAAAGCAAAATATGGAATGAAGATTTCGGAAAATTCCAGTAATTACAATGTTTTTGTTTCCCTTAGTTCCATCTTAGGCACCATAACCCACATAAAATAGTAAACCCTTTTTTTGGAGTTTTATGTTTCTCTGGCATGCTAAGACACATCTCACACACTTGCACTGACCACCATAGAACATGTTTGGTGTGGAGACCAAAATTGTTTAATTCATAGCATAACATGCAAGCATTTCATCCAACATTTTATAAGATGGAACTAAAACTTATTTGGGTTCCCAAATCTGACCAATGATTATTTTGTAGGGATGCTCTCGTAGAAGGCCTCGTGGAGCATATGGCACCTAGATAGTAGATGATCAAGACACACGACTAGAGATATAAGTCAATTCATTTTGTTACAAATCAATTCATTTTATTAGAGGTCAGGTGACACTTGCAGATAACACCGCTAAGAGAGTGCTGGGCTCAGGTATAATTAGCGACTCAAAAAATTTTCTGATTCAAAATGTTTTTCTAGCAGATGGCTTAAAACATAACATGCTTAGCATAAGTTAGCTCTATGATAAAGGCTCCAAAATTAATTTTTTGTATGCCAACTACATTATATGCTTAATAGAAACACTGTATTATAAGGAAAAAGAATCAATAATATTTACATGCTTGATTTAAATTATATTGAACCTCCTACTTCTCTTTGCCTAGAAACTATTGGTGATGAATCATGGTTGATGCATAGGAGATTGTGTCATACAAGAATGAAAAATCATAAAAAATCACCCAAAAAGACTTAGTGAGTGGCATACCCAAACTATAGTTCACTAAGAACCACCTGTGTGATGCCTGTCAGATAGAAAGGCAAGTCAAATTGTCCTTCCACTCAATCAAGGATATTAATACTAGCAAACCTTTAGCAGTCCTTCACTTGAATTTCTTTCAATACATTAGCATTGTAATCCTAGGAGAGAAAGTTTTTGGGTATGTAATTATTGATGATTAATCAGGGTTTAGATTCCTATCTCATAAGAGTGAATAATTCAAGGAATTTAGATCATTCTCCAATTGAATTTAGAGGATGCTAGGTTGTGAAATCCTAATAATTCATAGTGATCATGGTGAAGAATTTTTGAATGTAAAATTTAAAACCTACTGTATGGAACAAGAGATAGGTCAAAAAATTTCAACTCATAGAACCGTTCAGTAGAATGGGGCTGCTGAAAGAAAAAATAGGACCTTGGTAGATGCCACTATAGCCATATTAGTTGAATTCACACTTCCTAAATACTTCTAGGTAAAAGTAGTGAATATAATTTGTTATGTTCTGAATAGAATTAATGTTAGATTCAGAATAAATAAGAAACCCTATAAAATTCTTAAGGGTAGGACTCCTAACCTCTCTCACCTTCATGTCTTTGGATGTAAAGTGTTTATTTTGAAAATTGGGAAATCTCTACTAGGAAAGTTTGACCCAAAATCTGATGAGTGAGTGTTCCTAGGGTACTCAAATGTTGGAAAATCCTATAGAGTTATCAATAAAAGGACACTGGTGGTAGAGGAGACCTCTAATATTATAATTGATGAATTTAATAATTTTGGGGGGGTCTAGGTTCGAAGAAAAAGTTGTAGAAATCAACCGAGGAGTATAATCTTTAAATATAGAGGAATGGGTGGAACTTGAAAATTCGCTACCTAGAAAATAGAGATATTTTTCAAGTCATCCTAAAGAACTGATCTTAGGAGACCCATCTGAAGGTGTTAAAAACTTTGTGACTTAAAAAAGAAGTAAATCACTCTTTCTTCATCTCAAATAATAAACCAATCAATATAATTTAAGCCTTATTTGGTGAATCCTAAGTCCTAGCCATACAAGAAGAGTTAAATAAATTTGTGAGAAATAATGTTTGGGAATTAGTTGACAGATTGAAGGACTAGAGTATTGTTGGAATAAAATGGGTTTTCAAAAATAAAATGAATGATTTTGTCTTAGTGGTTAAAAAAAAAACAAGATTAGTGGCTAAGGGGAATAACAAGATAGAAGAAATTAATTTTAAAGAAACATTTGCCTCTATAGCTCGACTAGAAGCCATAAGAATGCTACAAACTTTTTCATGCTTTAAGCGATTCAAATTGTACCAAATGGATGTTAAAAGTGCCTTTCTAAATGAGGTAATAAAAGAATGTGTATGTTGAACAATCCACAAGCTTTGAAAATTTATAATTTCCTATCATTGTGGTTCAAATAATATATATATATATATAATAAGCACATAAAGCATGATATGAAATGCTAAGCACATTCCTACTAGAGATAACCTTTGTTAAGGGAAGTGTAGACAACACCCTATTTCTAAAGTAAGGTAGTAGATGGACTACTCATTGTCAAAGATTATGTTAATGATATTCTGTTTGGATCTTCTAATAAAAAACTTGTGATGAATTTTCAAAATTATTGAGTTAGGATTTTGAGATGTGTATGATTGAAGAACTGACCTACTTTCTTGCATTTAGTATAAGGCCAAAGGATGATGTAATTTTCCTTAGTCAATCAAAATACATTAAGGATGTCCTTAAGAAATAGGAAATATATATGGCCAAGCCAATAAATATTCCCATGAGTTTTACTATTTAATTAGATAAGGACTTAAATTGAAAATCATTTGATCAGAAGAAATATAGAGGAATAATTATATCACATCTTCACTTGACTACTACCATTCATGATATTATATTTAATATTTGTCGTTGTCCTAGATTTCAGGTTGATCAAAAAGAGTCCCACTTGACTATTGTGACGAGAATCTTTGGATATCTCTTAGGAAACTAAAATTTAGGAATTTGGTATCCTAGTTATGACACTTCTATTAAAATCAAAGGATATTCTAATTTAGATTTTACAGGATAAAGAGTTGATAGGAAAGCAATTATGGAACATGTCAATTCATAGGAAAGTTCTTAGTCTCCTTGTTCAGTAGAAAATTGAACTAAGTTTCCTTATTTACTGTTAAAGTTAAAAACACAGCTTTAAGAAGTGAAATGGTCAAAGCCATTTTGTTAAAAAATTAAATACTATATTTAGAGTTACGTATAGGTACCATTTTAGTCTTATGTGATAACTCTAGTGTCATATGTATTTTAAAGAATCCAATCAAACACTCTATGACCAAACACATAAACATAATGCACCATTTCATTAGGGACCATATCACCAAGGGAGACATAGAGCTAAATCAAGTAGCCGTTGAATCCCAAGTTATAGATATCTTTACAAAACAACAAGACTTTGAAACCTTCAACACCTTAAGGAAAATATTAGGTATGATATATACTCAAGGTTGAAATTTATGCTTTTTGTTTATGTTCTTTTTTATTTTATTTATATGCTTGTTTCTATTTATGTGTTTTAGTTTTTTGCTTTTGAGTTTTTGTAGTTATCCTTTAGAGCTTTATGAATCAGATCACTACTCACTTCTGCTATTGAGTTTGTTGATTAAATTATATTTTTTCCTTATTTATTTAAAAGCATGTAAGCAGTAATTTCTCCTCTACAATAGTTGAAGGAAGAAATATTGATGATTGTTTCTCTTCCTCTAACTCCTTTAGTAACGTATTTTCTTTTTGAATCAAAATATATTTCAAAATAAAAGTTAGAATTTGAAATAGAGATCTATTTTATCTTCCTACATTAATATATCTCATATGAATAATGTTCCAAGTCAATGATTCTCTTTCAAGTTTTTTTAATTGTTATTTACATTTATCATAAGGAAATGATTTTGTTTAGCCATTTATCCTTCCTTATATAAGAGAGTGAGTTAATGTTCTAACATATTTGGAAGATAATATCACAACTAAGAAATTTTTTCAATAATTTAGAAAGGAGGCAAGCATGAAAAAAATAAAAAGATGTACAAAATGAGCCCAAAATTGAAATAAAAACACAATGATCACCAAATAATTACAAGATGCGTAAATTGCATCAAAAATTAAAAAATGTGCAATCTACGCAAAAAGCATATAAAGAGGAACAAGATGATCCCACTATAAGTAAGCTTTCCTTTCTTTCAAATCCTTAAAATCTTAGAAGTCTCCCATTGCAAAATGAAATCTCCTACACTTGAATTTGAAAATTATGATTTCATATTTATTACTTTGCAATATTATTCTATTAGATTTTTTTCCAAAACAAAGTTTGAAAACATCATTTTACAAATTTATTTTTTGATTTGGATTTTTTAGAAATAATTTTAACCTGTAATGAGTTTGAGCAAGGGTTTACAAAATCAAATTTTCTAACCTTTCTAAATTTTTAACATTGTCAATTCATTTCTCACTATTTTTAAATCTAATAATAAGAAAAATTCATCATTTACTAGTGAAAATAGATTAAAAAAACAAAACAAAAAACTTTGTTCTATTTAGTGTTTTCTTTTTCCTCCATTTTGTAAGGTCAAAAGGGGGAGTAGTGTGTTGTTTACATCATGTGTTTTTAATGAAACTAGTTTTTTGCTTAATTGTCTTATGTTTTTAATTATGTCTTGTATTTTCTTAAAAAATTTAACTTTCCTTACTTCCAAAAAATCACATCCTAAGGAGGAGTTTCAAAGAATGTTAAAAGCTTTTAATATTTTTAAATAATAATGTTAATCGTCATAAAAAATGAGGAGATTGTTGCAAATTTGGGCCCAAGTACTTTGATTTTTATTATAAAAAATATTATTATTTCATTATCACTATTATTATTGCATATCTATCTTGATGGACTATCACTAACATTTTAGGTCCACACGCCCACTAGTAATGTCAATGAGCTCAAGATTGGGTAGACTAGAATTGAGTCTATTTGTAATTTCAATTTTGATGTACTTTTGCCTTTCTTAACTCAAATCTTATATCTGGTGGACAATAGGTTCATTAACCTTACAAACACACACACAAGAGAGTGAGTTATTGAGTTAAAGAAATTTTTAGTTTTTGACCAATTGTACAGTACTATATATATTGTACTACATAATTAGTTAAAATAGAAAACCCTAATTAGGGTACTTCTATTAATTAATAGTTATTAAACTAATCATACTGTATAATACATATCATATGGGACGTTCAGCTAGGATTATTAAAAATAACCTCCAATCATAATTTAGGCAATATCATAATATTCAAATTTTGATGTAATTATACAGTATGATATACATCATATTAGATAACTTATGATGATCATGCCTAAATTTATCATTTGAATAAGGGACTAATTATTGTAGAATTGCTTGATCAGATCATAAAGGACGATTGATGATAATTGTACTAGATAACCCGGGAGATAAATGGGATGATACATGATCATCCTGTATCATAAAAGATGAAAATCCATGATTTTCCTTCTAATCATGCAAATCAATCATACAGGAAGACCCAAGAAATGTGCATGATGATATTTAAATTATCGCCTATCATATTGGATGATCAGTATAGTATCTTGAACTAATAGTACAAGACCATCGAAGAATTATACTGAATGACCAGTATAAATATATGAACTGATTTTACACGATAATGTTATTCGTACTATTTGTAACAGAAGTTTTGTAGTAATCATATAGGATGATCTCAGGATCATACTTGATGATCTTTGATGACCTAGAATTAGTTAGAGGCATTCTATTTAAGCTCTCATATCTTTCTTTAGAAATATCTTTTGTTGTCTTATTTTGAGAGGGAGCTTAGAGGAAGAGAAGGAGAGCTTTGGGTGAGAAGAAAGGGTGAAATTCTTATGAGGGGGAGTTGTGTGGGATTTACAAAGGTTACTCCATGTAAGGTTTCCATCATCTTCTTCAAACTACATCCTTGATTCCTTCGTGGTACTAGGGAGACCTTCAATATCTGATTCATGCTCTTTGCCTACTCAAGGAGGGAGTAAAAAGATTCAGGTTCTCTGCCTACTCCAGGAAGAACTAAAAGGATTCAAGTTCTCTACTTTATCAGGTGGGTCAAAAATATTCAAGGTACTCTGCCTTATTGGGTCGGTGGAAGAGATTTTCATAAGGGCTTTTTGTGGGGGCTATAGAGTGTCACTAAAAGTTTTAGTGCAATACTCAGAGGAGGCCTCTGTGGAGTTGACGTAGGTTAGATTTGACCGAGCCACTATAAAATTTAGTGTGTTTGTTCTTTTAACTTTCTGCATTTTAATTTCCATACTCGTTTATGATTTTAATGTGGTTAAAATTTCTGATTCTTATAAACTTAATTTTCTTCTGTATTGTTGGATAATCTTATTTTTTAAAAAACATTTATAAAGATAAAAAACTTTACTTTTTTTCTAAGTAATTTAAAAAATAACAAATTCACCCCCACCCCCACCCCCACCCCTCTTAGTTAGCCTCGGGCTTATTCTTAAAGGTTTAATAACCTTCACAAACTTTCAAGATCATACACAACTTGTAAATAATAAAATCATTAACAAACTAGAAATAGATAAGCACAATAATCTTAATATTCAAATTCCTAAAGCTTGAATGGTCATCATAAATTGAGGAAGAACATGGAAGATGACCCAATTAGTATAGTGGAGTAGACCAAGGAACAAATTAGAGCAATGAATATCCCTATAGGGAATGCTGCACAACAGATTAATAAGAAGTTCAACCCTATCAACATCCTAATAGACAACACAATAAAGAGGAAAAAACTTATAAGTATACCAAACCAATAAGAGCTTAACCAAACTAGAGGGGTGAATAATAGATTTATTATCCAAATAACTATAGGTTAACATCTCAAAATAGACATCATAATGAACTAAAACGTCCCCTACTATGAGAACATTAAGGCTCCCAAACCAATAACTATTAAACCCAAAATTCTATATCTAATGATGGTTCTAAAAACCATTCATAAAAACAATCCAAAAAAGGCCCCGGGTGGAGACTGGTATTGTGAAGAACGTGAAAGGAGTTGTTTGAGTATAAGGCAGAATAGAAGTTTGGTGGGGCAGGATATTGGAGGTTGTATTTAGATTCTAAGACATAGGTTATGATATGACCTAAGGCGAGATTGGGCTTCCTTCTATGTCCAAGATCTCTAATGCTCGTCAGGTGCTTAATGTATTGAAAAATCAGATCGGTGGTATTAAACTCACTGGACTTTGCGATTGAGAACTTTTCTATCTTGCTACAATAATCTATCTTATTTCTATAATGTTTAAAATCTTTGTATTACTTTCAAATTATTTGAAATCTTATCGTTGCATTTATCATATAAATTTGATTCTATTTTATAGTTTATTCTTTTCCATATTAGAGAGTGAATTTTTTTTCTCTAATATATGAAAGATATACTCACAACTGAGAGTTTTTAAGAGTTTTGAAAATGGGTCTTGCTTGCAAAAATGATAAGGGCATCAACTTAGCCCCAAAAAGAAAAGAAAAGTGAAAAGATGCAGTTTGACCGCAAATAATTGAAAGATACACAAAGTGTATCAAAAATCAAAAGATGTGCAATGTGCTCTAATTAACTAACAAGAGACATAAAATGAGCCCACAATTTGCAAGCCTCCTTCTCTTTCAAACATTTAAATTTAGAAGAATTTTTGTGTCACTTGATATTTTCAAAAGCTTGATTTCAAATTTTATGATTGTAACAAATTGCTCTAATACCACTTGAAAATTTGACAGGGATGTTAAGCCCTAATGAAGTAGTCCCAAGGCTAACTAAGAGGTGGGTGAATTGATATTAAAAAAATCTTTAAGAAAAAAGCATAATCATAGCCAAACCAAGATTCACCACAGAATTCAAAGTGCAGAAATTTGAATGCAAAAGTACAATAAGAAAGAACACACTTGATTTTATAGTGGTTCGGTCAACCTGACCTATGTCCACTCATCGGAGCCTCTCCTCTGAGAAGAATTGTATTAAACACAATGTCTCTCCTTTTACCCCCATAGCAATATGGAGATGCCCATACAAAAACTCCTTTCCACCAACCCCGATGTGGTAGAGAACCCAACTCCTTTTACTTCCTCCTTATGCATGCAGAGAACCCAACTCCTTTTTCTTCTTCCTGAAGCAGGCAGAGAACCCAACTCCTTTTGTTTGCTCCTAAAACAGGTAAAGTACCTCGATTAGATGCTAAAGTAGACATCTCTAGAACCCCCAAGTAACTAGAGATGATGACCAAAGAAGATGATGATGAATCCTTGCTTGGAGTAACCTTTATGAAACCCCTCACAAACTCTCCCTCATAAGATCCTCTCTCTCTCTCTCTTTCTCTCCCTTTCCTCTTGGCTCTCTCAGGTCAGGACAGTAGCAAAAGTCCTCTCTTTTGAAAAATAAAAAAGCTTTTAAAGAAGGGCTAAGAATAGCCCTAATTAGTAACTAATCATCAAATATCATCCTGAATGATAGTACATCATCCTGTACTATTCATTCAACACAACGAATATCATCCAGAAAATCGCCCTGGATGGATGTCTAGACAACTAAAAAATAACTAGATCATCTGTGCTGATTAGTACAAAATGTCGAATATCATCTAAAACATCACCCTGAATGGATGTTTAGACGATGGAAAAATAACTTGATCTTCCAAGATGTTCTCCCGATCATCCCGGACGATTAGTTCAATTCAATACATATCATACAGAGCATCACCCTAAATGGAACCAGGCTGATGTTTAATCATCCAAGAAGAACTAATATTTTTGAACAGATCATCCTAGTCGATCCTGCGATCATCCAAGATGATATGATCGAGCAATCAAACCTTATATACTTTTCTTAATTAGAAGATTAATTTAGGCATAATTGCACTACATCATCCAAGAGGATATCCTAGATGATGTCCTGGACCATGTCAAAAATAAAAGATACCTAAATAGATCTGACGGCTGATTTTTTCTAATTTGAACCTATCATCCCGGTTAATACTAATATCGTCCAGGATGACTCTCTTAATTGCGGCTACCTTAACCAAGACGCCTTAATTAGGGTTTCTATTTTTAATTGATCGTCTAAGCTAATTTTTTGAATGTCCCAGATGATGTGATCAAAAATAAAAAACTCTAAAACAGTCAAAAAATTTCCCTCAAGAGTGTGTGTGCATGGTTACTTAGCATCAGGATCCATATTATTACAAAGGACTCAAGAAAAGGTAAAAGACACATGTCGTTCATTACAAATTGACTCAGTCTACCCAGACTTGAGCTGGTTCGATTTGCAGTTTGATCTTGTGGACCAAAAATATTTGTAGGAAAGATAGTCGTACAAAAATAAAAGTAATTGCTATCATGAAAATTATATTCCCTAAAAATATATTCACAATAATCTCCCCCTTTTTTATGATGGCAAATAATCAAACAATTAAATTATTTCAGTAGATACAATGTGAATCAGGAAGTTCAAATTTTACTAAGGAATGAATAGTTTATAACTAATAAACATAAAAGAATGAGCACAATACAACATAAAATAGTACACAACTACTACCCCTTTTGACAGCACAAAAAGGTGGAGGGAAGGAGAAAAGAAATAAAATAGAAACTAGAAATAAAAAGTAAACTACAGAGAAAAGACAACAACACAAAAACAAACTAAAAGAAAGACGGCCCCTGATTATCTGAAGGAGGTGGTGGTGGTGGTGATAGAAAAAAGTAACTGGAAAGAGTCACAAACTTCTCCCCAAACAAGGCCATGTCCTAGTCGTGCTGGTGCTACTGGTGAGCAATGTACGAGTCAAAATGAGCAACGTACAAGTCAAAATGAGCAACATCCTCTTCATATTGGTGCACCTATGCTGCAATGTTGGTCTCAAAGTGAGTCTCCCACCGACTGAACCGCTCTACCAGCTGATCCAGCTGTTAGTACTAGCAGAGTGGAGCAGGTGCATGAACAGGTGCAGGAACCACATCCTCCTCTGCTCTCTCAGCTTACATGTTCCCCGGGTGGAGACGAGTACAATGAAGAACATGGAAGTAGTTGTTTGAGTAGAAGTTAGGCAGGAAGGTTAGTGGGGAAGGATATTGGAGGTTAAATTTGGATTTCAAGACATAGGTTATGATGTGTCCTAAGGCATGATTGGGCTTCCTTCTATATCATGGATCTCTAATGCTCGTCAGGTGCTTAATGTATCGAAAAATAAGATCAATAGCATTAAACTCATTGGACTTTGCAATTGAGATCTTTTTTATTTTGCTACAGTGATCTTTCTTATATCAATAATATTTAAAGTTTTTATATTACTTTCAAATTCTTTGAAATCTTGTCATTGCATTTATTATATGAATTTGATTCTATTTTGTGATTTATTTTTCCATATATTAGAGAGTAAGTTTTTCTTCTATAATATATGGAAGATATACTCACAATTGAGAGTTTTTAAGAGTTTTGAAAAGGAGTCTAGCTTGCTAAAATGATATGGGCATAAAATTAGCCACAAAAAGAAAAGAAAAGTGAAAAGATGCGCAATGAAAGCCAAAAATTGAAAGATACATAAAGTGTATCAAAAATTAAAAGATCCGCAAAGTGCACCAATCAATTGACAAGAGGCATAAAATGAGCCCAAAATTTGCAAGCCTCCTTATCTTTCAAACATTTAAATCTTAGAAAAATTCATGTGTCACTTGATATTTTCAAATGTTTAATTTCAAATTTTATGATTGCGACAAATTGCTCTGATACCACTTGAATGTTCGACAGGGATTTTAAGCCCTACGGAACTAGTCTTAAGGCTAACCAAAATGGGGGGTGAATTGGTATTTAAAAAATTCTTTCAGCAAAGCACAATCACAACCAAACCAAGATTTACCACAAAAATCAAAGTACAAAAATTTAAATTCAAAAGTACAATAAGAAAGAACACACCAGATTTTAAACTGGTTCGATCAACCTGACCAACATCCACTCCTTGGAGCCTCTCCTCCAAGTATTGCACTAAAGATAGTGTCTCTCCTTTTTCCCACATAGTAAGGTGGAGAAGCCCGTACAAAAACTCCTTTCCACCAACCCTGATGAGGCAGAGAACCCAACCCCTTTTGCTTCCTCCTGAAGTTAGCAGAGAACACAACTCCTTTTGCTTCCTCCAGAAGCAGGTAGAAAACCTGATGAATCCTTGATTGGAGAAACCTTTGTGAAACCCCTCATAATCTGCCAGTCACAAGATCCTCTCTCTCTCTCTCACTCTTTCTCTCCCTCTCCTCTTGGCTCTCTCAGGTTAGGACAACAACAAAAGATATCTCTTTTGAAAAAAAAAGAGAGCTTTTAAACAAGGGCTCAAAATAGCACTAATTAAAATAACTTGATCGTCTAGGTCGAACTCTCGATCATCCTGGATGATTAGTTAAATTTAATACATATCATCCAAAGCATCGCCCTTAATGGAACCAGGCTAATATTTGATCGTCTAGGAAGAACTAAGGTTTGTGAATTGATCATCCTGGCCAATTTGCGATTGTCCATGAACGATATAATCGAGCAATGAAACCTTAAATACTTTTCTTAATTACCAAGTTAATTTAGGCATAATTGCACTGCATTATCCAGAATGATATCCTGGATGATGTCTAAAAGTAAAAGATTCCTAAAAAGATCTAGCGGTTGATTCTTTCTGATTTGAGCCTATCATCCCAGCTAATACTAATATCATCCAGGATGATTCTCTTAATTGCGGTGACCTTAACTAGGATGCCTTAAATAGGGTTTATGTTTTTAACTGATCATCCCGAATAATGTGATCAAAAATAGAAAATTGTAAAACAGTCAAAAATTTTCCCTCAAGTGTATGTGTGCAAGGTTACATAGCATCAGGACCCACATTATTACAAAGGACTCAAAAAAGGTAAAAGATACATGTTGTTCATTACAAACTAACTCAGTTCTAATCTACCCAATCTTGAGCTGATTCGAATTGCAGCTTAATCTTGTGGATCTGAAATGTTAGTAAACAAGGAAGTTATAGAGAAATAGAAGTTTTTGCTATCATCAAAATTATATTCTCTGAAAATAGATTCACAACAGATAAATCCTTTGAGCCTAGGCTAGAGGAATAAGAAGTAGAGATTACTCAAGGGATAGAATCCATTGACATAGGAGATAGAGTAAAACTTTATGAGCCTTTTCCTAGAGAATAGAGATACTAATCTAATTATCTAGGGAACTTACCTTAGGAGCTCCATCTGAAGGTGTTAAAATTAGGTAATGACTTAGGAAGGAGATTAGCCATTCATTATTTATCTCAATGGTAGAACCCACCAACATAGATTAAGCTCAAGTCGATGAATTTTGAATCCTAGCGATATATAGAGAATTAAATCAATTTGTTAGGAATGATGTATGGGAACATTTTAGAAGACCTAAAGACTAGAGTGTTGTGGGAATTAATTGGGTTTTCAAGAATAAAATTAATGATTATGGTATAGTGGATATGAATAAGGCTATACTAGTCTTTAAGTGGTACAATTAGATTGAAAGAATTTATTTTGAGGAGACGTTTTTTGCAATAGTTAGATTAGAATCCATTAGAGTGCTACTAGCCTTTACTTACTTTAGAGGATTCAAGCTATATCACATGGATGATAAAAGTGTTTTTCTAAATAGAGTGATTAATGAAGATGTGTAGGTTGAGCAACCCTCAGGATTTAAGAAATCTAAATTTCTTAATGATGTATTTAAATTAAATAAGGTATTATATGAATTGAATCAAGCACTAAGTGCTTGGTATCAAAGGCTGAGCACATTTCTTCTAGATAGAGACTTTTTTAAGGGTAGTGTAGACAACATCCTATTCTTAAAGAAAAAAAGGAGAAGATTTGTTCATTATTCAGATTTAAGTTGATTATATCATTTTTGGATCTACAAATAATAATCTTTATGAGAAATTCTCAAAAATAATAAGTGAGCAGTTTGAGATGGCATAATGGAATAACTACATATTTTCTTGGATTTAGAGTGAAGCAAAAGGATGATCAAAGCTTTCATAGCCAAATAAAATATTTCAAAGATACCCTTAAAGAAATATGATGCATATTGCTATGGAAATTAATACTCCCATAAGCTCTACTATTCAGTCAGATAAGGATCCTAATGGAAAATTAATTGAAGAAAAGAAAAATAGACAGATAATTAGATTACTTATTTATTTGACTGCTAGTAGACTTGATACCATATTTAGTGTATATCTTTTTAATAGATTTCAAGCAGATTCCAAAGAATCTCACTAGGTTGCCACTAAGAAAATCTTTAGATATATATTAGGCACCCAAAACCTAGATATTTGATACCCTATATATAGCTCATCCTTTGAAATTATAGGATATTTAGACTCTGACTTTACAGGATATATGGTAGATTGGAAAGAACTTTCGGATCATGTAAGTTCATTGGCCAATAATTCATTTTCTAGTCTAGTATAAAGTAGAATTCAATACATCTATCCACTATTGAGGTGAAATACATTATTGTAGGAAGATATGTTGCTCAACTCTTATGGATAAAGCAACAAATCTTAGATCTTGGACTACCTGTAGGCATCATTCCTATTATGTATGATAATACTAGTGACATTTGCATTTAAAAAAATCTATTTCAACAATCCATAACAAAACACATAGACATTAGGTATTATTTCATTAGGGATCATATAACCAAGGGGTATATATAGTTACATCGTATATCTACTAAAAAACAACTAGAATATATCATTTTAAAATCTCTTTCCTTTAAAACCTTTAACACCTTGATGACTAGACTAGGTGTCATAAATATTCATGCTTGAATTATAATTAGTTGGAAATTGGAAACATAAATGTTTTTGTCTAATTTACTTTTTTTGTGTTTTGCTATTAGTGTTTGTAATCTCACTTTTATGTGAATTTTTCATTTTTTTTCTTTTAATGAAGTTTTTATGATCATCACATGACAACTTAAAGTTTCCCACATTATACTATACTATATTCACAAAGCATCACATAACCAATCATAACTAATCCAACAGTCCTGATTGATCAATTATTGGTGATCATAATGTACAAACACCCCATTCGTACTATACGATACACATGGCACTAGGCGTTAGACAAATTGAATTTGGATGCCGTGATATTAAATATCATATCATACCAAATGAACATTTATTTGTATTGTATGATCTGACCAGTCAACAGTCATTCAGGCTGACTCCTTGAGACGATCATCCTCAAACTACTTGTCTAGTATTATTTTGATCGTAATGTATAATAAGACCAACAATTTGACTGATCAAACTAAACAAAATAAATATAACAAATTATATTGTACGATTGGGCCAATTTATATTTAAAGGGATGGAAAATAAGTTTATTCTTCACTCAAATCCTTTCAAACCATCTTCCTTCCTCGTAGGTTATTAATTTTTGTTGGTCGGTGGAAAAGGATCAAGAGATCTCATGGGAAGCTCATCCTGATGTCCCATGGATCCCCACTTCACTGATGCATCCGACAAGGAAGCGTACCATTGTTACAAGGTTGCCGGGACTACACCCTTTAAAATCATAAATTAGGAAGTTTCAAACTTATAGGTACTCACTCTCTTCACTCGCACTATGCTTCAATTCATCCTTACTCTTTCCTACCAATTCAAATTTGAGTTCCTCTTTGAATAGTTTATAAGCCTTCAAATGAATAGTGAGGGTAGTATCCTCTGATCCTATATCAATAGAATGATTGTAATAATTACCTAGTAAGACTTTTACCAATTCATAAATCTTTATACCACTAGCAAAAAAAGTTAAATCTTAGCCTTTCTCCCTGACTATGATTGGATTCTTGTCAGCACTACTCTTAGGGAGATGTCAGTAAACTATAACATTAGCCATATTAACACCATAGTTTAAGTCATTAGAATCTTTCAACACATCCTTCCCAATTTAGTCATTTCAAAAGCTAGCAATAGAATAAACATTGCACCTCTTCTACGACTAACTACATATTTTATCATGGCTTAAATTGATTTCAATGTAGCTAATCTTATTATTTGACATCTTGAAAAACATTCCTTCATTAGAGATCCTTGACATAAATAGATGAAAAATTTTACTTTTGGTCATATCATTACTTTTATTCTGGAATATAAATATAATTTCTAATTCCCTACACCACCATACCATCTTCTATTTTTTCTACTTAAACATCTCCTTTCATGTTCTTCTTAGTATTCATCACCAAAATATTCACTATATTGACCCTAAGCTGGGTGAGGTAGAGGGAGGTCCCGCTCCAGCTCTAGAACCAGCTTCACCAAACCTCTCAATACGATACACATATTCAGAGATTTGATCAGAGAGAGACTCACTTCAACGCCTATATAGCAGAGAAGCAACAGTAACATGAAAATTATATGGCTTGGTTCTAAGAGATATTCTCTTCCATTCACTGATATTTTAAATAACCATCATCCCCATGTCCACCAGATTAGGGACCTTCTTATTTTTAATATGACTTATTTTAATTTTTTTTGTCTGTATTATTTTTTATTTTTATCATAATGTATATTTTCTTTTTGTTATTATGTTTGGTTGTTCCTCCATTTTGGTGATGTCAAAAGGGGGAGTAGCCTCTTATTCGTAGTCTGTACTTATTACTTTGTTATGATTAGTTCACTATTTTGCCTTTATTTTCTTGCCAATTTTTTGTGTTCTTTTTATTGCATAATAAATTTTTTTTAAAAATATATATATTCCTATTTTATAAAATTCAATAAGGGAGAGTTTAAGACATATCAAAAATAAATTTAAAATCAAAACCAGTAATATTTGCCATCATCAAAGGTGAAAGATTATTACAAATCTAGAGCCAAGTTTTATGATTTTGATGAGAATAAATATTATCGAATTATTTACTATGATATCTCATGTTATTATTATTATTGCATATATATATTTTATTATGTATTAACATATTAGGTCCACCGTACATTTTTAGATCGATTAGCTCAAGACTAGGTTAAATTAGGTTAAGTGTCCTTAAGAGTCTGTATTTTTGCATTTATTTATTTTTATATTTATTTAGTCAATTTCATGTATTTTATGGATGCAAAACTTTTTCACCGTGCATACACACACTCAAGCGAGTGAGATAGTGAGAAAATTAGGAGTATAATTTTCTAAACAAATTATACTTTATGATCAATATTGTATTGTACGATTAACTATTTAAAAAATCCTTAAAATAACTAATTATTAAAATTAAAACTATTTGAACTAATCATACCGCATGATCTAAATCATACAAGATGATTATTTAAATCAAGAACTCAACGACTAATCATACTTTTTGTAATATTTTAAAATTCAAGATTTGTACTAATCATATAGTATGATAGGTATCATACTGGGTGATATAATTAAATATAGCCTATATTAATCTTATAATCAAGGAAACATTTTAGATTATTTGATCCAATCAGATCCTACAGGACTATTGGAGTTAATCATACTATACGACCTGATCCTTACATATGATAATATTTAATCATCACCCACTAAACAGGATCATAATCCAAGCCTTTTAAACTAATCATAATAGACAATCATTTATATTATACTAAATAATCATATCAATCATATGAACTTATTGTATAACATTTTACACTTCATATAATACTAACATGGTTATTTGAACTAATCATTATGTATAATCATTATGCATAAATATACGATTAGTGTCAACAGAATTGAATTTTAATACTTTTTGTGAAGCCATGAATTTAGACATGTTTTCAAGTCTTTGGTTGTTGAGTCTTCTGGAAAGAGAGCTTGGAGAAGAAATCTTGGTGAGATTTGGAAAGAAGGGAGAAATTCTGTGTGAGGGAGAAGTAGCATGAGGGAATCACACAGTTTCTCTTAGTATGTGTCTTACTAGGTTTCTTGGGTGGCTCTTAGAAGAATACTGTCAACTCAAAGACTGTTGAGTTTCTCTTCTTTCACCAGGAGGGAGAAAAAGGAGGTCAAAATTCTCTGCCTTAACCAAGAGGGGTGAAAAAGGGGGAAAAAGTTCTTTTCATCATTGCTTTGGTGAAAAGATTATAAGGGCTTCCCCACCTTGCCAGGGAGGCTAAACTAGAGACACTAATGTTTAGTGTAATACTTGGAGAGGATGACTTCGAGGAGTGGATGTACGTCATTATACACTATAAAATTTCTACTAAGATCTTCTTAGTTTTTCATTTTCCTTAATTTAGTTTTCTACTTTTTTTTATTTTGCTAGAGATTACATGTTAGAAATTATATGGTTAATGATATAATGATTTAATCTATCAGTCCTCATCATAATTAAAATCTCATTACAAAATTTTGCGTATGCATTTAGTGATAATAGTTATTATTTCTAAGTTATTAAAAATCCAAAAGTTAAAACATTATTTTATGCATTACAATAAAATTTTGAAAACTACTAATTCAACCACCCCCCCCCCCCCCCACCCCCCCGCTTGATGCACCTGGGGTAGTTCACCTAGGATTAATGTCCAAAATAAAACTATGAAATGGTAGTAGTAAGCATTGTTTGAAGTTATAAGTAAATTTTAATGAGGTTATTCCTTAAAAGATTAGAAGTGAATAGTTATCAATATCAAATAGTAAGCCTCATGTTTTGGGTTATGACCCTTACTCTCTCTTGAATTGAACTAAGCTACCCTTATGTGAGATTCTACCATCCATAAAGAAAGATGTGCATATACCTATAGAGAGTGCCACCCTTGAGATTACTGAGGTAGAAGTAATCAAATGGGTGAAAGAAAAAGATGAAAAGAAAGAAGTAAAGAAGATGGTGAAGGATAAAATGGTAAATGTGATTTTTGAAGAATGTAATCAAGCCATTCAAAAGTTAAAAATTCAAAGAATAAAAGTTATGTTTGATGAGGGGATAAGGACTGGCTTCCTATTGACCCAATGGAGGTATAAGGAAAACCTATTAATGATGTTGTAGAGGAGATAAGGGATATATTAAAAAAGAAGAAGGAAGAGATGATTAAAGCCTTTAACCAAGAGAAAGATGATTTTCTTATGGATTATGATGAGGATAATAGTTTAGGTGTAGATGTTTTCATGGTAGATACTAGAGCCTCAACATTAAAGAACAACTCGGGTGGTAGAATGAGATGGAAGAAGATGAAGAAGTCGATATTTATTTAGCTCTTGAGTTGATGGATATGTTGAAAGATAAGGATAACCATATTAGCAAATTGGAGAATAAAATTATAAATATGATAATAAATATGGTAGAAATGCAGAGTAAAGTTCTAAAAACTTAGCTAGTAAATAATTATTATCCTCTAGTAGTCAATATTTTGAATAAACTAGCATTAGAAAGAAAAGGGAAAGTATTGAGCATGAATACTAAGGTATCTAAAGTTGATAATGATATAAATAGTTGGTACAGAGTCAGATTAGGGAGGCCATGCAAAATTTTAAGAAACTTGATCTATTCAAAATGGTAGACCATACCTAGAGGAATTTATTCCAGTTATCTACCCAAAAATGTTTTTAACACCAACATTCAAAGTTTTCGGTGGTACAAAGAACCCTCAAAAACATTTAGCTCACTTTCAAGAAAGTTTTAGTAATGTCAGGAGTACATATGTTTTATTATTTAGGTAGTCTATTATTGGTTTATTTGGCATTTCTTTTAATTTTTATGCATCTTTACCCAAAGGATCAGTGAAAACTTTTCCAAAGTTTGAAAGCGTATTTTTGAAGAGGTTTTCCATCACTCAACATCATACCACCATAGGAGACTTAGTGGTAGAGAAGTAGAACTCATTTAGTCTTTGGTGGAGTACATTATGTGGTGGAGGAATCTATCTATGAAGTGTGCACCACAATTATAGGAGCAACATGCAATAGAAATCATTTTGAAGAACATTCATGGTCCTACTGTATTTTTGATGAAAAGGGTTCATTATTCATACATTTGAAATTTTTATGAAAAAGGTCAATAAGTTACAAGAGGATATGTCTTTTTTATAATTTTGGAAATAGAAGTCAATTGATAAGAAGATAATTATATATTAAAATTCCTTTAAAAAGAAGTTTGCATCAATATCAGTTGTGGATAAACGAAAGCAAACAGTTAAAATCCAATCCAAAAATCCATCTCCTTGATCGCTTCTGGTATCTTCTCATCCTTCTAGAGATCCTTTCCATGCATCTTTTAAAGATAAATTTATTATGGTTTATCCATTTGAAATTGATTATGTTAGTAAAATTTTTTAAAACGAAATTAAGACAATAGAGTTGAATGTTCTTGAGGCTAATGAGCCAAAAGAGGAAAATAAAGGGATGACCCTAAGTTTTTCCTTTATCATCCCATGTAAGGCCACACAATTAAAGAATAGTTTACTTTCAAAGATTGATTGGAATGAAACTAGAAGTACCAGAACATTATCATCCCCAAGGAGTATCTTATAGAACCATGTTAGGGGTTAGTTAAAGTCATCTCATGTCTGTACACTAATCCTTCTTCAGCGTTTATAGATGGTTGACATTGCCCTGTCTCGAACCTCTAAAAAGGCCTTTAATTAGTCTTTTTAACATTCTAAACAGTTGCCACTGAGAGCCTACAGCTTGATCCATAAGATTGAGCTAGAAGCATCGAAGGAGGATGTTGAGATGATTCCCACTTTAGTAATCCTAGAAACTACTACAAGTAAAAATATTTCGTATCATAAATAGGAAAGAGAGAGTTTGAGATAATTATATTCAAATGGAGGATGGTGGGTTGAAATCCCCATTCCCATTGACCTTATGTGATTTCTTCTTTATCCCACAAAAAATAAAGTGTGATATAAAGATAAAAGATCCTTTTGCATATATTTAAGTAATTAATGATAACATCAAAAAGGAAACCAAAAATGGTGAAGATCATAATGATAACACTAATCTAGATGTGATCAATGAATATTTTTTAAAATTTAGTCCTTCAGTCATAATATCTAATAAGAAAAACAAATCTTATCAGATAGTAATACCCTTGAAGTTACCTTTCAAGGGAACCCTATTATATTAGAATTTTCATATTCAGATTCCTTATAAAAAATTGAGATAAAGTCACCTACGAGTAGTATAGATCCTATAATAAATTTCCATCTCGAGGAGATCATGGAAGTACATCTTTGTAGTGATAAAGTCTTACAACCTAGAATGACAACAAATAAGAAAGGGAAGCAAGCCATGTATAGTGATAACATTCATTCTTCTTCTTCCATGAGTGTTGGATCCTAATCCTGATGTTCTAATGGTTGGATATAATATGCTAGTTCATCTTAGAAAATTATCACCTAAGTTAAGTATATATGGCACTCTAATTCTTTCGAAAGAAATATGGAATTATGTGATCAAAGCACTTATTAAGCATGAGACTTTCTAAGCACAGTTAACTGTAACTTCAAAAAATGAAGCTTTGTATTTCAAGGAAATCCCATGAGTAACCGTCTCTGACAAGGACTTACTTTTGGGAATTTCTTATCACAATCATGAGCTATATATTTCTATAAATGTTAGAAACTTTAAGTTATCCAGATCCCTTATTTATCTGAGTACATTGATTAATGTCATGAATGTATAGACTATTTCCTATCTTATAGTAGACAGAGATAAGCTCTTTACTTATAAGATTATGTTATGCAAGTTTTATGAAAAAGTGAAAAGTCTTTATGTTGGAAATCGAAGAGTTAAAAAATGAAGCAAAACTTCATATAATCAATTCAGAAATCTCCTTCAAGGCACTCTTATGTAGACCCTAGATTTGGGAGTATAGAATGGTTCCATTCACCTAACATTAGTGCATAATGTACTAGCATGAGTGCACTGGATCTATGATATAGGATGATTTACAAACGTTATCAATTTATGATGTAGACATTTACAAAGAGGATACATATTATGTATCAAAAGGGTGTTTCTATCTATTCCAAAATTGAATATTTAAATAAAATATAGGAATAAAATAAGAGAGAAGAAAATAAAGAAAAATAAAAAATATATAGATGAGAAAGACAATGTTGAATACATGATTATTAGGCCTCCAAACACTTATCCTCATAGAGGTGGGAGGATGGCCAAAATATGCATGGTTCAGGCTGTGCTTTATATGAAATAAAGTAACATAATACACATTGAATTGGAATCTAGTTAAAATGATGATTCAGGTGTATGGTATGCGAGAATCCCATATATATATATATATATAGAGAGAGAGAGAGAGAGAGAGAGAGAGAGAGTAGGATAAACCTCCCACAAAATTCAATCACTTTGGAACAAGTTAATAATCTAGAGGGAGATACTCTAGAATGTGCCAAATCTAAAATAAATACATATGAAAAATTGAACAAAAGAATAAAAAGAGTGGCTCTAACCCCACTACTAGATGATAGGGTTACAGGAGTAGTATTAAAGGACTCTCCTAGTCTTATCGATGAAGTCAGAAAGTTGCAAAAGTTCTTTCCTAGTCCATCTACTTCAACAGTTGAAAAGGATGTAAAACTCGAGGAATGTGATTTTAATGAATTAATGAAATTATATTTTTGCTGCTTTTCTTTGTGTGAGAAGACTTATGTTTCTAATAGACTCACACCAGGACAATTGACCAAGTGACAAGCTAGATACCATGAAAGCCTATGGCATACAAAAAACAAAAGAAAATCAATGGATGGTATTGACTTTGGTACCATTATTGCATTCTATAATGTTGAGTATTATTTTGTGATAACTAAAAATCTTGAATCTGATCAGATCTTTTCCAAAACCAATGGTTCTTTCAATGAGTTTTGTTTAGAAACATTAGATGATTTAGATGAGGTACAAGTTCAGGATACACCCCCTAAACTTGAAGAAGAAATTAAAATCACAATTGATGATTTGATAGAAATAAACCTTAAAATAGAGGATGATCCCCATAACACATCAATTATTCTTTAATGAATGAAGATGGATAAAATAATCTAATAAATTTTCTTTCTAAGTTTAATGATAATGTTACTTGGTTATATGATGAAATACAAGGCCTACCCCCTAAAGAAGCAAATCCTAAATTTGGAATTCAATCTAAAGTCATTCTTATTATGCAAGTTCCTCAATAATTGCATCTCAAAATTATGAAACAATTCATTGATGAATTAAAGAAATTTGTCAAGGCTAGATTCTTTTGAGAAGAATAATAATCCTCTGGGATAGCTGATGTCATAGCATTTTGAAAGAAAATGGTTAAATTTGAGTATGTGTTGACTTTAAGGATTCAAATAAAGCATTTTCCCATGATGAGTTTCCTTTGCCTATACCAGAACTCATGGAGGATATTACCTCTTCACATACCATCTTCCTATTCATGGATGATTCATCTAGAAAAATTCAAATTAAGATGGATCTGTAAGGTAAGAAGAATATTACATTCAAAACCCTATAAAAATTTTAGTTATAAGGTGATTACATTTGGACTTAAAAAAGTTGGTGTAACCTACCAGTAGGCTATGACCAAAGTCATTGATGATCTTATCAATAAATAAGTAGAATTCTACATCAACAATTTGGTCATTAAAATTAAAGTCAAATAGGCTCATATGTATGATTTCAGAGCTATCTTTGAATGGTTGTGATACTATGAACTCAAAATAACTCCTTTGAAGTGTGCCTTTGGTTTCACCGTAGAAACATTTTTGGGCTTCATAGTGAGACATCATGAAATATAAATTGATCATGCTAACATTAAGGCCATTTTGGACATGCCACCTCATAACATCCTTACTTAATTAAGGTCCCTTCATGATGGTTGGTGTATTTAAGACATTTCATTTTGAATCTATTTAGAAGGTGTCATCCATTTTCTATTTTAGCTAAGAAAAACTCTAAATTCATCAAGATCATATGTGCCAAAGTTCCTTTAGAGTATCAAATAGTATCTCAACAATCCTCCAATCTTAGCTACCACAACTCTTAGGAAACCTTTGATCTTATGCAGTGCTACTTTGGATGATTCGCTTGGTGCTTTGTTGGAACAACTTGATCTGGATAAAAAAAAAGTCAATGTGCTATTTTAGTCAATTTATCATTATGATATAAATAAGGCTTCCTTTGATTGAAAAGTATTATATTACCATAGTTTTTGTAGCCCGTAGCTAAGACATCACATGCCTTTTAATCAGGTAAGTTTAATTTTATTTATAAATTGATTACAATATCTCAAGACCTGACCACTATTGTCTGGATGTTTAGCAAGGTGGCATGTGATATTGCTTCATTTTGATATTATATGAATTCCCCTATATTCTTTGAAAGGGAAGGCCATTGTCGGCTTCTTTGCAACACATCAAATACAAGCAAAATTTCCCCTAAGTGATGAGTTTTCTAATGAGCAAATCATTAGTTTATAGGAATTTAATAGTCCTTTATAGGAATTATACTTTGATGGCATTAAAATATACCCTTCTTGGAAAAGCTAGCATTGGCCTAGTCTTCAAAACACTAAATTACATAATTGTACAATTTTTATATCATTTATAAAAAATTTGCATAAATAATAAAGTTGAATATGATGATATGATAATTGGTTTGGAACTTCAAATTTTGATGGACATTAAAGAAATTATGATATTTATTACGAATCTGGTTTCAGGGATTATAATTTTGATGATAGCAAATATTTATGTTACTTTTATTTTTCTACAACTGCCTTGCTTACTAACGTTTTAGGTCCACAAGATCAATTTGCAAATTGAACCAGCTCAAGATTGTGTATAATAGGACCGAGTCAATTTGTAATGTTCGTCAATTGTCTTTTACCTTTTATTGGGTCCACTATAAAAATGTGGGTCATGATGCTAAGTAAACTTGTACACACACACTTGGGGGAAAATTTTTGACTGTTTTAGAGGTTTTGTTTTTGATCATATAATCTAGGATGATCCTGAATTGTCCTGTACAATCAGTTAAAAATTGAAACCATAATTAGGGCATCCTGGTTAAGGAAGATGCAATTAGTTAGAATTGAACTAATCATACTAGACGACATAATATCGTCCTGGACGAACAGAACAAATGAACCTTCTAATCATCTAGACTCTCCCAAATTGCCTTGGTTGATTGAGCTAATTTTGAACTGACGTTAAAGATGATCGAACGATTTTCCTAGAAGATATTTGATGATTATCTGCAAATTGGTGCAAATTTGAATCTCTTGTTTAAAAGATCTATTATTTTCCCAAGATGATATCTTTTATTATTGTCCTGACCTGAGGAGCTGAGAGAAGAGGGAGAGCAAGGGAGAGAGAGAAGATCTTATGATGGGGGTGTTTGTGAGGGGTTTCACAGAGTTTGCTCCAAGAAGGGATCTGATTCATCTTCACCGATCGTCATCCCTGGTTCCTCGAAGGTTTGAGAGAGGTCTACTTTAGCAACTGATTGAGGTTCTCTGCCTACTTTTAGAGGAAGCAAAAGGAGTTAGGTTCTCTGCCTACTTTAGGAGGAAGCAAAAGGAGCTGGGTTCTCTGCCTTCTTTAGAAGGAAGCAAAAGGAGTTAGGTTCTCTGCCTCATCGGGGTCGGTGAAAAAAGTTTTTGTAAGGGCTTCTCCACCTTACTGTGGGGGCAAAAGGAGAGACTTTGAGTTTAGTACAATACCTAGAGGAGAGGATCTAGGGATTGGATGTATGTCAAGTTGACCGAACCATTATAAAATATGTTGTGTTCTTTCTTATTATTCTTCCGCACTTTAATTTCCAACGTGATTGTTTGATTATGTTTATAATTTTGTTAGGAGAAATTTTTAAATATCAATTCACCCCCTGCCCTCTGGGTTAGCTTTAAGACTTGTTCGTAAGGGCTTAACATCGTTAACGAACTTTCAAGTGGCATTATAGCGTGATTCATAATATTATGTTTTTTAAAACTTTTGAATTTTGATCAATGGCTAACATTTGCAATCGTAATACTGCGGAAGGGTATTCAATTACCCATCCACCTATGTTTGATAATATTCCTTTTGATTTTTGGAAAACTTGAATGTCTATATTTTTATAATCGATTGGCTATCACATGTGGATGCTTGTAAAGGATGGATATTCACCTCCATAACTTGAAATTGATGGCATTAAAAATAAACTTTCTTTTAATGAATTGACTTTTGATAATAGGGATTTAATGCAACTTAATGCAAAATTTTGAACTAATTTTTTGGTGCTTTGAAATATAAAGATTACATGCATGTTTCAACTTGTTCAACTGATAAAGAAATTTGAGATAGCTTGTGTATTACTTATGAAGGAACAAATGAACTTAAGTAATCTAGGTTGCATGGCTTATTGCATGACTATGAACTTTTTCATATGAAACCTACTGAATCGATTTCTAACATGTTTACTAGGTTTACTCAAATTGTCACCTTATTACATGCCTTAGGAAGAAAGCTAACTTACTATGAAAGACTCAATAAAAATTTGAGATGCTTTTCTTCTTCCTTTGATGCTAAGATTACTGTAATTATTGAATTCAAAGATTTGAATACATATTATGTTGATAACTTACTTGGGTCACTCATTTCTTACGAGCAAGGAGTTAGCTAAAGACAACTTGATGCAGGTGAGTGAAAGAAGGAGAAAACTATGGCACTGAAGGCTAATGATACATATACTAATTATTTCAGGTCTAAAAGTGATGACTTTTCTTTAATCACTAGAAAATTCAAAAGCTTTCTATTGAAGAATCACCAGAACTATCAGAAATGGAATAAATGTAAGGGTAGCAAAAATTTTAAAAGTTCTTCTGATGTTGTTTGTTTTAAATGCATCAAGCCTGGACATGTCAAAGATGATTGTCCTACACTCAAGGATCACTCAAGAAAGGAGAAGGGTGAGGAGAAACCCAAGTTTGGTAAGTATAAGAAGAAATTCCAAAAGGCATTCTAGATAGATTATGCATCTGTCTCCTTTGAGACTGAAGTTAAAGAGGAGAAAACAAACCTTTGTTTGATGGCAGCTGATCACCTTGGTCAGTGTGACCAAGAAGAGGTATGAAAACTAACCTACAGTTAATTACTTGAAGTTTCTGAACAAATTCATGCATCATATAAGAAACTTAAGAAATTGCAGGCTAGATTTAAATTAGAATTTTTAAATTTACAAAAAGAGCATGAAGTTTTACGAAAAGATCATGCCCAAATTGATAGCAATCATATGTCATTACTTTTTGAGTTTGATGAGTTAAATAAAAAAGCATTTCGATTTGGTCATTGAGCATGATTCATTAAAAGCATCCCATACTACACTTGAAACTTATTTTAAAACTTATATTGATGAATCTGAGCATAGGTAAGAATATTTGAGAGTTGAATTGAAAGTGTTAACTCAAGGGTTAAAGCTAAATTGAATTCACTTGAGAAAAATAGGAATACACCCAAACCTGAATAGTTTTTCAATCATGATCCAAAACCAAAAATTTTGAAACCTAGGAAGAGACACTGTAACCCAAATAAATTCTTAAACCCTTTTCCTAGAGTTAGATTTTTTTCATTTGATGTGTTAGGATACATCTCAAACACTTGCACTGTTTACCATAATACACATTTGGTGTGGAAACCCAAATTGCATGATTCACAGTATAACACACATGCATTGCATTCTTCTTTCCATAAGAAGGGAACTCAAACTTGTTTGAGTTCCTAAATCTGACATTTGATAATTTTATAGGTATGCTCTCACCAAAGTTCTCGTGAGAGCATATGATACTTAGATAGCAGATACGGATGACACTTGATTGGAGATGTCGATCAATTCATTTCACTAGAGGTCAGGCCTGGAGGCAAGGTACTCTTGGAGACAACACCACCAAGAAAGTGGTGGACGCATGTATAATCAAAAACTACAAGAACATTTTAATTGAAAATCTTTTTCTTGTAGATGGATTAAAGCACAACTTGCTAAGCATCAGTTAGCTATGCAATAAGGGCTTCATCATAAAATTTTTGGCAAATACATGAATTATTAGGTTGAATAACAACACTATTTTATAGTAAAAGTGGATCAATAATATTTACATGCTAGATTTAAATAATATTGAATGTGCTACTTCATTTTATTTAAAAACTATTGCTGATGAGTCCTAGTTGTGGCACATGAGGTTATGTCATGCCAATATGAAAACTTCTAGAATAGTGACCTAAAAGAACCTAGTTAGAGGTGTCCTCAAGCTTAAGTTCACCAAAGACCACCTGTATGATGCCTTCCAACTAGGTAAGCAAGTCCAATTCTCTTTTCATTCCATTAAGAACATTAGCACCTCTAGACCTTTAGAAGTCCTTCACATGGATTTGTTTGGACCCATTAGCTTTGTTAGCTTAGGGAGAAAAGCCTATGGATTTGTAATTATTGATGATTACTCGAGGTTCACTTTGATTAATATTTTATCACATAAGAGTGGGTCTTTTGATGAGTTTAGATCCTTCTCCACTTGGATTCATAAAAAGTTAGGTAGTGAAATCTTGACCATCCATAGTGACCATGGAGGAGAGTTTGAAAATGAGAGATTTGGATACTTATGTGAGGATAAAAGGATTAGCCATAACTTCTCAACTCCTAGGACCCCTCAGCATAATGGGGTAGCTGAAAGGAAGAATAGGACCTTAGGTTAGGCCACTAGAGTCATGCTTGGTGTGTATTCTCTTCCAAAATACTTTTGGAATGAAATAGTAAACACAACTTGTTATGTGTTAAATATGATGAATGTTAAAGCCAAACTAGATAAGACACCCTATGCTAACCTTTCCCACCTGCATGTCTTTGGCTGTAAGGTTTTTATTCTTAATAACAGGAAGTCACACTTAGGAAAATTTGATCCAAAATAAGATGAATGAGTATTTTTAGGATATTCAAGTGTGGGGAAATCTT
This sequence comes from Dendrobium catenatum, assembly GCF_001605985.2. Classification (NCBI taxonomy): domain Eukaryota; kingdom Viridiplantae; phylum Streptophyta; class Magnoliopsida; order Asparagales; family Orchidaceae; genus Dendrobium; species Dendrobium catenatum. The sequence continues at coordinate 3,256,162 of NW_021318876.1, forward strand.
TTAGGGTGTTTAATAAAAAGGACATTGGTGGTGGAGGAGACTACTCATATAGTGTATCATCAATCTGATCCAAAGAAGTCTAGATTTGAGAATGAAGATGAAGTTGGAAAAATTACCCATGGAATTGAAAGTTTGGAGAAGAGGGTAGAGCACCAAAACACTGAAGGAGTAGGTGAGATTATCCGAGTAGAAAATACAAATATGGAAGAAAAAGTAGAACCTACACACACTTTGCCTAGGGATTGGAGAAATTCTTTGAGTTATCCTAAAGAATTGATCTTAAGAGACCCTTCTGAAGGTGTTAGAAGTAGGCATGGTCTTAGGAAGGAAGTGAACCACTCTGCCTTTACCTCAAAGATTGAACCCACCAACATCAATCAAGCCTTATCTAATGAGTTTTGGATCTTAGCCATGTAAGAGGAATTAAACCAATTTGTTAGGAATGATATTTGGGAGCTTGTAGAAAGACCAATGGGACAAATTGTAGTTAGAATCAAATGGATCTTTAAGAATAAGATGAATCATTTTGGTGTGGGGGTTAGGAATAAGGTGAGATTGGTGGCTAAGGGGTACATCCAAATAGAAGGGATTGAGTTTGAGTAAACCTTTGCCAATGTAGCTAGATTAGAAGCCATTAGAGTGCTACTAGCCTTTATCTGTTATAAGGGATTTAAACTTTACCAAATGGACGTCAAGAGTGCCTTTTTAAATGGGGTCATAAAAAAAGATGTATTTGTAGAGCAACCCCTAGGTTTTGAGAGTTCCCAATTTCTAAATCATTCTTTCAAATTAAAAATGGCCTTGTATGGATTAAAATAGGCACCTAGAGCTTGGTACGAGAGGCTTAACACATTCTAACAAGAGATGGAATTTGTTAAGGGGAGCGTAGACGCGACCCTTTTTCTGAGAAAAGTAAGTGATGAGTTACTCATTGTTGAGATCTATATTGATGATATACTTTTGGATCTTCCGATAAAAATCTATGTAATGATTTTTCTAAAATAATGAGTAAGGAGTTTGAGATGAGTATGATGGGAGAGTTGTCCTATTTTTTGGGATTTAGCATAAGATAAATAAATGATGGAACCTTTCTAAATCAATTAAAGTAAAGTAAGGGCATCTTGATGAAACTTGAAATGGATAAAGCTAAGCTAATAAATACTCCCATGACCTTAAATGTTCAGTTGGATAAGGACTCAAAAGGAAAATTGGTTGATCAAAAGAAGTATAGAGGAATGATTGGATCACTGCTCTACCTGACTGGTAGCGGAGTTGATATAGTGTTTAGTATTAGTTTTTGTGCTAGATTTCAAGCTGATCCTAAGTAATCCCACCTAATTATAGTTAAGAGAATTCTTATATATCTTTTAGGGACCCAAAACTTAGGAATATGGTATCTTAGGCACAGTACTTCATTTGAGATTATTGGATATTCTAATTTTGATTTTGTAGGATATAGGGCGGATAGAAAGAGCACTTATGGTACTTTCCAATTTATAGGACATTCCTTAATCTCCTAATCTAGTATAAAATGAAACTCTGTTACCCTTTGCACTGCTAAAGCTGAGTACTTTACCTTAGGAAGTTGTGTGACCCATGTTCTTTGGTTGAAGCAATAAATTCTAGATTTAGGATTACCTGTAGGAATAATTACAATCCTTTATTACAACACTAGTGCCATCTATATCTGTAAGAATACTATCCAACATTCAAGGATCAAACACATTGACATAAGGCATCACTTTATTAGAGACCATGTGACCAAAGGAGACATTGAGTTATACTATGTGACAACTGTGAATCAACGGATGACATCTTTACTAAACCATTGCTTTTAATATTTTTAGTATCTTAAATATCAGATTGGGTGTGATTGACATAAATTCATGAAGTTGATGTTTACAGAATTCAGAATTTTATGCTTTGTTGCTTGTTGTTGTTTTTTTAATACTATTTTATTTGTTTTAGATTTATTTGTTTCACTTCTTACTTGCTATTATTTTTTATGTTTTGCATTTCTATTATTTTATTTTTTCTTCTTTTTCTTTGTGGTCACAACTAAAATGATATTATTTACCTTGTTTTTGAATTTAAAAATTTGTAGTTAATATTTAACATCTCAAAATCAGTTAAAGGAAGAAAACACTATTGATTATTTCCCTTTCTGTAAACTCCTTTAGCAGTGTAATTTTCTTTTCTAAATAAAAGTATATCTCAAATTAATAATTGGATTTTATGATTGTTATCTTTGTTGCAAATCTATTTTCATGACTTATGTTTTGATGATTGACAAACACTATTGATTCTCTTGGACTGCCTGTTATTTCTAACTTTTCAGGAATCGAAGATCGGACGAACAAATGAAGCCAGTTCAAGATTGCATAGGCTAGGGTTGAGTCAGTTTGTAATTTGTTTTTCTCTTCTTGAGTCTATTTGTAATGTTCAAAGAGACTGATGCTAAGTAACCCTACACACACCCACTTGAGAGACTTAGAAATTTTATTTTTACTCAAATCGGCCAGGACAATATTTATATCATCCTGGACAATCTGGCTTAAAACAAAAATTTTAATCAGGGATTCTTAATTAAGGCGGCCGTCATTAACAGATCAGCCTAGACGATACGTGTATCGTC
>NW_021318876.1:3268858-3319461 GCF_001605985.2 Dendrobium catenatum
AAATAGTTCTCCTTTTGCCCCCCTCGGCAAGGCGGAGAAGCCTTTACAAACCTCCCTTTCACCAACCCGGCGTGGCGGAGTACCAAACTCTGTTTTCGCCCTCCTAGCGACGGCAGAGAACCTTCTCGTTTTTCTCCCTCCTGGAGAAGGCTGAGAACCTCGAGGTAACGGATGTAGACGAGCCTTTCCCTTGGAGATCCTCCCTCAAATCCTTTTAGGGCCACAGGAGGAGCAAGATGCAGCAAGCTCGGAGCTACAGTGTGATCTCCCTCACACTTCTTCTCCCTCACAACGCTCACCTCCTCCTTCCTCTCTCAACCCACAAGAACTTCTCTAGAGTTTTCTCCCTTCGAATCTCTCTCTAACCACGTTCACCTCCTATGTGATTCTTACTGAAAAAGGACTTGATTGATATCTAAAAAAGGCTCCAAAAATCCTCTGAATTCAAAAGTAGGCGTTACTGTTCGTACAGTACGATTCAACATCATACAGTACGATCTTCATAAACAGACGTCGTCCTGGTACAAAGATGTACGAACAGTTAAAAAACAATTCGTACTGTACGATATAATATCGTACGATACGATCCAACAAAGTACTATTCATACAGGATGATGGTCTGGACGATCAGATGTCGTCTCTATTCATCGTATGGTACGATTACTATCGTACAGTACGATGTGACAAAAACCAAGAGGTCATCCAGGATGATATCCAGGATGATCATACTTCGTCTCTGTTCATCGTATGGTACGATCTGGTTCGTATAGTACGATATTTAAAATTTAATTAGGCCTGGATTTTATGCACTAATCACGGGTTAATTTAAGTAAGTATTTAAAATTAGATCGTATAGTACGAACATGTTTGTACAGTACGAACGGCACAAAATCACTTACTTAAACTAAACTATGGCTAGGGTTTTGGATCTGAACATATCGTATAATATGAATACATTCGTACAGTACGATCTATTCACAGAATCGTCCATATGGTTTAGATTGTACGATACGAATTACAATCGTACAGTACGATCTCCAGAGAAGAAATTTTATTACATTTTGAAGTTAAAAAACAACTCTCCCCCTGTGTGTGTGCATGGTTGCTCTTACTCTTATGCATTTTGTGGCCAGACTCAATAAAGTAAAAACAAAATAAATAGAAAAATACAATGTTTGACTCATTTTCCTAATCTACCCGGTCTTGAGTCTTCATTTCATCCTGAGTCACTTGTGATCTTCCTGAAATATTAGTACTCAAGGACAATAGCAAATAAAATAATATTCAATGAATAGTTGTTCCAAAACACTCATTATTTGGCATCATCAAAATCTCAAACTCGGGGTCATAGGTTGCAACAATATAATCTCTAGATTTCAGAGCACATAAAAATTAGTTCAAATATTTCGTATTAAGTTGCACTAAATCCCATTCATCAAAAGTCCATTAAATAAAAGAAAGTTCAATTTTAATGCCATTAATTTCACTGTGAAGGAGGTGTATAACCATCCTTAACAAGCATCCACATGTGGTCGTCAATTGATTATAAAAAGGTAGATATACGAGTTTTCCAAAAATTAAAAGGAATATTATCAAATAAAGGTGGTCGGGTAATATAATACCCTTATACAGTATTATGATTACCAAAGTTAGCCAATGATCAAAATTTAAAAAGTTTTCAAAAACTCAATTTTATGAATCTGCCTCTTATATCACTTGAAAGTTTGACAGGGATATTAAACCCTTATGAACTAGCCCAAGCCTAACCAAGAGGGGGGGTAGGCGGTGAATTGGTATTTAAAAAATTCTTTAATCAGAACAAAAACTCAAATCAAATATTACCATAATGAAATCAAAGTGCAAAAACTAAATGCGAAAGTAGTAAAAAAGAATATAAAGATTTATAGTTATTCTGTTAACTTGACCTACATCCACTCCTCGAAGGCGCCCTCCGAGAATTGCACTAAACTCAATGACTCTCCTTTTGCTCCCATAGTAAGGTAGAGAAGCCTGTACAAACCTCCATTTCACCAACCCCATTGAGGCAGAGAATCCAACTCCTTTTGCTTCCTCTTGGAGCAAGCATAGAACCTCAACTCCTTTTGCTTCCTCCTAAAGTAGGTAGAAAACCTTGATTAGTTGCTAAAGTAGACCTCTCTAGAACCCCTAAAGAATTAGGGACGACGACCGATGAAGATGATGATGGATCCTTTCTTGGAGCAACCTTTGTGAAACCCCTCACAAACTCTCCCTCACAAGACCCTAACTCTCTCTTCCTTGCTCTCCCTTTCCTCTTGGCCTCTCAAGTTAAAATAGTAGTAAAAGATGATATCTTGGGAAGAATAAGAGGTCTTATATAGAAGAGATTTAGAATAGCTCTTAATTACAATAAAGTGACTTTATCATCTAGGATGATATAAATATCATCCTGTATGATCAATATTAATTTAGCTCAATCAGCTATGATGATTTGGTTCGATCAGAAGGTTTTTTGTTCATATAATCTAGAATGATAGGATATCGTCCTTTATGATTAGTACAACTTATTGAATATTATCCCGAACATCACCATGAATAGATGTCTAGATGATGGAAAAATAACTTGATTATCTAGGCCAATACGCGATCATCCCAGAAGATTAGTTCAATTCAGTGCATATCATGTTGCGAATCTATTTTTAATGAATATGATTTTGATGATAGCAAACACTTTTATTTCTCTACGACTTCCTTGACTACTAACATTTCAGGTCCACAAGATTAAACTGTATTTGAACCAGCTCAAGATTAGGTAGACTAGGTCTAAGTTAGTTTGTAAACTTTTTTCTTTTCTTGAGTCTATTATAAACGATGTGGTTCTTAATGCAAAGTAACCTTGCACACACACATATGGGGAAAATTTCTATCTGTTAGCTAGAGTTTTCTATTTTAATCACATTATTTAGGATGATCTAAACATCATCTTGGATGATTGGTTAAAAATAGAAATCCTAATTTGTGCATTCTTATTAAGGCAGTCGTTATTAAGGACATCATCTTGGATGCTATTTATATGGGCTAGGATGATTGGCTCAAAATAAAAAGAATCATCTGCCAGATCTATTTAGGTATTATTTATTTTGGACATCATCCAGGATATCGTCCAGAATGATGCAACACAATTATGCCTAATTTAATCTACTTATTAAAAAAAGCAAATAAGGTTTTGATTACTTGATCCGATAATCGTGGACAATCACAAGATTGGCTGGGATGATCAGTTCAAAAAAACCTTAGTTATTCCTGGACAGTATTCATCGGCCAGCTGCCTTCAGGGCAATTGTCCGGATGATTTTCACCGATTTAAACTAATCATCAGGGACGATCGTGCGATCGGCCTGGATGATCAAGCTATTTTCTTATCATCTAGACATCCATTCAGTTCGATTGTCTGGATGATACTCAAGGATTTGTACTGATCGTATATGGTGATATCCTATCAGCCTGGACAATATAATTAAAAATCTTATGATAATCCTAAACCATATGGGTTGATTGAGCAAAATTTATGCTGATCATCAAGGATGATAAAGTTGATTTGTATTATATAAGAACTATTTTAAAACTATTCTATTTAAGAGCACTTATTCTACCAAAGAGTTTATTTTTTACTATTATCTTGACCTGAGAGAGCCTAGAGGAGAGGGGGAGAGATAGAGGATCTTATGAGGGGGAGTTTATGAGGTGTTTCACAAAGGTTGCTCAAAGAAAGGACCCAAGTTATCTTCTCTGATTGTCATCCCTTATTTTTGGTGGTTTGAGAGAGGTCCACTTCAATAATTGATAAAGATACTTTGCCTGTTTCAAGAGGAAGCAAAAGGAGTTGGGTTCTCTGCCTCACCGGTGTTGGTGGAAAGGAGGTTTTTTTTAGGCATCTTCACCTTACTGTAGGAGCAAAAGGAGAGTCACTGAGTTTAGTGCAATACTCGGAGGGCACCTCCGGGGAGTGGACGTAGGTCGAGTTGATCAAACCACTATAAATTTCTGTGTTTCTTTTCAACTACTTTTTTTTTCATTTAATTTCCGCACGTTGAATTTATTTCTGGTGAATTTTGGTTTGGTTGAGATTTTTTTTTATCATGAAAGATTTTTTAAAATACCAAATCACCCCCCCCCCCCCCCCCCCCCCCCCCCCCCCCATTTTTGATTAGCTTGGGCTAGTTCATATGGGCTTAACTTCCCTAACAAACATTCAAGTGATATCAGAGAGGGATTCATAAAATAAAGTTTTTGAAAACTTTTAAATTTTGATCCATGGCTAATTCTAAAAATTGTAATACTGCAGAAGGGTATTATATTACCCGACCACCTTTGTTTGATAATATTCCTTTTGATTTTTTGGAAAACTTGAATGTCTATATTTTTACAATCAATTGATTATCACATGTAGATGCTTGTTAAAGAAGGATATTCACCTCCTTCACGTGAAATTAATATCATTAAAACTTAACTTCCTTTTACTGAATAGACTTTGGATGGTATGGATTTAGCACAACTTAATGCAAAATATTTGAACTATTTTTTTATGCTTTAAAATTTTAAAACTACATGCATGTTTCAATTTGTGCTACTGGTAAAGAGATTTTGGATAGCTTGTCTATTACTTACGAAGGAACAAATGAAGTTAAGCAATCTTGAATCAATTTCTGAAATGTATACAAGATTTACTCAAATTATTACCTCTTTGCCTTAGGATGAGAACTCACTAACTATGAAAAAGCGAATAAAATTTTAAGATGCTTTCCTGACTCTTTTGATGCTAAGATTACTGTAATTATTGAATCTAAAAATTTGAATGCTTATTATAATGTTAATTTACTTGGATCACTCATTACTTACGAGCAATGGGTGAATCAAATAAATCTTGATATAAGTGAGAAAAAGAAGGAGAAAAATACGTATTTTGAAAATAACAAATCATCATTATATGCATAAATTATCTGATGTACAAGATTTCTTGAAGTTATCCCATGCTGAGTTAGAAAAGGAGTTTAAGAAATTGGGAAATCTCAAAGCTTTTGAAAATAACAAATCATCATTGTATGCATAACATAACTTTAAAAAGAAGCATTACCACCTAAGTAGATTAGTACATCCTTTTTCTGGTCTAAGATGTTTTTCATGTGGCATATTAAGACACATTGCACACACTTGCACCATTCATCATAGTACACATTATGTGTGGAGACCTAAATTGCATGATACATAACATAACACATATGCATTGTTTTCTAGATTCCATAAGAATGGACTCAAATATCTTTGGGTTCCTAAATCTGATGTTTGATGATTTTGTATGCTGGATCTTATAAAAGGTCTCATGAGAGCATATGGTACATGGATAGTGGATGCTCAAGACATATGACTAGAGATGCTAATCAATTCATTTTGCTGGTGAGCAGGATAGGAGGCAAGGTTACTCTTGGAGACAACACCACCAGGAAAGTGGTTGGAGCAGGTATAATTAGAAACTCCAAGAATATTTAGATTGAAAATGTTTTGCTTGTAGATGGACAGAAACACAACTTACTCAGCATTAGTTAACTTTACGATAAGGGTTTCATCATAAAATTTTGGGCTAATACTTAAATTATAAGCTTAAATAACAACATTATTTTACAGGGAAAGTGGATCAATAATGTTTACATGCTTGACTTAAATAATATTAAATGTACTACTTCATTTTGTTTAAAAACTATTGTTGATAATTCATGGTTCTGGTATAGGAGGTTATGTCATGATAGTATGAAAATCCTTAGGAGAGTGACCCAGAAAGATCTAGCAAGAGGTGTCCCCAAGATTAAATTCTCAAAAGTCCATCTTTGTGATGCCTGGAAAATCGGGAAGCAAGTCCATTCCTCTTTTCACTCCATTAAGGACATAGCACCGCTTGACCTTTAGAAGTCCTTAACATGGATTGGTTTGGACCCATTAGCACTTCCAGCTTAGGAGGGAAATTCTATGGTTTTGTGATTATTGATGACTACTTGAGATTTACTTGGATTAGATTTCTGTCACATAAGAATGAGTCTTTTTATGAGTTTAGATCATTCTTCACTTGGATTCAGAAAAAGTTAGGTTATGAGATTTTGACCATCAATAGTGAACATGGGGGAGAGTTTGAAAATGAGAGATTTAGATACTTCTATGAGGATAAGGGGATTAGTCATAACTTCTCAGCTCTTAGGACCCCTTAGCAAAATGGGGTAGCTGAAAGGAAGAACTGGACCTTAGTTAAAACTGCTACAGCAAATGCTTGCTGAGTATTCACTTCCAAAATACTTTTGGGCTGAAGCGATAAACACAGCTTGTTATGTATTGAATAGGGTGAATGTTAGAGTCCAATTAGATAAGATATCATATGAGATCCTTATGGGAAGGACACCCAGTCTTTCTCACCTCCATGTCTTTGGTTGTAAGATTTTCATTTATAATAATGGAAAGCCACACTTAGGGAAATTTGACCCAAATTCTGATGGAGTGTTCTTATGATATTCAAGTGTGGAAAAATCCTTTAGGGTGTTTAATAAGAGGACATTAGTGGGGGAGGAGATAGCTTATGTAGTATTTGATGATATGATCCTAAGAAGTCTTGAGTTAAGGAGTAAGATGAAGTTGGAGAGAATACCACTGGAGTTAAAAATTTGGAGAAGAAGGTAGAGTCCCAAAATATTGAAGGAGTAGGAGAGATTATTCGAATCATCCAAAAGAACTAAACTTAGGAGACCCTTCTGAAGGTGTTAGGGCTAGGCATGGACTTACGAAGGAAGTGAACCACTCTGCCTTTATCTCAATAACTGAACCCACCAACATCAACCAAGCCCTGTCTGATGAGTTTTGGATCATAGCCATGCAGGAGGAGTTAAACCAATTTATTAGGAATGATGTTTGGGAGCTTGTAGAAAAACCAAAGGGATAAAGTATAATTATAACCAAATGGGTCTTTAAGAATAAGATGAATGATTCTGGTGTGGTGGTTAGGAATAAGGCAAGATTGGTGGCTAATTGATACAACCAAATAGAAGGTATTGATTTTGATGAGGCCTTTTCTCCTGTAGCTAGATTGGAAGCCATTAAAGTGCTACTAGCTTTTGCTTATTATAAGGGATTTAAGCTTTTCCAAATGGATGTTAAGAGTATCTTTTTAAATGGGGTAATAAAAGAGGATGTGTTTGTAGAGCAACTCCCAGGTTTTGAGAGTTCTCAATTTCTAAATCATGTTTTCAAATTAAAAGAGGTCTTATATGGATTAAAGCAGACACCCAAAGCTTGGTATGAGAGGCTTAACATATTCTTACTAGAGAGGGAGTTTATTAAGGGGAGTGTAGACACCACCTTTTTTTTGAGGAAAGTAAGAGAAGATTTACTCATTATTCATATCTTCGATGATATGTTTTTTGGATCTTTTGATAAAAGGCCATGTGATGATTTTTCTAAAATAATGATTAGAGAGTTTGAGATGATTATGATGTGAGAGTTGTTCTACTTTTGGTGTTTAGCATAAGAAAACTGAATGATGGAATCTTTCAAAATAAAACAAAATATATAAAAGACATCTTGAAGAAGTATGAAATAGATAAAGCCAAGCCAATTAATATTCCCATGACCTCCAATATATAGTTGGATAAGGACTCAATTGGAAAGTCTGTTGATCAAAAGAAGTACAGAGGGATGATTGGATCTTTACTTTACCTGATTGCTAGCCGACCTGATATAATGTTTAGTGTTTGTCTCTGTGCAAGATTTCAAGCTGAGCCTATAGAATCTCACCTGACTGCAGTTAAAAAGATTTTTAGATAATTCTTAGGAACCCAAAACTTAGGAATATGGTATCCTAGGCATAACACTTCTTTTAGAATTATTGGATATTCTAATTCTAATTTTACAAGTTGTAAGGTGGATAGAAATATCACTTCTGGAATATGCCATTTCATAGAGTAGTCTTTAGTCTTATGATCTAGTAGGAAGTAAAACTCTGTTGCACTTTCCACTACTGAAGATGAGTACATTGCCTTAGGAAGTTGTGTGGCCCAAGTTCTTTGGTTGAAGCAGCAAGTTCTCGATTTAGGATTACCTGTAGGTATAATTTTAATCCTTTGTAATAACACTAGTGCCATTTGTATTTCTAATAATCCTATCCAACATTCAAGGACCAAGTATATAGACATAAGGCATCACTTTATTAGAGACAATATAACCAAAGGAGACATTTAATTACACCATGTGACAACTGAGAATCAAGTGTCTGACATCTTTACTAAACCACTGGCTTTCAACACTTTCAGCACTTTAAGAACCAGATTGGGTGTGATTGACATAATTGCATGAACTTAATTTATAATCATTTATCTATTGATTATTGTTTTCTTTTTATAGTTTTTTCCTTTCTTGTTTTTTTACTTTTCATTTATTTCATTTTTGTTGATTTGATTTTCTTCATTATTTTTCCATTTAATCACCGCTGAATTGATATCTTATGCCATATTTTTGTTTTTTGAAAACTTGTAGTCAGTGATTGACATCTCTAAAATCAGTTGATGGGGAAAAACACTATTGATTGTTTCCTTCTCTCTAACTTATTTTAGTGGTGGAATATTCTTTTCTAAATAAAACTCAATCTCACATTAACAACTAGATTTTGAAATTGAGATCATTTTAATCTTGCTACCATAATCTATCTTATATATATATATAATATTTAAAGTCAATCATTGAAGAGTTCAATTGTCACCTGATTTTTTCAAAGACTTGATTTCAGAAATTCATGATTGTAACTAATTACGTTGGTATATTATTTCTATAAAATATTTTTCTAAAACCAAGTCTTGAAAGGATCTCTTTTTCTTATCTAATTATTTTTTTCTAATTTAGATCCTTGTTTCAAAAGTCAATTTCCCTTGAGAGAAGTCTGGGTTAGGGCTAACAAGATCGGTAATCCTATCATTTTCTTGGATTTCAATGATATTAACTCATTGATTCTTACAAGTTTCCTTATTCAATCATATGGAAAACTTATCATAGTCAAGCTTTGATTAAAAAAAAAAGAAAATAAAACCTTTGTTTTTCTTTTGTTCTTGTCTTTTTTGTGTTTATATTTTTTTCTTTTAAGCTGATTTTTCATGTGTTTGGGCCTTTTCTGATCATCTCCATCCATTCTCTGATTTTCTAATTTTTCTCACATCTCCTCGGATGATATTGATATCATCCGGGACGATCTGATCAACCTCTTTGAATTCCATCTGAGGACAATTTTGACTCTTCTACTTCTGATCATCCTAGATGATCCATTATCATCCTGGATAATCTAATAGTTATCTGTTTCAATTCTTTATGATCATCCTGGATGATCCTCCACATCCTGGATGATCTTCACAACCTCTGCTCAATTATCGGTGATTTCCCCAGATAATACACCTGGTCGTCCTGGTGATCCACGTGGCAAAATTTGGTACAACTTTAATTCAACCGGTACGATCCATTATTGTGCATCATCCTTGATGATCCACCTAATTATCCAGGATGATATGCTTTTTAACAGTTGTCCGGAATGACTCCTAAGGATTATTGCCAGTGTCTTATCATCCTGGATGATATCTGATTGTCCCGGATAATTTTACTACCTTTTTGACCAATCATCTCAGACATAATTATTGCACCATATTGTCCTGGATGATTCTGTAATCATCTTGGATGATCAGGTTGATTCTTTATAAACCGAGCCTTTTAGACATTTTTCTCACTCAAACCTTCTCAAATCCCCTTGTGCTCTTACTCTTGTGATCTTTTTTTGTTAATGGTCGGTAGAAAGAGATCTCTCCATCCTTCTGGGAGTTCCTTGAGGGCGACTCTAGACACTCGATTTACTGAAGTGGATGATCAAGTCGCCTACCAAAGATACAAGATGGCTGGAATCACTATCTCCTGGTCTGTCAACCCCAACATTCTCTCATATATGGTACTTGATCTTTTTGCTCACACCTCCTTATATTTTCTCCTTACTCTTACTATTCCTTTTAACTCTGAGCTTCTTTTTAAAATTTTTGGTAGCCTCCACAGAAATTTCTCTTTCACCTCTTTTTGAGTCCTATGTGAATCGACGTCTCGTCGAAATCACATATTAAGACTGTGAGGAGCTTTTACACAATTCCACGACCGGTGACAAATTCCACACCCTATGTTCTGATCCTGAGTATGGCTGGGCTCTGACCAGCCACTTCTTAAGAATCACCAATGCATACTTTCATGTTGGAGAGACTAGCACCTTACTCAAAGATGCTAGGACAATCCAACACGTCCATTGCACTGCTATCCTCCCAAAAGCTGGTGATCGCATTCATATTACTCTACTTCTCTCAATCACCACCTTCTACATTTTTTCCCATTGTGAAGTCAATGCCACTGACCTTATCTTTTATTACATCAAGCATTTGACTACTATTCAATATCCATGATATAGGAGGAAGCCTAATATAGCCCTAGACCATAACATTTCATATGTTTCTAGAATCATAATACAACCTTTAATATCCTGTCCCACCCAACTATCAGCCTGCTTTCTACTCAAACAATTCCTTCCACATTCTTCACAGTACTCATCTCCACCATAGGGATGGGGAAGCTCAGGGAGAAGAGGAGGCTCCTGCACCCATTCTTGCACCTATTTCGCTTCACCACCACTCTCATCTGGATCAGCTGGTGGAGCAATATAACTAGTAGGAGGCATATTTTGAGAACTATATTGTTGTGTACGAGCAGCAACATATTGAGGATATTATTCACCTGTAGCACCAGCACCACAAGGATATGGCCTGGTTTGGAGAGCAGTTCACCACTCTTCTGAGTTACTTTCAGGCACATCCACCTACACCACCTCCTCCTTCTGACGATCAGGGTCCATCATTCTTTTAGTTTGCATATTTTTGTGCGATGTTGTTTTTTTCCTTTTTTTGTTAATTTTATTATATTTCTTTTTTTGCCTCCTCCTTTTTGTGATGTCAAAAGGGGGAGTAGCTATACTAGCTTATTCTATTCTAATATAATTTCATTATTCTAATTTGTTATATTTTTATGTTGATTAGTTGAAATATTCACCTATTTCCTTTAAAAACTTCTTTGAACTGCTTCAATTATTTTTGTATTTTGCCATCATCAAAAAGGGGGAGATTGTTGCCAATCTACTTTCATAAAATATGATTTTGATGATAGCAAACACTTATATTTCTTTATAACTGCCTTGACTACTAATATTTTAAGTCCACAAGATCAAATTGCATTTGAACCAGCTCAAGATTGGGTAGACTAGGTGTGAGTAAGTTTGTAAACTTTTTTCCTTTCTTGAGTCTATTATAAACGATGTGGTTCCTAATGCTAAGTTACCTTGCACACACACATGGGAGAAAATTTCTATCTATTGGTTAGAGTTTTCTATTTTGATCACATCATTCGGGACGATCCAAACATCATCCTGGTCGATGAGTTAAAAATAGAAATCCTAATTAGGGCATCCTGGTTAAGGAACCCATCATTAAGCATATTGCCTTGGACAATATTTATATCAGCAAGGATTATAGGTTTAAATTAGAAAGAATTAGCAACCATATCTATTTAGGTATTATTTATTTTTTGATATTGTCTAGGACATTGTCCTTGATAATATAACATAATTATGCCTAAATTAATATGCTTATTAAGTAAATCAATTAAGGTTTTGATTACTTGATCCAATCATCCTGGATGATCACAGGCTTGGCCGGGACGATCAGTTCAAAAAAACCTTAGTTGTTCCTGGACGGTCTTCATCGGCCAACCACCTTCAGGGAAATTATTTGGACGATTTTCATGGATTTGAACTAATCATCCGAGATGATCATGAGATTAACCAAGATGACCAGGCTATTTTTTTATCATCCTGTCATCCATTTAGTGCGATTGTCTGGATGATATTCAATAATTTGTACTGATCATACAGGACGATATCCTATCAACCTGGATGATATGAAAAAAAATCTTCTGATCGTCCCAAACCGTCTGGGCTAATTGAGAGAAATTTATGCTGATAATCTAGGATAATATTTATATCATCTTGAATGATAAAGTCAGTTTGTATAAAATAAGAGCTATTCTAAAACTATTCTATTTAAGATCTCTTTTTCTACCCAAGAGCTTATCTTTTGTTGCTATCTTGACCTGAGAGAGCCTAGAGGGGAGGGAGAGAGAGGGAGAGAGAGAGAGAGGATCTTGTGATGGGGAGTTTCACAAAAGTTGCGCCAAGAAAGGATCCAAGTTGTCTTCTCTGATTGTCATCTCTTTTTCTTGGAGGTTCGAGAGAGATCTACTTCAGCAATTAATCAAGGTTCTCTACCTGCTTTAGGAGGAAGTGAAATGAGTTGGGTTCTTTGCCTCACCGGTGTCAGTAGAAAGGAGGTTTTATATAGGCTTCTCTTCCTTACTATGGGAGCAAAAGGAGAGTCATTGAGTTTAATGCAATACTTGGAGGGCGCCTCAGGAGAGTGGACATTGGTCAAGTTGATCAAACCACTATAAATTTCTATTTTTCTTTTCTACTACTTTTTTCCACGTTTAATTTATGGATGTTGAATTTCTTTATTGTGAATTTTAGTTTGGTTGAGATTTTGTTTTTTTTTCATGTAAGCTTTTTTTAAAATACTAATTCACCCCCTCTCTTGGTTAGCTTGGGCTAGTTTATAAGGGCTTAACATCCCTAATAAACTTTCATATCGTCTAGAGCATCGCCCTGAATAAAAGCTGGCCGATATTTGATAGTCTAAGAATAACTAAGGTTTTTGAACTAATTGGCCCGGCTGATTCTGTGATCATCCATGATGATATGATCGGGCGATCAAACCTTAATTGCTTTCCTTAATTACCAGATTAATTTAGGCATAATTACATTGCATCGTCCAGGGCGATGTCTAAAAAAAAGATACCTAAGTAGATCTGGTGGCTGATTCTTTCTAATTTGAGCCAATTATCCTAGCCTATACAAATATCATCCAGGACGATGCTCTTAATGATGGCTTCCTTAACTAGGATACCCTAATTAGGGTTTTGTTTTTAACTGATCATCTAGACAAATTTTTTGATCATCCCAGATGTTGTGAGATAAAACAGAAAACTTTAAAATAATCAAACAATTTTCCACAAGTGTGTGTGTGTGCAAGGTTTCTTAGCATCAGGACCTATAATATTATAATGAACTCTAGAAAAGGTAAAATAAATAGTTTCGTACATTACAAATTAACTCAGCCCTAATCTACCCAATCTTAAGCTAGTTCACCTTGCAGTTTGATCTTGTGGACTTGAAATATTAGTAGGCAAGACAGTCGTAGAGAAACATAAGTGTTTTCTATCATCAAAATTCTATTCCCTAAAATTAGATTCGTAACAATCTTGACTATTTTTATAATGTTATTTGATCCACCTTTTTGGTGTTTCTAAGTGGTATGCTTAAACTCGATGCGCTTGGTCTCCCCTATATTAGAACTTATTTATTTTTTCGGGTTGCTTTCTTTTTTTCTCTATATGTGGGCCTTTTTTTATTATCCTGGGTGGTGTGCTGGGTGGTATGATAAGGTTTGATATAGATTTTATGTTGATGGGTACTTTTTCAGTGTCATCATTCTATTTTGACTCCTTGGCATTATCTACTGGTGATTGGTGGTGTCTCTTCTAATTCATGTGTTGATGGGTTCTATGGGGTTGCTATTTTGGATATTCTCGGGTTGGCTGGTTTGCTGCTCTATTAATTTTTTTTCCTGGAGGAGTGAGGTGTTTTCTTTAGTTTGGATTATTTTGATGGTCACCTAAACTAGTGTGTTGGCTTGGGAGTTTTTTCCTTCTTTGAGGTTCTATGTGTTGCATTGAACTTGTCTTAATTTTTGGTATTGTTCTATCCTGCTGTTAGCAAATTACCGATGGCATTTATCTGTGTCTTTCACTTTAGCTGATGTCTTTATGGATCTCGACTTGAGCTACGACTGCACAAGTTGTGTGGCTAAAGGTTTTTCCCATTATTGCTCTCCGGCCTTTCAGGTTAATTTCTTGGCTTGCTGGGGTTATCTGTGAGAGTTTGGCTGGCCTTTGGGACTGCATTGGCTCTATTTTTAGCTTGGATGTTGCCTGCTGGTGTTTGGATGTCCCCTGGAATTTGACTATGCATTTGTCTAACATATTTTGTTTAATTGGTGTGGGGCTTTTTTTGGGCTAGAAATTAATAACAATCTAGAGTTTTTGTGCTGCTCTTCTAGGGGCTTTATGCTTTGCTGTTTGGGGCGTTTCAAGGTGTCTTTGATTACTCCTGAGGATAAGATTGAGTGGCTTGTGGATTTCCTTAACGAGGCTTCCTGTATTAATTTTACTATGAGCTCTATAAGTCTTCATCCTCTCTTTGGCTTAATGTCATGGCATGGCTTGGATTACTTCATACTATGTAGATTTTGCTGTTCTTATTTTTTTAGTAGCTTAAATTTAGATTTTTTTTGTTAACCTATAATTTTTTATGGTATACCTTATGTTTTTGCAGCTACTTTATTTTATAGGTGGAGTTTCTAATAGCTGACTTTAAGTTTTTTTGCAGAAAAATTGTGCTTCATTTCCTTACTTTTATTTTTGTTTTTTTGGATGCTTGAGTATAGCTTCTTTAAATGTTACTAGGTTGCCTTGTACTTTGGTTTAGTGGAGACTATCGGCTCGTAGGTTTTCTTTTACTTTTTTTCTTAGCTCGTTTGAGCATTAGTGACCTGATAATCTCCTTTAAGGACTCTGTAATCATTTTTATTTATTAACATGTAGACCCCTCTGTGGGTTTTAACAAAAAAAAATCATATATACAAACCCTTGCTACTCTTTTAGGATTGACCCTATTAGAAGGAATTAAAATTTATTTATAGCCATTTTCTAAAATAATTTATAGGATTTCTCAAATAACTTATGCATTAATGATCCTCTAGCTGTTGAAACTATAATCGATCTAAGGTATTAAACTAGTTTTTATAAAAAGTTTAAATAACCAACCCATCGAGAAAGGTATGGTGATGGCATTTCCTAATTATTTTTTTAAATCTATCCAAACTTTCATAAACTGACTCTGTTTCAAATTGATCAAAAGATGTGATATTATTCCCAAGGTTGGCGATTTTGAAGGTAGGACATACTTAGCTAGGTATTTGTGCGCCAACTCATTCCAAGTGAATATAGAGCATGGGGACAAGGAATTCAACCACATCTTAACATTGTACGTTTGAGAAAATTGAAAAAAAGAAGAAGTTTAATAGTATCATCACTGATACCATTATACTTGAATATTGCATATATTTTTATTAAGATAGCTAAGTACAGGTTGAAAACCTCTAAAGGAGTTCCTCCAAATGACGAATTTTGAACAATCTAAATTATGACAAGTTTCAGTTAAAGTTACTAGCCTAGATAAAAGGTATATTGATACTCTGATGGGTTCTTTCTAATAAAAGATTAGTATATTCCATAAGAGGACTAGGATGGTCTTGATTTTGTACTGGTTCAGGCATCCCTAAAATCCAATTCATTTTTCAAATTTTTGTAAGGTTCTTTTCTATCTGAGAATTAAATAACTAGGGATTCTTACTAGATCTACTAAGCATGAAAAAACAATGTACTAAATAAATAAAGAATAAAAACTAAATAATCAAAATTTATCTTTTTTAAAAATTTACCAAAAATTATAAAAATGAAGATACATGATACAAGTAAGTCTAAATATGCACAAGTTTTAATAATGTAGTTAGAAATTATAATACGTATGCTACTTCTATGACTACAATGCCAAATACTTGATGATTAATGAGTGTGGGCTGCATACATTGTGGCTAAGTACTATTACATGTGTGAATAGTTATTATTTTAATTTGAATAAACTTAGGTTTTCTTTGATATGAGATTGCTTACTATATAAGCAAATATATGTGTTGATCAAGTAATGCTGTGAATAAGTGATTGTTGATTACAAGAGGAAGTGTTTTGCAGGATTGCAGTTAAACTAGGATTGTTTACTATGAATACAACATTTTTCCTGCTGAACAATAATGAATGGTTTCGAATTTCTTTCACTTATAGAGAATGCAAATTGTTGATGGGATACTAATATGAAAAATATATTTTGGATTAATACTTATCAAATATTAATGTATTCATAAAAAGACTCTTAAATGTTATTGTAGATCTCAGCATATGTATCCCTATATCTTTGTTAAGCTTGTTGGGGGTGAAACGAGATTTTTATGTTATTCTTGAAATTTTAATATGTACAAAGAACCAAAAAGTTTAAGCATCCTATATCTAGTTATGCCAAAATTTCATTCTAGTATTCTTAATTATTCTAATATTCTTCTATCAAGGTAATATATCACATTAGATATTAACTACATATTTGAGTATTATATGAATTAAATGAAGAATGGAGATATTGAAAATATCCCTAATTTAATTAAAACCATGAGAGTCTACATTAGAACTTGTATTGTGTTAACATCATTAACCCAAAACTAAAAAAAATTGCTAGACATAGATAACTTAAGAAGCAAACACATTTTTATTTCATTCATAAAAGAAATGATATTAGAGAAACAATAAAGAAAAAAATTCACTTTGATAGTATAATTAACTTCTCCACACTCCTTTCTCCAATGTTAAGATTGCTTACACATGACATGCTAAGATCTCTAATGAAAATATATTGCGCTTTCTTAGCCTCCCATAGACTTCACTCGTAGGGGCATTAAAGAACTACACTTAATATTACAGGACAACATTGAAAGTCAAATAACTCCTAAATAAAATGACTAAAAAATTATTTATAGTGAGTTGAAAATTGACGTCATTCACTGTGGTGTACAAATTAGTGGCACTGTAGCACTATAAATTGAACTAACACCTCAATGCTAGTAAGCTTTCTCTACTACAATGATGCATGGACTCCTCATGTCTATTGGTTGAATTGGTGCATCGCTTTGTTGAATTAGCATGGATCCATATTTTATCAATTGATCAACCATGGTGCTTAAAAAGTTTAGTGTTGCGGTACTTGGATGTGAAATCTTGTGTTGAAGTATTATGATGATCAATTATCTGATGCTTAAATTCTTGACACTCAATTACTATAGTGTATATATTTGATGTTGTGACAATAAGAATCACTACGGCGCTGACCATTGTTATGCTAAGGTACTTATTTATTTAATGTTTTTCTAAAGATGATGACATTATAATTCCATACTTTGGGGCAAAGGAATTGTAGATGCTGTTGCACTAGTAATTAGATCATTATGGTTCTAGTTAAACATTTATGAATTGATTCTATTTTTGAATATTTCCTACACAAACACTACAAAACCAATATATTTTTATTGAGTTTAAATATAATAAAAAATATGCAATTTATGCTTATCATTCTATTTCTCACTAAGTACTTTCTTTAAAAAAATAGAAAACCTTTCATTTTTTTTTGATATATATATATTTTTTTACTTTTTTTCTTTATTTTAATATTTAAAAACATTTTTTATTTGAAATAATCAACATAAAATAACAAATAGTTATTAAGGAATAGAAATAATAATGTAATTTGAAATAATTAAAGTAACTAATACAACCAATACTATTTACTCTCTATTTTGACATCATCAAAAGAAAGAACTATATACAAACTATAATACAAAGCAAATGAAAATAGTAAAAATAGATAGTAAAATAAAACAATACAAATGACAAATATAATACATAAACATGCACAGTATGATGCACTCACAACAACTAAGATAAATATACACACAATCCCAACTAACACACCATAAACCTAGTTTTTCTTAGCACTTATGTCAATGACTAGTTCTGAGCATGCTTAATATATCATAGTTCAGGGGTTTGAAAAAAATATTTGCCAGTTATATATATATATATATATATATATAAGTTGATACTATGCATGAATGTCTCAAGAAAAAGGAAAAAAATCATTAAGTTAGAATAAGCATCATAGTGCACCAAACATCAGCACCATAGCATCCAAAACATCAACATCATAGCACCTTCCAAGCCCCAACACTGTAATAAGAAAATACAATGCTAGATCCCAAAGTAATTACATTTAAATTAAATCCTCAACATAATAAATGCAAGAACCATAGCGCTTGAGAACCTTATTGCTACTAGAGGAACATTGTAGTGCTAGAGCCTTAAAAAAATTATATACAATATATAATATTGATGTGCTACCCTCTAAAACACTGCAATATAAGATGATAGATAAAGCATTGAAATGCCCATATTTTTGCAATGCTACTATGGAGTAGTTATGAAAGGAAGCACGATGCTAGTTTAGCCAAGAGTTAATCTAGCTTAGCTAACTATTGCATCGAGTCAGCCTAATGCCACAATAGAGCCATTTCAATAGGATCTAGGTACTAGTTCATATTTTAACACTTTGGTGCTACCATGTAAAGTGCCATCAAACGAGAGATTATTTTTATAAAATATAAAAAAAAAATTGTTCTTTTCTTTAAAGAGTGTTGATAGTGTACTATGAAAGAGATTAGGGGATAATGAGTTACATTTAGTGGAGCAGATGGTCATCATTATAGTGAGTAGAATAATACATAGTAATGGAAATGAGTGTGTATAATGAAGGTGTAATGAGGGATTCACTCTGAGAAGAGTCTACATGTAGGATCTGTTAAGGATTCTTCAATTTGGTTGATATTTTCTTCATATTTTTTATTTGTACTTTTTCCTAAGTAATGAAAAGTGTTTAATTCAATTTTTTTCTTTGTCCAGCTAAAAGACCTTATTTTACGCTGATGATGTGAATAATTTATATATATCCTATTGTAAATTGATGTATATAATTATGAATAGTTGTTCTTAATTTCTCTCATCCAATATTTAATTTATGCAATGACCATAAAGGATGTTAAAATCTAGTGTGATAAATTGCCTTAATGAAGGAATGTTAAAATAATTAGGAGAATTGAAATGAAATGTTTTATCACCTACACATAGGATGTGTAGGATTCTAGGTATTATGGAGATAAGATTACTGTAAAAAGGCTGTAAAAATTCTTTTTACACTCATATATGCTTGATAGAGATCTATGGTGCATGTACTATGATCCATAATTATTATAGATGTGTCCACATAAGAAAAAATAAGTTCAATCATTATCATTATCCAAAAAAAACTTTATTGATATATATCTTTACTATTTTTTATATTTCGCAGTAGTTATAACTGAAAGTTTATGAGGATTGTTAAACCTTCTTCTACTAGTCCGAGGCTAACCAAGTGGGGGGTTTTGTAACTTAAAAAAATTCTTAAGACAAAATGAAAACCTTTTTGAATATTTTAAAACAAATAACTCATACGGAAGAAAAACTACTTTCACAATAAGAAAATTAGAGATTTCAACGATAGAACAAATCATAGAATAATGTGAAAGCTAAATGCGAAAAAGTGAATATAAAGAACACACTAGAATTATAGTGGTTTGATCAACTTGACTAAACCTCCTTTCCAAGCAATGCACAAAAAATAGTGTCTCTCATTTAGCCCCCACAACATTATGGAGAAGCCCTTATAAAATCTTTTCACCAATCAGGTGAGATAGACTACCTTAAATCATTTTACTTCTTTTTAGAGAAGGCAGAGAACCTATAAATTCTTTTACTCCCTCCCAGGGTAGGTAGATAATCTTGGAATCCTTTTCCACCCTCCTAGTAAAGGTAGACAACCTAGATCTGATGCTGATGAAGATCTCCCCCAGAGCCACCAAGAAACCATGAAAGCAGCTTGAAGATGGTGGAAACCTTGCTTTGATAAACCTTTGTGAATCCCTCACAACTCTCTCTCATAAGGATTTCTCTCTATCTCAAGCTCTCTCCCTTCCTTCTCTAATCTCTCTCTCAGATCAACTCCGTAACAAAAATATTATCTTAAGGATAATATGAGAGCATAAATAGAGAGCAATAAAAAACCCTAATTTTTAATCTAGTGGCACTGATCTTCTAGTATGATCATACGATCGTCATGTATGATTTGTTCAAAATAACCCTTTCAGCTAGTATGAATTGCATTACCATATACGATTAGTTCATGAGAAATAGATGGATCATCCCGGACGATTATAATATTATCCTTGAAAATTAGTATAAAACTATGAACTTGCATTAGTGTGATACCTGGCGAAGCCTTATTGTCCCATACAATTCTCTGTCATATTGTATGAAAGGGTTCAATCATCCTAGATGATTAATTGAAAATTTATACTATTCATCTAGAATGATGAATAGTGATCCCTTATCATCCCATGCACGTTCTCTATTATCCAGGATGATTTTCTTATATGATCGGATCAAATTAAGTTTTACCATAATTGTTCTCCTAATCAGAGGAGTAATTTAGGCATGATTATCATCTATCATCCAGGAAAATGCAGATTGTTCTAAATGATATGTATAAAAATTGAAATTTAAAATGTTTTCTAAATTATGATTGGAATCTATTTTCATAATCAAAAGTAATCATCCTATATGATAAGGATTGTATAGAATAATTAGTTTAATTATACTTATTAATAGGATTCCCTAATTTTGATTATATTTTTTAACTAATCATCTGGTACGATCTAAATTGTCCTATAAGGTTAAAATAAAAACCAAAAAAATTCTCTAGCTCACCAACCACTTTATTGAGTATATGTGTGCAAGGTTACTTAGCTTGGGGTCCACCAGATATATGGCTTAACTCAAGAAAGATAAAAAGTATATTAAAATTGAAATTACAAATAGACTCAACCCTAATCTACCTGATCTTGAGCTGATTTGAAGTGCAAGTGAACTTATTGACCTCAAAGTTTAGTATGGAGGACAAACAAAATAAATATGCAATAATAGTAAAAGAAAAAAAAAGCAAGAATGTTTTTTACCATCAAAATTATAATACTTGGGCCTAGATTTGCAAAAATATCCCCCTTTTTGATGATGGCAAATATTATTATTAAAAAAATTAAATCCATTTGATATTCTCTAAAACTTGCCCTTAGAGGATGAAATTCTAAAGGTAGGGAGAGAAAAAAATTTGTATTTTAAAATTATTTTTATTTTGAATAAAAATGTAAAATAATAAATAATATATGGAAAAATAAAATAAACATTGAATTGGAAATAAACTTCATAAAAACAAAATATGTAGGTAATTAACAATAAACTACTACTCTCCCTTTTGACATCATACAAAAGGAGAAAATAATTAAAAAACAAATGACATATAGAGACATCATAAAAGTAAAGAATAACTTACACATAGTAATAACCAAAACAAATGAAAAAAAAGAAGAAAGATTGAAAAAGGAGCCACCCTAGTCAGGTAGAGGAGGTGGTGGTGTTGGGTTAAAGAAACTATGAATGAAAGCAAACTGCTCCCCAAACCAGGCAATATCCTAATAATGTTTATCTGATTACCAGCTTTTGGAATTATGGAGTTATGAAGAATATACTGGATGATCCTAGAAATTTGTACTAGTGTGTTAACAACATAAATGTGAGTGCTAACATTGCATTCTCTCATAACTATGTTGGCTTGGGTCCAATTAAAATCATGATTTGTTGCTTAAATGTGAATTCTTCTACCATTAATTAAAAGATGGAGAAATTCATGTAGGTCTTGATAGATGATATCTACTGGCCTCTTATTAATAAAGGATTTGAGGGTAGTTCCATAGTTGTTGATTCTTTAGCATGCAAAAAATTCAAAAAGTAATTTAGAATTGAAGCGATCAAAAAAGTAAAGATGAATCCAATAGCAGTATAAGCTAAAAGTTTAAGCACCTAAAAGGTTATCATCTATTGGTTGAATATTTTGAATGGGTTAATTCTAGCATTTTTGTAGTGATGATAAGCTACTTCGTTAGCTTCTTTAGTGAATCTAGGATCGATGGTCATCCTATAGGAACCACCTGCAATGGCTCAAGAGCACTTTCCACCAGCCATTATAAGGAAGGAAAAGCTCAAGAGGGAAGTAAAGGATTAGATAATTATAATGGTGTGAAGAAATTGAAAGATTTTTCTATTTAAATAAAAATCACCAAATCATATATTAAGATCATGATATCGTATTGGATAATGTAGTGCATTAAATTCAGCTAGGAAATTGGTCAAAAATATTGGTCATATTATACATTACGATCAGCTATTGAACTAGATGATTAGACATAACACAATCATCCTTAGGAGTCAGTATATATGATCGTTGACTAACAGAATCATACATGAAAACATGAATCATAATAGATGATCTATTATAATGGATCGGCTAATCTACATTTAAATCATCCAATGGCTATGCCATATGGATTGTGCAGGATGATGGTGTAACCATACAAGACGATCACTAATAGTTGATAGATTTTAAATATTGGACGTGCTAGATCTGGGATTTGGAAAAAAGTGTTACTATTGTATCATCCAAGATTATATGAACCAAAAATTGAAGAACTTAGAGATTTGAATGTGATGATTATGAAGGATTAAAAAAAATCAAGCAAAAACTAACAGAAGATAAAAAGAAAAATGCTATAAAACCAACATTAAGACAAAAAATAAAGTTTTTTTTAATTAATTAACTCTAATAAAGGATAAATTTCTGTTATGAGTAGGCTAAAATTTAATAAGAAATGAATCGATAATTCTAAAATCCATAAAGGGTAGAAAATCTATCTTGTTAACCATTGCTCGGACTCCATATAGGTCAAAATATTTTTTAAACAGTAGTCTAATTCAAAAAAGGAATAAGATAGGAAAAGTGATGTTTTCAAACTTTATTTTAAAAAATATCTGATAGAATAATATTGCAAAGTAATCAACAAAAATTTATAATTTTCAAATACAAGTGTTCTAAGATATCAAGTGACATATGGATTCTTCTAAGATTTAAAGATTTGAAAGAGAAGAAAGCTTATTTATTTGAGGGCTCATTTTGTCCATATTTTCTATTTATTTGACGTACTTTGTGCATTTTTTGTTTTTTGATATATTTTGTGTATTTTGTAATTATTTGGCGGTCATTATGTATCCTTTTAGATTTGGGCTCATTTTGTGCCTTTTATCATTTTTGCGAGCTTGCTTCCATTCAAAACATTTAAAGACTCTCAATTGTGAGATTATCTTCTAGATATAAGAGAAAAGTACTCACTCTCTAATATAATAAAGAGTAAACCACAAAACATAATTATATTCATATGATAAATGCAATAACCTAATTAAGAAAACTTGAAAGTGAATCATTATCTAAGAACATTATTCATATGAGATAGATTACTGTAGAAAGATAAAAAAGATCCATATTTCAAAGTCCAAAATTTAATTTGAAATAAAATTAGCTTCAGAAAGAAAATACACTACTAAAGGAGTTGGAGAAAGAGTGACAATCATTAGATGATATTCCTTTAATGTTTTAGAGGAGTAAATTACTTTTTACTAATTTCTAAAACCAAAAGCAAGGCAAAACTATCAATTGAGAATTTAATATCAGAAGTGAACATTGATATGCTTTAAAAAAAAAAAAACACCAAAGGAAAAATAACAGAAACTTAAAAACATAAAAAATAAACACATAACAAGAAATAAACATACAAATAAAACAAAAGAAATATAAAGCATCAATTTCAAGCATGAATATCTATTAAACCTACTATGGTTCTTAAGATGTTAAAAATTTCAAAGGCTTGTAGTAAGTGCAACATCTTTTTCCCTTGTGCTATGGCGATTTCGTGGTGATTTAGGGATCTTGCTTCGTGCTGCTGGTTTTGCCCTCCTTGCATGGTTTCTTCTTATTTTTCATCTCATTTTTCTTTTTTTTTTTTTCTTATTTTCTTTCCTTTTGTGCATTGTTTATAGGTTTTTTTTTTTGTAGTTTTCCATAGTTGGGAGATGACAACACCATTGTCATCCATTGCCTCGACTTCCTCTCTTCCTGATGGGAAATCTCATTCTTTTAAGGTTGTTTTGGCTGGTTCATCTTTTTCTACCTCTAAGCTTCATTTTGTTCATAATTCGTTTATGGGTTGTTCGGATTTGATGTTTGATGATTCTTTGGTTCTCAGTTGGCTGCTCCATTTACGTTAATGCTGGTTGGAATGTTCATCCTTTGGAGACCTAACCATTATGTTATTCGCAAGTTTTTCATTAACCTAAAGATGTCGGGTTCCTTTCATATCGGCCTACTTGATCAGAGGCATATTGAAATCCAACTTTCCAATAATATCAATAATAAGTGTATCTTTGCTAGGAGATCCTACTATATTCAAAAATGTCAAATGCGTTTACTAAACTGGACACCAAATTTTGATGTTTGGGAGGAATCCCCAATTTCTTATGTGTGGATTTCATTTCAAAACATTAGACTTCATTTCCTTAATCCTCAAATATTATTTTGTTTGGCTTCAACTTTTGGTAGGCATTTACAAACTGACCAAGCTACTTCTACTATTTCTCGGCTGTTTGTGGGTAGTATTTTGGTTAAGTTGGAGATCTCTAAGAAACATCCAAATGAGATTTGGAATGGGTCGGAGTTGAATTGTTATTTTCAAAAAGTGGAATTTGAAAACTTGCCCATTTTTTGTTCTCATTGTAAAATGCATGGTCATGGGTTAAATTAATGCTATAGGTTACATCCTCACCTTCGTAAGGAAAATGATTCTTCCAAATAGTCACAAGGTAATACTGTTGTTAATGATGCTCATGATAATGTCAATCCTATTCTTGAAGATCCTGAGGGAAATGCTCTTAAATTGAGTGAGAATTTTTAGGAACCTTTACAACTAGTTTTTATTGATACCGAACCAGTTGTTTCAAATGTGGATCCTCCTACACATATTCAGGGTGAAAATGTTAACTCTACTTTTATCTTATCTACTAATTGTGGAAATATGGATGAGCAAATGTTGGCTATTACAAATAACCAAAATATTATTATTTCGGATGTTATTAATCCTAGCATTATTAATAAAAACCCCTTGGATATGGATTTTATGTTGCTTTCGACTACTTGTACTAATAACTTGGTTTTAAATGAACATGAGAAGTTGGTGGAAGTTAATACGGGTCTGATTTGTGTAGTAAAGAAATTATTGGGAATGACCACACCCTAGAGGAGGGTGAAGTGGCTAGGGTGGAGGATAACCTTAATTTTGGGTAAGGTAATGCTAAGCTTACCATGAGTAATAAAGGAAGTGTGGAGGAAAATTATATGGTCAAGGAGGGTGATTTTCCTCAAAAGGTAAGGCGGATGGGCCAACAAATCAATAATAAGATTCCCTCTACTTCTCATTATCATAGTGATGCTTTTATTGATACGGAGGATATGGATATTGTTGCTAATTATTTTGCTAGAGATGATAATAATACTATATTTACTAAATATCATAGTAGGAGAGGAAGGAAAAGTAAGAACATCATTTTTCAATCTCCTAGGACCACCCGTAGTTCGCAAACTACTCATTAACACTTTTTCTTATATTTAAAACTATTATTCAAAATATTAGGGGTATTGGTTGCCCTTTTCTTGGGTAAGAGTTAAGAATTTGTGTCGCATATACAATGTTTCTATTCTTGTTTTGCTTGAACCTCTTATTAATGTCTCTGAATTGCCCAATATTGCTAGAATTTTGGAATTTAAGCATTTTGTTTTGAATTCTGCCAATAAGATTTTTGTTTTCTAGAAGGAACCTATTCATATTGATGTTATTGGAGATTTTACTCAAGTTCTGCATTGTAATATTGAAATTTTAAATTTGAACTGTTATGCCTCTTATTAACTATGCTACCTCTGCTCGTCATACTAGAAAAGTGCTATGAGAGCAACTTATTCATTTTCATAGTATTTGCAATTTGCCTTTGTTTATAGGTGGTGATTTTAACACAATTTCTAATTCTTCTAAGCGTTTTTAGGGTTCTATTCCTAACTATCACTATATGGATGATTTAAACAATATGATTTTGGATTGTGA
Source organism: Dendrobium catenatum (assembly GCF_001605985.2). Classification (NCBI taxonomy): domain Eukaryota; kingdom Viridiplantae; phylum Streptophyta; class Magnoliopsida; order Asparagales; family Orchidaceae; genus Dendrobium; species Dendrobium catenatum. Next base: position 3,294,949 of record NW_021318876.1, read on the forward strand.
TTTAATTGATATTAGCTTTTCTAGTAATAAATTCACTTGGAACCGTGGTTATTTATGGCAATGTTTTGATCGAGTTTTATTTAATGATAATTGGCTCAACTCTTTTAATGATAGTTCTATTGAACACCTTAAAAGAACTCTTTATGATCACTCTTTTATGTTGATTTCTATTATGTCTAGATAGATGAATTATTTGCCTTAATTTAGATTTCAAAATATGTGGTTGTTCCATGAGTTTTACTTGGAGGTGATTTAGGATAATTAACATGCCCCCTTACATCCTGATTATTTTGTTCTTAGCATGAAGAGATTTTGGTTCAAGCTGAAAAGACTGAAACAAATCATTAATTGGTGGAACTATAATATGTTCAAAAATAGTTTCACTAACATTTTGATTTCTAAATGTAAAGTGAACTCTATTGAAGTTAACTGTCAGTTGTTTCAATCTTATTTTAATTTCAATTTACTCAGAGAAGCTAAAGAGTGTCTGTTTAAATTATAAGCTCAGGAGGAAGCCTTTTGGAAGCAAAAAGCTATTGCTAAATACCTTGTTTAGGTTCTCATTCTATTGATTCTATGACTAATACTTTCTCAACTACTATGGTTAAGACAAACTATTTCATTATGGATAATTGTTGGGACTATGATAAACTTGCAAATATGATTCCAGATTCTATTATTCAACAAATTTTTAACCTTCCCCTGAACACTGAATCTAAATATTTACTTTTATGCAATCTTTCCAAAGAGGGTTCTTTTAGACTTAAGGATGGTTGGCATGATTTTAGGACAAAAATGATGTTTATACTAATTTCTCTATGATTTGGTATAAACATATTCCTACCACTATTGCTATATTCATTTGGAGAGTTTTGCATAAGTTCATTCCTATTGATGATAACTTAAATAATAGAGGTTTTATTTTGCCTTCAAAATATCAATGTTGCTATCATGTGAAGAATAAGCATCATGTTTTTCTTTCTGGCCCTTTAGTTATTAAAATTTGGAGTTATTTTGATGATATTTTCAAATTAAATTGCTTTAATGCTAAACTGTCTATTAATGCTATGCTTATGCTTGGGTTTGTCAAGTCTAAGGGTCATATTAGAAATGTTATTCCTTCTCTCATTTTATAGTATTTATGATTGGAGAGGAATAATTTTCTTTTTAATGGTGTTGGCATGAACCATCATAGGATGATGAATATTATGAAAGACAAAGTTATGAAACTTTTTTTGTTAATCTACTTTCATACAAGAATTTTAAGAATTATTACTTTCTGGCCTTTGACTTAAGTCTTAAGTTGGATGAGCCTCAATTTTATACTTTTGGACTTAGAATTATTCACTGGATCAAACGCCCTAATAATAATTATAAATCGAATGTCAAGGGTTCGATTACCCATGACTGTTTGAAATGTGGTGGGATTATCCGAGATAGTTATGGAAACATTTCAAGGCTTTTGCTAGTCTCAAACATACTTGTGATGTGAATTTTGCTGAGTTTTTAGCTATCCTTTATGGGATTATATTATGTATTTCTTTGGATATTTCTAAAATTGGTATTTGAGTTGATTCTAATTTTGTTATTCAATGCCTAAATAGCCTGGATGGCTTTGTGTGCAATTCTAATCTTTTTTATTTGGTGAGTGATATTAAATAGTTATGCTTCATTTTTTCAAGTGTATAAGGAGGGTAATACCTGTGCTAATTGGCTGGCTAATTCGGGCTGTGAGTTATAATGCTTCACTGATCTTATGGCTAATAGCATGCCTATCCTATTAAAAGGGCTTCATATATTGGATAAAATTGGTACCCTTTATGTTAGATGCTAATGTTCTTGGGTCGATTGACCTTGTTTCTTATCTTGTGGCTGCCATGTTTTGGGTTTGCTGGTGGTTGTTGATGGAGAATTCTCACAAGAGCTGTTCTGCTGGGTTATGTGATTTTACTTTTTATTGTTTTAGTTCTCAGGTTTAAGGTAGTCTGGCTATTTCGATGATTTTTTGCTTAGCCCTTATGTGGTAATTATTAAATTCACATGGGGTGCTACTTGGGCTTATTTCTTCTTTATGTGCTCAATGATCGCTTTAAGGAACTATTTATTTTGCCTGAATGTGAACTTAGGTGATATGATAAGGAGATCTACTATTTTGGGCCTTACCGTGTTTTGTTGTGATGGGTATTGCTGCAACATTTTATGTGTGGTTGGGGAGTATGTTGATTTATATTATTACTTATGGTTTGATGGGGGTGTTTCCTATTTTGATAAAGGTCATTGTCCTATTTTGATGGACGTCTATGTGGAGGTGTGCTGGAGGCGTTGTTCTTTTTTCTATATTTCCTATTGCCGGTCTTTTGGTGGGGGTGTTTCCCAGGACTTTCTGAGGACTTTATCGACTGGTATGTTGATTTAGGACAAGGTTTCTTGGGACTTGGCTTTTTATTTTCTTTGGTGCGCAATTTTAAGGAGGTGTGGGAGGCTGGTCTTTATCACCTTTGGGGTTATTGACTGGATGTTTCTAGGGATATCTCCATTTGGTTTGTATTTGTTGTGTCTATCTCCTGGGTGTTGGCATTTAATATGGCTTACCAGTTTGAGTATTTCTTACATTCCAACAATGTTTTTATATCTATTCTTTCTCATGGTTAGATGGATAGGATCAATGGTTATTTATTTTGGTTTACTAATGTTTGGTGCAGTTGTTTTCCCAATGGTAAGATTATTGGTGGTGGTTAGATTTATCCCTTTTGTTTCCTATTTTACTGCTTGTGTTTCTTCTTTTTTGGATCTCATATTATCTCTGAAAATATTCTTAGTGCAGGTAATTGTAGTGAGGCCACTTTGGATGGGAAGCTGGAGCTTAATGCAGATCTTTGCTGCTTTCCTATTTTATGTTTCAATTTTTGGGTGCACATTCTTTCGCATCGTAGAATGTATATAGGGTTGTTTGTATTTTCTCTTAGTAGGGACCTCGAGATCTTAGAGTTTTTTTTTGTTTTAGTTTTGTTGCTCTTCTAAGCATTAGCGAGCTTGAGGGCCCTTTACGGACTCTGTAATTTTCTCTTATAATAACGCAAAGGCCCCTCCGTGGGTTAAAAAAAATATTCAAAGGCCAATAGTTTTGCAAAGATATCAGCAAATTGATTTTGAGAAGTTACACGGTCTAGTTCTTTGTGTCCTTTGGTAACATGATCGGTAATAAAGTGGTGCCTTATAACAATGTGTTTGTTCCTAGAGTGTTGGATTGTATTCTTTTTAATGAATATGACATTAATGTTATTACATAGTATTGGAATTGTTCATACAGGTAGTCCTAAATCAAGAATTTGTTTCTTTAACAAAAGGACCTGGGCCACATAACTTCCTAAGGCTATATAAACAACTTTAGTAGTGGAAAGTGTAAAAGAGTTATTGTTTCAACTAGACCAGGAGACTAAGGATTTTCCTATGAATTAATATGTCTCATAAGTACTTTTTTTTATCATTACTACATCCTGCAAAATCTAAAATAAAATATACTATGATTTCGAAGGAAGTGTTATGCCTAGGATACCATTTTCCTAAGTTTTGGGTTCCTGAGAGATATCTAAGGATTCTCTTAATAATAGTCAAGTGAGACTCTTTTGAATCAGCTAGAAATCTATCATAAATACAAAAACTAAATATAATATCAAGTTTATTAGCAGTCAAGTAAAGAAGTGATGTAATTATTCCTCTTTATTTTTTTTATCAATTGATTTCCTATTTAAATGTTTATCTAACTTAATAATGGAACTCATGGAAGTATTGATTGGCTTGACTTTATCCATTTCATATTTATTATGGATGTACTTAATGTATTTCTATTGATTAAGGAAAGTTCCATCAACCTTCTATCTTATGCTAAATTCTATAAAGTAGGTTAGTTCTCCAATCATACTCATCTCAAATTCTTTACTAATTATTTTTGAAAACTCATCACAAGGTCTTTTATCATAGGATCTAAACAAAATATCATCAACATAAATTTGGACAATCAACAATTCATCTCCTACCTTTTTTTAAAAAAATAGGATGGTGTCTACACTCCCCTTAATAATGGTTCTTTCTAGTTGGAATGTGTTTATACTTTCATACCATGCCCTGGGTGTTATTTTAGTCCGTATAATGCCTATTTTAATTTGAATACAAGATTATGAAATTTAAAATTTTTAAAGTCTGGGGATTGCTCAACATACACATCTTCTTTTATCACCTGATTAAGAATGGCACTTTTGACATCCATCTAGAACAATTTGAATCCCATAAAATAAGCAAAGTCTAGTACCACCCTAATTACTTCCAATCTAGTTACATAGGCAAAAGTCTATTTTAAATTAATACCTTATATCTGATTGTATAGCTTAGCCACTAATCTTACTTTTTTTTTCTAACCACTATAACAGAATCATTCATTTTATTTTTGAAAACTCATTTAGTTCCAACCATATTCTGGTCCTTTGGTATTTCAACAAGTCCCCAAATATCATTCCTCATAAATGGATTTAACTTTTCTTACTTGGGTAGGATCAAAAATTCATTAGATATGGCTTAATTTATATTGGTGGGTTCAGTCATTGAAATGATGGCAGAGTAATTTACTTATTTTATAAGTCCATGCTTAGTTCTAACACTTTAAAAATGGATCTCTTAAGATTAGTTCTTTAGGATGACTTGAAGAATATCTCCATCTATAAGAAAAGTATTTTTAGATTTTGGCCTTTCCTCCAAATTTACGGATTCTAATCCTTAGATAATATTTACAACATCTTCTTCTTCTACCCTAAACTCTCTAGAATTATCAGATTCATCAAATACCACATGAGTGGTCTCCTCTATTACCTGTGTTCTTTTATTGAAAACTCTATAGGATTTTCCAACATTTGAGTAACCTAAAAACACCCCTTTATTATATTTGGGGCAAAACTTTCCTACTAGAGATTTCCCATTATTTGGAATGAACACTTTACATCCAAAGACATGAAGGTGAGAGATGATGAGTGTCTTACCCTATTCAGAACATAACAAGTTGTATTCATTATTTCTACCCAAAAGTATTTAGCAAGTGAGTATTCACCTAACATGACTGTAGTGGCTTCTACTAGGATCCTATTCTTTCTTTAAGTTACCCCATTCTGTTGAGGGATTTTAGGAATAAAAAATTGTGATCTATCCATAGCTTCTTACAGTAAGATTCAAATATCTCATTCTCAAATTATCCACCATGATCATTATAAATTGCTAGAATTTCACAACCTAGCTTCATTTGAATTCAAGTGAAGAATGATCTAAATTCCTCGAATGATTCACTTTTACGAGATAAGAATCTAACCCAAGCAAATCTCGAATATTCATCAACAATCACATACCCAAAAATATTCCCTCATAGGATTATAGTGCTAACAAGTCCAATGAGATCCATGTGAAGGACTTCTAAGAGTTTGTTAGTGTTTATTTCTTTGATTGAGTGAAGGAGGATTTATCTTGATCCCTATACAGTTGGTCCATAGTGAACTCAAGTTTGGGAATTCCACTTACGAAGTCTTTTTGGGTGATTTTCCTAAGGTTTTTTATGCTTGCATGACATAATCTTCTATGTCACAACCAAGATTCATTTGCAACAATTTTAAGACAAAAAGAACTAGCATATTCAATATAGTTTAAATCAAGTATTTAAATATTATTAAATCTATTTCCTTGTAGCATAGTGTTTCCATTTAAGCTAATTATGAAGTTGGCAAATAAAAATTTAATGCTAAATCTTTTATCACAAAGTTGGCTTATGCTAAGTAAGTTATGTTTTAAGCCATCTACCAGTAAAATATTTTCAGTAATGAAATTTTTGGAGTTGCCAATTATACCTCATTTTACCACTCTCGTGGTGGTGTTATCTCCAAGTGTCACCTTGCCTCATGCCCTGTCCTTCAATGAAATGAATTGATTTTCATCTCCAGTCATGTTCCTTAAACATCTGCTCATGTTCCTTAAACATTTACTATCCATGTACCACATGCTCACATGAGGCCTTCTATGAGATCATACTTATGCAAAGAATAATGAAATGCATGCATGCTATGCAGTGAATTTTGAACTCTTGGTCTCCACACAAAGTGTGTTCTATAGTGAATGGTGAAAGTGCAGATGATATGTCCTAACATGCCATAAAAAAAAAAATTCTAACACTAGAAAAAGGATTTACTAATCTATTTGGGTTATGGTGCCTCTTCCTAGGTTTAAATGATGCATGTTTTGAAGAGGATTTGTGAAATTCTTAAAATGAAAGTGGTTATTTATTGTTCTCTAATGCAATGAAGTTTGTTCTTAGAAACTCATTAGCATGTTTATAGCTTGAAACTTCTAATTTTAATACATTCTCACTACTGTCTTATTAACATGCAAGAGTTTCTAATTCCTTGAATGCATTTTCTAATTCAACATGTAAATTTTTCATAAAATCATGCTAAGTAATTAAATCAAGATGCTTTTTATTTAAAATATCAAATTCAGTTAGCAAATCCATGTGATTACTATCTAGAGTGGAATGATCATTCCTTAGGTATTCATATTCTTTTTGCATAAATAAAAAGTCAGATTTAAGGCTAACATGTCATTTTTTAAGCTTCCTATATGAAGTATGATATTTTTTTAGAAATTTCAAATAATTGATCATAGGTAAGCTCACATACCTCCTTATAATCAAAATGATCAAGAAGATCATCAACTGTTAAGCATAGGTTGGTTACCTCCACTTTTACTTCAATTTTAAAACAGTTTGATACTAAGTCTGCCCATAAAGTTTTTTGGGTCCTTTACTAGCCCTTCTTGAATTTAGCTTTTTCTTCAACCTTCTCCTTGCTTGGGTAAGCTTTAAGAGCTGGGCAATAAAACTTCAGGTGCCCTGACTTATTTCATTCAAAACATATAATATTAGAATAAAATTTATATTTTTTATAATTCTTTCCTTTATTCCATTACTGATGACATTTTTTATTTTTCTTTAAAAAGCTCTTGAATTTCCTAGTTATTAGTGCAATGTCATCATAATCTTGTCTAGAAGAGTCACTGTCTATATTATTATCCTTTAAGGCTATAATATTCTCATTCCTCTTTTCACCTTCATCAAGCTCCTTTGACTTACTCATTAGTCATAGGTAATGAGTGACCCAAGTAAGTTATCAATGGAATAAACATTCAAATCTATAGATTCAATAATGACAATTATTTTTACATCATAGTAAGAAGGTAAGCAATGAACAATTTTGTTAACTTTTTCATAATTTGTAAGATCCATTCCTAAAGCATGCGAGGAAGTAATAATCTGAGTAAACCTAGTATACATTTCAAAATTAGATACACTAGGTTTCATGCAAAAAAGTTTATAATCATGAAGAAAAATTTTTTAGCCTAGATTATTTTATTTCCTTATTCTTAATATGTAATGTAGAGTTTTTTCTAAATCTCTTTATTAGTGGAACAAGTAGAAACGTGTATATAATCCTCAAATTTTAAAGCATAAAAAATAGTTCAAGCATTTGCCATTCACTTGGGCTAAATCTCTATCATCAGTAGTCCATTAAGAAAAAGGTATTTCAATTTTAACACCATTTATTATACGTGAAGTTATAGAGTAATCATCCGGAACTATCTTTCACATGTGATAATTAATTGATTGTAAAAAAGTTGACATGCGAGTTTTCTAATAAACAAAAGGAATATTATAAGATAGATGTTGTTTAGTTATTGAATATCTATACGTAGTGTTATGATTATCAAAGTTAGCCATAGATCTTTTCTTAAAACTTTTGTAAAACTTAATTTATGAATCCCGCTTTGATACCACTTGAAAGTTCGTGAGGGTTGTTAAACCCTTATGAACTAGCCCGAGGCTAGCAAAGAGGGAGGGGGGAATTAGTTATTTAAAAAGTTTCTTAAGTTAAAAAAGAAAATCTCTTTGAAATATTTTTGAATATTTTAAAACAAATAATTCATGCGGAAGAAAAACTATTATCATAATAACAAAATCAAAGATTTCAACCATAGGATAAATCACAGAATAATGCATAAATTAAATGTGAAAAAGTAAATAGAAAAAATACACCAGATTTATAGTGGTTCGATCAAGTTGACCTACATATACTCGCCAAAAACCTCCTTTTTAGTTATTGCACTAAAAGTAGTTTCTCCCCTTTTACCCCCATTGCAAGGCAAAGAAGCCCTTACAAAATCTTTTTATCAAGTGAGGCAGAGTACCTTGAATCCTTTTACTCCTTTTTGGAGCAGGCAAAGAGCCTGGAAATCCTTTTACTTCCTCCTAGAGTAGGCATAAAACCTTGAAATCCTTTTTCATCATTCTGGTGAATGTATAATACTAGATATGATACTTATGAAAATATTCCCTATAGCCACCAAGGAATTAGAAAAGCAGCTTAATGAAGATGGTGGAAATCTTTCTTGGAGCAACCTTTGTGAATCCCTTATAACTCTCCCTCACAAGAATTTATCTCTCCCAATCCCTCTCTCTTCCTTCTCTAAGCTCTCTCTCATATCAACTCCACATTAAATATTTATCTCAAGGATAATATGAGACCTTAAATAGAGAGCCATAAAGAAGCCCTTATTTTTAATCTGGTGGCACTGATCATCCAGTACGATCATATAATTATCTTTCATGATTGGTTCAAAACAACCTTTTTAGCTTGTATGAATTACATTGACCTATATGATTAGTTCATGAGAAATTGACGGATCATCCGAGAAGGTATAATATCATATAAGATGATTAGTATAAAATAATTATACTTTGTCTAGTATTATACCCGATGATGCCTTATTATCCCACCCAATTCTATGTCATCTAGTACAAAAGGTTTAAATCGTCCTTGATGATTAGTTAAAATATTTTGGTATTTATCTGGTACAGTAGGTGGTGTTCCCTTATTGTCTGATGCATATTCTCTATAATCTAGGATGAGTGTCAATGATCTCGCTATATTATAAAATCAAATTAAGTTTTACCATAATTGTTATCCTAATCACATGATTAACTTAGGCATGATTGTTATCCATCAACCATGATGATACAAATAATCTTATATGATATGTACAAAATTTAAAATTTAAAATATTGCCCAAATTATGATTAGCATCTATTTTTCAAAATCTAAACTGATCGTCTTGTATGGTAAGATTTGTATAGAGCGATAAGTTTAGTTATTCTTAATTAATGGGATGTCCTAATTTAGGTTTTCTATTTTTAACTAATCATCTATTTTGATCTAAATCATCTGGTATGATTAGGTTAAAAACTAATAAATTTCTCTAACTCACCAACCCACTTTCTTGAATGTATGTCTGCAAGGTTACTTAGCTAGGGGTCCATCATATTCATGACTTGACTCAAGATAGATAAAATGTATATTAAAATTTAAATTACATATATGCTCAACTCTAGTCTACCCAATCTTGAGCTGATTTACATTGCAAATGAACATATGGACCTAAAAGTTTGGTAAGCAGGGCAAACAAAATTGATATGCAATAGTAGCAGTATAAAAGAAGTAATAATATTTATTATTATCAAAATTTTAGTACTTTGACCAATATTTGCAACAATAACATTTAGTATTTATTTCATTATGTAGGATAAATTTAGTCACTTGAGTAGACGGTACTATTGTTAGTTATTGTATACTATTTTTTTCTCTTGGGATCGACACTATTTGATACATTTTATTACTTGATTGGTATGTGCACTCATAATATTTGGGATATTTAGAACATTAAGTCATAGTAGAATGAAGTTTTTTAAAAAATGACATATATAAGCTCATTCAATGTCAGCTTCCCATCAAAAGTTTTTCAGGCCGTTACTACCAAAATAATATGTTTTTTGTAACTATCTTTTGTTGTCCAAAAAGTTAAATATTTAATCCAAGTTTATTATTAGTTGTATTTATATTGTTATTATTATTTTCATTTATGAGCTATGAACTTGTGATTTTTTTTTGTACTTGTTAGTTCAATTCATTTTATTGCATTTTATTTTCTATGTTATTGTATGCATAGTAGTTCAAGTAAGGGACCCTTATTACTTGATCTAAATGAATGAAGGACCCTTAAAAAAATTTTAAAAACTAAAAAGATTTTATTTTGAGGAATGGTCAAACCAAATAAATCTTAAGAGAATCGTAGACATTTAAGGGAGTTAACAATCCCTTAGTAGATGGAATTTTTTAGTTTTTTTGAAATTTGTGTAACATAAAAGTATAGTAGAGTTTGTGATGGTGCTATTAAACTTCATATATTTATATTTCTCTAAGGGAAAAAAATAGAAATGTGTTTGACTTCCTTACCTCTAGCCTCCATAATCCCTTGGAATGAGTTGGCACAAAAGTTTCTAGATGAGTACTTTCCCACATACAAAATTGTTAAGTTGAGGAAGGATATTACTTCATTCTTTTCAATTTGATGAAGAGTCAATTTTTAGGGAGATGCAAAAGATTTAAGGTGATTCTTATAAGGTTCCCTCATCATACTTTTCATAATTATTTACTGATTCAAACATATATAGTCGGCTTATAATATCTCTTATTTTGATAATTGAGACAACATTCAGAGGATCTTTGATGTTAAAATCATTTGATGAGGCTTTTTCCTTGATATTGGAGATGACAATAAATAACTACCCATGACCCTTCTATAGGGTGAAACTTAAGAAAGTAACCAATGTTTATAAGTCAGATGCTTTATTAATTTAACTTATTAGGTAGCTGGCATGTCTAAGAAGTTAGTCAATTTTAAAGTTAGTTCATTATCGAGATAATCTATACATTTGGAAGAGAAATGTTTAAATTTTTTGGGCAAGTCTAGTTTTCCAGTGGTTAAGAATTTAAATATTACTGCATTTTTGAATATTCCTTATTCGAATACAAATAATCCTACCAACTTGTTATAATTAGAGTAATAATAACGATTAAAATTTGTCAAATACAAGCCTATCAAAACCTACAGAAATATAAAATAAACCTTAACAAAGTTTAGTGAAACCTAGACCTTCTTATCCCCTAGGCTTTAATTAGAATAATCAAGACACTTTTGGATGATTTTTTTCCTTAGATGGGAAACCAATTATAAGGCTTGGCTGGTACCATTATAAACATGGAGAATTAATTAGGGCAACTAGTCATTTTTTTAGCAGTAGGCCACTTGACACCTTTCCTAGTATTAATGAAGTCAATCATAAGAGAAAAGGGAAAGGTCAAAGTTTGAATCAGTTGAGGATTAATATTGATTTAATGCAACTCTAATGGAAAATCTAGGCAACTCTGGTAGAAGATTAAATACTTAACATTGATGGGAGAAAACCCAAATTTGTTTTGTGTTGATGTGTATTTTATAAACCTTCTTAATAATTTTATTTACACATTTTATTGCGCTCTTTATTATATTTTGTTCTTTATTGTTAATTATTTTTTTTGCTAAATATTTTAAATTAACTTTATTTCCTACTTGCTTACTTGTTAAAATGTTTTTTTTTAATTACATTTTGTTAACTAATTGGACTAAAATAGAAATTTCAATTAAAATTATTTAAAATTAAGAATAATATAAAACTATAGGTGCTTATCTGAATGAACACAAAAAATTCTAATTTAACTGTCATAATACGCTACTAAGAAAGTTGTCTAAGTAATATTTCACATTGAGCTTAAATGCTATAGCTCCAAAGAACAAGCAATTGATTACAGTATCGAATAACTAGGTTTAGAAAAAGTGACTACTTCAATTAATTTATAAAACTCATTATATACTTAAATATGGAATTACTGAACATATACAATCTTTACATAATTCAAATTTTGGATAACATGATGGAATAAAGTTAATCAGATTTTCAAAATAAACATTTTAGTACTTTCGTACATCAAAAGAAAGAAATGAAGCTCAAAAAGATCAAAAGAAAGAAAAAGCAAAAGGAAAATGAGTACTATAACATCAAAATTTTGTATTTGATGATGCGGAATTCGTAAAAGAATTCTGATACTTAAATAAGAAAAAAAATAGTGTAAGTAAGAAAGTATTTATAATGGTTTATAAATGAGTACCAAAACTAATTAATGAACAACATATTCCTAGATGATAAACATTCAACTTACATTAGTTATCAAAAATTATACTTATACTTATAGTTGATGAGTTCACTTTGGATATTAATAAAAAAGATTCATTATGATGCTTTATTGATTAGTGACTAAATTACATTTGGTACACTTTGTTTATTCAAATTTACTCTAAATAGTGAGATGTTATCTTATAATTTGAATATTACCTTATAATTTAATCAAATCTAATTTATTTTTATTTGGAATATTATATTTATTTTAGCATCCTCGTGAGTAAATGATAACAATAACTTAATGCTCAAGCGCTAACCATTGGCTCACTACAATGCCTGATGACATATTAAGCATTATAGTACCCATATTTTTGTAGTGGCATGATGGAGAAGTTATGAAAGGAAGCACCGCATCAGATTTGCAGATCCTCACATCTAGTCAGCCAACCATTATGATGAGCTAGGCTAACAGTGTAGCAAAGCCATTTCTACAGCAGTGAAGTGCTGCTTGAAATTTTTAACATTATAGCACCACCTTATCAGGCGTCATGATGCCTGAGCAAATTTTTATAAGATATAATTAATTTTTGTTCTTTTTGTTAGAGAGTGTTAATAGTGTACTAGGAGAGATTCAAGAGGTTCGTAAGACACATCTTCTTGAGAGTGGTTGGTCATCATTGTAGTGAGCAAAATAACACTTCAAAGTGGAAAGGTGTGTGGAGAGCAAAGGTGAAATAAGGGATTCACTTTTTGAAGGGTCCATCTTCAAAATTATTTTAGGATTCTTTAATCTAGGTGATATTTTCTTTATCATTTATAAATATACTTTTTCTTAAAGAAAGGAATTAAAATTATTTTTCCTTAATGTTTTTCTATGCCTGGCTAAAACCTTTGTTTTTAGATGGTAATGAGAATAATATGTATATATCCTAATATAGTCTATTATATATAAATGTGAATGGTTATTTTTAATTTGTCTCATGCTTCATTTAATTTATGCATTAGCCAGAACACCCCATGATGTTACACTGGGTCAATTAAGTCCTCCATCATATTGTTCTTGTAGTTGAACCTTTTGCACTTGCAATTCCTTTAGGTTTCATTCTATAAGAAGTTTTTTGAATTGGAGATTTATCTAGAACCACCTTAATATAAAACTCTCTCACTCTCTCAACAGGTCAATCAATTAATTCCCCAAGAAATACATCAGGGAATACCTATACTACTTAAACATCTCCAATCATTCCAGTATATTTACTTTCATCCTTAACATATGTAAGAAATACATGACTCCTCTCCTTCTGTAGTCTATCAAATTGCAAGGTTGATATCATGCATAATAATACATCCCAAGCACCTTGAAAATGAAATGCTTCTTCATCCATACACAATGGCACCGTATTCTTGTTGTAATCAATGTAAGCTTTATACTTAACACATCCATGAAAAAAATAACATCAAACTCCATTAAGGGAAATACAAGGAAGCCACACTTCAACTTTCTACTTAATATCTAAATTTTTCATTTATAAAATTGATTAACTATAAAATTTTCTCTAGTGGGTAGTAAAATAGATAAACTAGGTAATAAAAAATACTACCAAAATGTAAGTAATCTAGATACATCTTAGATATAGAAGAAGGGCTTTCTTTTGAGTCAAATAAAACTCTGTAGGATTATTAAAAAAAAAAATAGCATACCTTTTACATTGTGTTTAGCTTTCATAGCCTCAAATTAATTTAAACTATTGTTGACCTCATTTTTTAATGACGTTAGCTAAACCAAATTAAAATTAAATTCAAATCCAAATCCAAGCAAGTTCAAATTCAATGCAATTTAACTCCAAATAGTTTCAAGTTGTAGACACCTAGTGGCTACCAACCTATATCTCCTACTCTATCACTAATAATCACCTTCATTGCCAATAATATGGGTAAATAAAATTCAATCATCCTAATCTAAAAACCAAATTTAAATCCAAAATTTCAAACCAAAAGGCAAGGTCAAATTTATTTGTCCCATAAATTATTTTGATTAATTTTTCAATCAATTCAAAATGAAACCAAATGATCTTAGAATCATGCTTTCAATTTCATATTAGTTAGACATGTCCCTAGGGTCAACCCTACAAGCTTGAGAGCAATCCAAGCTCTTTAGCCACCAAAAGGCCATTGAATTCTAAAGGTTATAAGATATTCAAATATTTATAGCCCATGCCAGTAGATCATGCATCTTGTGCAATTTGACCTTGGGATACTCCCTAAAACACTTAGCCATGTTCATTATCATCTTAATAATATATTAAATAAGCTTTAGGCCCATGAGGGGCTTTGGTTGACCTTGTTTAATGTTAAAACTAATTAAATTTCAAATCCAATAACTCCTAAAACCTAAATTTTCCTTAAACCTCAACATGACTCATTCAAACCAAGTATTGCAACCTCATCAAATTCCTTTTTAATATTATTTGGGATGTATAAAACCTAAACCCAAGTCTTTGTTAAGCATGGTTGACTAAGTGAATCCAAGTTGACTAGATGAACCACAAAAAATTAAAACATGTATTTCGCTCGGAAGACTTCTCTATCAAATGGGACCACTTCCATTTGGCTCAAAATATTAATTTGTAGTTGTTGGAGCTAAGCACAACCATTGCTCAAACTTAGATGATGAAGTTAACCGATCTTGACCAATTTACCCTATTCTAAAACTAAATCAAAATCTGAAGCTCCAAGCATCACCAAACCAGTTTAAATCCTTAGAATGACTTATTAAGTCTTTACGAATCATCTAAAGGGGACCTAACCCTTGGGTCCACTTGGGGCTAGCCATAAGGCTCAACTCAAGTGATTAAGAGAGAGTTCTCATAAGCCATTTATATAAGGAAACTTGGTTAAACCAAACCAATTGCATTAGTACCTCCACGACCCCTTGCACCTATCCATAGTCGCCTAGCTATTGGGTTTACTTTAACTTTGAATTAGTCTAGTCCAAATTCTCGAAAATCACATTACGTTGAGTTAAATTCCAACCTAGGCTTCACAAAGCTAAATTGACACTTACATTGCACTGCCCAAGCTCATGTGCACCTAACATGTTAAGGCAAGCCTTTTAAACAACCTGGGTTAAGAGCTAGGGCACCCAAAGTGCTTAAAAATATCTCTCCTAAGCCATATTACCCAATTATAATTTTAGAAACTCAATTGACCCATGCATTAGCTTGAAGAACCTTCCAGAAACCTTCCCACACCTGCTCCTCCTAGGTGGTGGCCAACAATGGTAAAAAAAGCTCAAACTAACCACTAGTAGTCCCCTCTTCAAATGGGACACACCAAGGGTCATTTTAGAACTTATTTTATATGTTAGGTTTGAAGAGCATTCCCTGAGCTACCCCTTTAATAGGCAATAATCCAGAGTGTCACCTTAGTGAACTCGTCCATCCAATGACCATAGGAAAACCTTGAGTAGGGAAGCCCTCTCCAAACACTCTCATTCTCTCCTCTTATTAAAAAGAATTCCATAGCCACAAGAAGCTTCCCTAAGTTCTTGAAGCTCTACCACATCTATTTTTAGTAAGTTCAAATGAGCATTACTAAACTTCTTCCATTTGAACTCGAAGTCCATTGTTCGGGCTCCTTTTGAATGTTTGTAAGGGTCGTTAAACATTAAAAACTAGTTCGAGGCTCACCATGGGGGGGGGGTGAGTGGGTGATTTTAAAAATTTCTCCAACTTAAAATAAAGTTGATAATAGTTTTGAAACAATTTTCATAAATAAAAATATGAATTTCTAATTTATTTCTAAATTGAACGAGTTTATCAAAAATATTAATTTTATGATGATGATATTTTAATTTTCAAAACAAAGTAATAATCACTAAATTTCCCAAGCATTTATTTCATAAATAAAAATGCAGGAAATATAAAATTGTGAAAAGGAAAAAAAATACACAAAAGATTTTTATAGTTGTTCAGTTAACCTTAACCTACTTCTACTCCCTGGAGTCCTCTAATCTAAGAATTATAATAAAACAAAGTGACTCTCCTTTTTATCTCACAATAAGTCAGGGAAGGCCTTATTGATTCATGATTAGGTTGTTAAACTTAAACTAATGTCAGAAGGCTAACAAAGAGGGAGGGGGGTGAATTGGTAATTTAAAAGATTTTCTTAGATTTTTATATTAAAAAACTGTTGATTCTCTTAGAAAGTTAATTAAGGTTTTAAAATAAACTTTTCAAGCACGGAAAATAACTTGTAGTAAATAAATACAAAAGTTAAAAGACACAAATACTTATGGTGGTTTGGTCAAATACGACCAACATCCACTCCTTGAAGACTCCCCCTTCAGGTATTGTACTATTACCATAGTGTCTCTCCTTTTACCCCCACATTAAGGTGGAGAAGCCATTACAAATCCTCTCTTTTACCAATCCCCTGTGCAGCAGAGAACTGTTGTCCTTTCACATCATCCAAGTGTCTTCAGAGGAGATGGGCAGAAACTTTAGGGATACTTGCTTTGGGTAACTTGTGAATCCCTCATAACCTCCCGTCACTTGATCTCTCACACTTCACTCTCACAATCTCTCCCAAACACTCACACTTAATGACCACTCTCAAGAGAAATTCACAATAAAGGCCTTTTGTGATAGTTTTTAGGACTCCTTATACATAATGGACATGAAAAACTGTCCAAAAATTGAAAAGTTTAAGAAACATATCATATGATCATGTTGTATGATCACATATTGTCCCGTACAAATGAATAGTGTTCCATACAAATCGCTCATATGAATGCATAGTGTCCCTTACGAACACATAGTGTCCCATATAAATTACGCATACGAATGCATAGTATCCCATATGAATCATTCGTACAAATGCATAGTGTCCCATATGAATAGTTAAAATTCATCTATACAAACCATTCATCATATAGTATGAACAATTCATAAAAATATTTGAAATCATCAGGAAAAAAAAGGGACACATCCAATTCGTACCGTGGATGGCATACGTACGATAATAACATCGTACGATATTATTAGTTACAAAATTTCAAGTTCATCAAGACAAAAATGGATCCGTCCAATTCATACTCTAGAAGTCGTTTGTACGAAGGACACTTCATACAGTACAAACTATACTTAAAAATCTTTCTCATTTTGTTTTTTTAATTGCTCGTAGGAGTTTATAACTGAACAAATTGTCCCATATGAAATGAATTTGTACAGTATGACCAATTTCATTTTTTTTAATTTTAAACACTCCCCCAATATGTGTGTGTACAGTTACTCACTTACAATCACACTCTCTAAAACTTAATAAAAAAATACACACTCCATTTGTAATGAACCCTAATCTTTTCTGATTTGAAGTCTTCAATATTCTGGAGTATGATTTTCCTGAAATGTTAGTATAGACACAAAACAAGTATAGAATGAAAAATACTAAAGATGTGAGCCATAATATTTGTTATCATAAAAAATATTAACTCATGAGCAATGAGTCGCAATAGGCCTTACAAACTCACTTTCACCAAACCAAATGTAATGGAGTGTAAGACGCTATGTCAACCTCATTTTTCTCCCTCCTTGAGTAGGTAGAGAACCTTAGCTTCTTTCAAACCCTCTTAGAGAGGAAAGAGAACCTTAGCTCCTTTTTCTCCCTTTTGGAGAAGATTGAGTACCTTGAGGAATTAACCTAGAAGCTTCTCTCCCTTGAGAGATTCTATAGACTCACCAAGGCCATAGGCCACAGGTGGGGCAAGGACGTAGCTATCCTAGAGCAACTATGTGGTCCCCTTACACTCATTTCTCATGCTTAAAATTACCTTCTCCTTCTTATTAAACCCTAGATTTCCTAAAGCATCTCTCTCAGAGTACTTTCAACACTCACACAATCATCTCACCATTACAAAGAAAATCTTTAAAACATGCTTAAGTGATGGCCTTCAAGAAACCTTAAAAAATCATGTTAGCCATCACTATTCTTGAAGTACAGTTCTAGTTAGAAAATTATGATTACTTCAAAATTAGTCCCATCAAATATGACATAAATTGTCATTTGAGAAAACTATTCAATTAATTTGAACACATCAAATGGTGCAGTCTATTTAATTTTCTATATTCATATAGGATGATTCTTGGGACAATTGGAATTGATCTCTACCAATCATCTCGTACTGCTCTCATCTTAAAATATGGTTAATTAATTTTAAGTAGGTTATCCAATATGATATTAATATTATACGGTATGATTAGTTAAAAAATCATGATTTCGTTTGGTATGATCTTTAGAACGACCGAATTTCATCTTTGCTAATTATTTGGTACGATCAATATTATATAATATGATCATTTATCATTAATTAAATCATGATTTGATTGACTAATCATGGGGGTCAATTTTAGAATGATTTTAAATATTCATACAATATGATTAGTTCAAAAATTAAATTTCAAAATCTTACATAAATTAATTTAGCGACTTGGGTTTTCAAATCATAATGAATTATACAATACGATCATAATTGTACAGTATGATAAGTTCATAGAAACTTATTTTTTAATAAGTCATTAAGCCTATTCTTTATGTACTGATCGTACAGTACGATTGTAAGTTGTATATTATGATTAATATAAAAATTTTAACTTTTAAAATTCATATCACCCCCCTTGTATGTGTATGTGCACAATCATCTAATTTCATACACTCTAATGTAGCAAGACACAAGAAATAGAGAATAAAGAAAAAATAAAATTATAGACTTTGCTACTTAACATTCCTATTCTACCCATTATTAAGCTTTCAGTGGCCTTGATTAGTGTATGTATTACCTCTAATGTTTGTCCTCATAGAAAAATGAAATATCATAAATATTTAATAAAAATAGCAATAATTCAATAAAAAATATTTATCATTATCAAAACTGTAGACTAGGGATCTTGGATTGTAACAATCTCCCGCTTTTTTATGTTGTCAAATAATGCTGGTTAATTGGTGAGATAAATATTCTTTTCTCATATTCTCCCCCTTATTAGGTGATGGATTTAAAAATTAGGAGTTAAAAATTTTTATTATTCTTTTTAGGAAAGACAAAAATAAATAAAAAGTTAAAAATAAAGTAACACAAACACAATATTTTATTAAGCTGAAAACATAACAAAACATAAAATTTTCTCCATTTTGACATCACCAAAAAGTGAAGGAGCAATCAAACAAAGAGAACAATACAAGAAGAATAGTACGACAAAATAGACAAACATTAGAGATAAGAAAGATCTATATCAGGTGGTGGTCGAAAGTAGTGATGGAGGGAGGAAAATTGATTGCCAATCAAGAAAAACCTTTTTCCATACCCTATTATGTCTTCCTTGTGCTCTTGTTGTTGTTGTTGAATATGATAATCCAGCTTAGTTTCTAATCACTCAAGCTACTGAATTATGTCATCGTGATGGTATGCATGGTACGTAGGTGCAGGGGGTGGTACAAGTTGTAGTGAAGCTCCACCTGCAGGAGCAGCTTCCTCTTTGTCATCAAATTCTGGCTCGGTGAGCACTTTCCCTCTAAGGAAAAGGATATGGAAGGAGACATCAATATAGAAAATAGGAACATTATCAAATTGAGTAGGATAATTGATTAGGTATTTTTTGTCTAGGATATATACTGATATGCCCTAAGGCAATATTTTATTTTCTTCGAGTACTATGATGTCTAATATGAGTCATGTTTTGAATATATTCAAGAATCATTTGGGCTTAATCAAATTGGTATTCAGCATTTTAGCCTGATCCACAGCTTTAGGTATAATTTAAGTTCTAAGGACATACTTGATGATACTCGTATTCTAAGTTAAAGTGTGGAGTAGTGATTATTGTTAATTTATGGGCACATTCCTAATGAGCAGTTTAATGAAAGTCCAGTCATGGTCATTGGAGATAAGGAATTATGGATAAGGTCCTTCGGTAGAAAGACCTATAAGTTATGCTAAATCAACCTTAGAAATTCTTTGTGTTGTCGACAAACAAAGGAAGTCATATTAGAGGTTTCTAGATTTAGCCTATGGTTGGCTAAGAATTTATAAAGAAGTTTAGAATTTTAGGAAAAATCTAGTGTGAGGAGAAATTGAATAGTAGTGAAGACAAAGAGGTTCATCACCTTGAAGTTCAGGATAGGTTGATTTAACATTCGAGAAAGGGTGATTTCTGCCTCCTTATACTTGTAATATGCATTTCATTCCTTGCATATAGAAAATGATCGTCCAAATGATGAGATATGGAGGAGCTCCCCTGGGTCATTCTGCCATGTTTCTTCCACCGACCATTGGACAAGAAGTTTTAAAGGGTATGAGTTTAAAAAAATAGTTAGATGTATAAATTGAAATTTTCAAATCCTTCCAATTTCTAGATTTTAGGTAGATCATATTTTATGATCGAGGTTCATATAATATGATCAAATAAGTTAATTCAACTAGATGACTTATTAGAAAAAGTGATGAAATCATACATTACGACCAGTCTCGTATTGGAATATCATATGGAATTACAATCATCCCGAGGAGTCAATTGTATAGTGCTTGATAAAAAGTATCATATTGGACAAATGTGTATTTTATAGTACATAAAGCAACTATTATCATATTTACTGAATTTAAATCAACCCAATCTAGTTTGACATGTGTATCATACAGTACAAAGAGAGGTATCATATTGTATAATTGGTAATAATTTCATACCAAATGAATTTAATTCTTCAACGGTTAGTAACACGTAAATTGGACATTATGAGTAGAGGTTTTTATAGTAAAATCTATATAACACTGATCTAATCTGGATCATTGATCAAATGAAGGGTTGTGTTATGTGAATATGTGTAGATTGTACATTATGAATGTGGATCGTACAATTCAATAAGAATTGAATTTTAAAAGATTTTGTGAGTTAGAGAGGTGTGTGTGTGTGTGTCATGATCAGGAAACTTATTAATTTTTTTTTAACATAAACAACAAATAAAACACATAAACAAACATAAGAATAAACACATACAGGTTAACACATGTGACTGGATGATTTCAAATATTTTTTTTATTTATATTTAACTATGCATCAATATTTATAACTCCAAGTTTTATCCTTTAGGTGCCAAAGGTGTCATAGGCTAAGGGTTTGTGAAGTTGTTTGCTAATTAATCTCTTCTAGCTATATGATGCAATTCTATATCTCCCTTGGCTACATGATCTCTTATAAAGTGAAGCCTAATGTCTATATGCTTTGTGTGTGAATGTAGAATTTGATTTTTGGATATACAAATAGCACTAATGTTGTCACACATAATTGGAATTGTTCCTACAGGAAGTCCATGATCTAAGTGTTGTTGCTTTAGCCATAAGACTTGAGCAACATTGCTCCCTAATACTATATCTTTTTCCTCAGCAATGAAAATTGCTATAGAGTTTTATTTTCTAGTAGATAAGGAAACTAAAGATTGTCCTATGAATTGTTAGGTTCTAGTGGTGTTTTTCTATCAACCCTATATCCTTCAAAATTAGAATTCAAATATTTTTATTAATTCAAAAGAAGTGTTGTGTCTAGGATACCTGATTTCTAGGTTTGGAGTATCTAACAGGTATCAAAAGATTCTCTTAATAATAGTCATGTGGGATTCTTTTGGATCAACCTAAAATCTCGCACAAAGGAAAACACTAAACATAATATCTGGTCTACTAGAAATTAAGTAAAGAAGTGATCTAATTATTCCCTTATATGTTGTTTTATCAATTGATTTTCTATTTGGGTCCTTGTCTAATTGAATAATAGAGCTCATAAGAGTGTTTATGGCCTTAGCATTAACCATTTCATACTATTTAAGAATGCCATTGATGTATTTATATTGACAAAGGAAGATTCCATCATCCATCTTCTTTACAATAAATCTAAGAAAGTAGCTTAGCTCCCCCATCATACTCATCTCAAATTCTTTACTCATTATTTTTGAAAATTCATCACATAAGTTTTTATTTTAGGATCCAAACAAGATGTCATCAATATAAATCTAAACAATTAGTAAATCATTGCCTTCTTTCTTTAGAAAAAAGGGATATATCTACACAAACCTTAGCAAAACCTCTATTTAGAAGGAACGTGTTTAACATTTCATACCAGTCTCTAGGTATTTGCTTCAAACCATATAAGGCATACTTTGTTTGAATACCTAATTTAGGAATTGTGAATTTTCAAAACCTAGGGGGTGCACCCCATTTAGGAAGCCACTCTTAGCATCCAGTTGATATAGTTTAAAACCTTCAAAGAAAGCAAAGGCTAACAGCGCCCTAATGTCTTTTAAACTAGCTATAGGGATAAATGTTTCCTCAAAATATATTCCTTTCATCTAGTTATACGCCTTAGCTACTAATCAAGCCTTATTCGTATCTTTTATTTTAGGGCCATGCATAATATTTTTGAAAACCGACTTTGTTCCAACGACACTATGGTCCTTAGGTCTCTTAACTAGTTACCATACATCATTTCTAACAAATTAGTTTAGCTCTTCTTGCATTGCTAGGATCCAAAATTGATAAGATAGGGCTTAATCTAGGTTGGCGGGTTCTATCATATAAATAAAAGATGAAATTTTAACTTCCTTTCTAAAACCATACCTAGTTCTAACACCTTCAGAAGGGATGCCTAAAATAATTTCTTTTGGATAACTAGATGAATAGCTCTATTCTCTAGGAAATTTTTCTTGAGGTTCTACTATGTCTCCTATAGTAATTTCTTATACCCCTTACATAACCTCCACTTAATCTTTTTTCTGGTTTAGATTCAGAGGTCTTATTTGATGCATTAAATAAAATATGGGTAGACACTTCTCCTACTAGGGTCCTTTTATTGAAGATTCAATAGGCCTTACTAATAGATGAGTAACCTATGAAGTCACCTTCATCGGACTTTAGATCAAATATTCATAAGGGTGATTTTTCGTTGATCAATATGAAACAACTATAACCAAAGACTTGTAAATGAGAAATGTTAGGTGACCAAGCCTTACGGAGTTCATAGGGTATCTTTTTAAGTTTGTTTCTAACATTACCCCTATTAAAAATATAATAAATTTTATTCACTACTTTTTCAAAAAAATACCTAGGGAGTGAATACTCAGATAAAATTTCCCTAGCAGCTTCCATAAAAGTTCTGTTTTTTTTTTTTTCAGCTATTCCATTTTGTTGGAGGGTCTTATGGGAAGAGAAATTATGTTCTATCCCTATGTCTTGATAGAAGGAGTCAAACATATTATTTTTGAATTCTCCACCATGGTGACTATGAATTGTTAATATTTTGTATCCTAATTTCTTTTGAATCCAAGTGGAGAAAGTTCTAAATTCTTTATATGAATCACTCTTATGTGCTAGGAATCTAACCTAAGTAAATCTAAAGTAGTAATCCATTATTATAAATGAATTTATTTGCGCTCCTAAGCTTTTTGTACTAAAAGGTCAAAATAGATCCTTGTGAAGGATTTTTAGTGGCCTAGAGGTACTAATGTGTTTGATTGGATGAAATAAAGATCTTATTTTTTTCCTTGTTTGCAGGCATCATATAGGTGGCCCTTAATAATGTCTAACTTAGGTATGCCTCTTACTAGGTTTTTGTGGGTGATATTCCTAAGAGTATTCATTCTAGTATGATATAGTCTCCTATGCCATAGCCAAAATTCATTAATTATAGTTTTTAAGCACATGAAATTTGAATATTCAATGCAATTCAAGTCTAACATGTAAACATTATTCATCCATTTTCATTCTAATAAAAGTTATTCATTTAAACTAATCATTCATTTGTTAGAAAGAAATTTTATATCAAAGCCTTTCACACCTGCTGGGGCACCATAATACTATATTAATAAATCCATTTCCTAGAGTGTAGGGTTACTCTTCTTGGCAGTTAGGTAACATGGCCCGCACTTGCAAAATCTATCCTAGAACACTCGAGTGTGGAGGCCTAATTACAATTCATCAATTTAACATGTATTTATCTCCATCCTAATTAAGGATAAGGTGCAACCTAAACTCACTTGGGTTCCCAAATCTAACTTCACTGAATGACTATGTAGGGGTGCTCTCATAAAGCTTAGTGAGAGTATGTGGTACTTTGACGTGAAGCTTAAGGTACTGTTGATGATATGAAACAGATTCAATCACATTAGGCCATAACAGAAGCATGGTCACATTAGGAGACCAACACCACTCAGGAAAAGTGGTGGGCTTCTTGATTATTAATTTGAACTCTAAAAAATTTCTATGATTGAAAATAATCTAAATTAGTTGACACTTTAAAAGCATAACTTTTACTGATTATGAGTCAACTATGGTGGATAAAGGC
>NW_021318876.1:3323006-3357258 GCF_001605985.2 Dendrobium catenatum
GGTAATGCACTATTACCAAAATGTCTCTCCTTTTACCCCCGCAGTAAGGCGGAGAAGTCTTTACAAATCCTATCTTTTACCAATCCCCGGTGTGACAGAGAACAGTTTTCCTTTCACATCCTCCAAGTGTCGGTAGAGAATCGTCATCCTTTGATACCCTCCAAGTGTCGGTAGAGAACCGACATCCTTTCACACCCTCCAAGAGTTGGTAGAGAGCCTAACATCCTTTTTCACCTTCCTAGTGAAGGCAGAGAACTCGTGACTGATGTTGAACTTCACTTAAGAGCCTTCATAGGAGATGGGCAAAAACTTGAAGGAAATAAAGGGATCTTCGCTTTAGGTAACCTTGTGAATCCCTGAAAACCCCCCTCACTTGATCTCTCACACTTCACTCTCACAATCTCTCCCAAACACTCACACTCAATGACCACTCTCAAGAGAATTTCATAACAAAGGACTTTTGTGATTGTTTTTAGGACTCCTTATATATAAAGGACATAAAAAATTGTCCAAAATTTGAAAATTCTAAGAAACAGTCGTACGATCATGCTGTACGATCTCATATCATCTTGTATAAATGAATAGTGTCCCATATGAATCGCTCATATGAATGCATAGTGCCACGTATGAACTCATAGTGTCACATATAAATTGTGTATGAATGCATAGAATACCATAAGAATCCTTAGTACGAATGCATAGTGTCCTGTACGAATAGTTCAAATTCATCTATACAAACCATTCATTAATTAATATGAATAGTTCATAAAAGTCTTCAAAATTGTCAGGACAAAAAGGGACCCGTCTAATACGTACCAAGGATGGCATACGTATGATGACAACATCGTACATTATGATCAGTCACAAAAATTTTCAAATTCTTTGGGATGAAAAAGGACCCATCCAATTCATACTCTAAATGTCATTTATATGAAGGACACTTCAAACAGTATGAACAGTACTTATAATTTTTTTTTGTTTTGTTTGTTTAATTGCTCGTAGGAGTTTATAATTGAACAAATTGTCCCATACGAAATGAATTTGTATAGTACAATCAGTTCAAAATTTTTTTAAATTTTAAAAACTTCCCCAATGTGTGTGAGCACAATTACTCAATTACAATCACACTCTCTTAAACTTAATAAAATAAAAAATACATACTCCATTTGTAATAAACCATAATCTATTCTAATTTAAAGTCTTCAACAATCTGGAGTATGATTTTCCTAAATTGTTAGTATACACAGAAAACAAGTATAGAATGAAGATATTATAAAACATAAAGATGTGATCCATAATATTTCTTATCTTCAAAAATATAAACTCGTGAGAAATGAGTAACAACACGCCTTACAAACTTACTTTCACAAACCCAAATGTGATGGAGTGTAAGATGCTATGTCAACCTCTTTGAGATGGTAGCAAGCCATGACTCATTTTTCTCCCTCCTAGAGTAGGTAGAGAACCTCAACTTCTTTTTCTCTTTCCTAAAGAGGGAAGAGAACCTTAGATCCTTTTTCTACCTCTTTGAGAAGACTGAGTACCTCAAGGACTTGACCTAGAATCTTCTCTCCCTTGAGAGCTTCTATAGACTCACCAAGGCCACAAGTGGGGCAAGGGTGCAGCTATTCTAGAGCAACTATGTGATCCCCTTACACTCCTCCCTCATGCTTAACATTACCTTCTCCTTCCTCTTAAACCCTAGATTTCTCAATGCATCTCTCTCAGAGAACCTTCAATAGTCACACAATCAACTTACCATTACAAAGAAAATCTTTAAAACTTGCATAAGTAATGGGCTTCAAGAAACCTTAAAAAATCAAGTTAGCCATCACTATTCTTAAAGTACAGTTCTAGTTAGTATAGTATGATTACTTCAAAATTAGTCCCATCCAGTATGATATAAATAAACATTCAAGAAAACTATTCAATTAATTTGAACACATCAAACAGTACAGTTTGTTTAATTTCCTATATTCATATAGGATGATTCTTGGGACAGCTGGAATTTATCTCTACTAATCATCTCGTACTACTCTCATTATAAAATATGGCTAATTATTTTTAAGTATGATATCCAGTATGATATTAATATTATACGGTACGATTTGTTCAAAATCATGATTTCGTTTGGTACGATCTTTAAAACGACTAAATTTCATCTATGCTAATTATTTGGTATGATCTATATGGTATAATATGATCAGTTATCATTAATTAAATCATGATTTGATTGGCTAATCATGGGGGTTAATTTTAGAAAGATTTTAAATATTCATACAATATGATTAGTTCAAAATTTAAAGTTCAAAATCTTACAAAAATTAATTTAGCGGCTTGGGTTTTCAAATCATAATGAATTATATAGTATTATCATTATTGTATAGTATGATAAGTTTGTATAAACTAACTTTTTAATAAGTAATTAAGCCTATTCTTTATGTACTGATCGTACAGTATGATTGTAAGTCATATAGTATGATTAATATAAAAAATTTTCACTTTTAAAATTCATATCACTCCCCCTGTATGTGTATGTGCACACTCATCTAATTTTATACACTCTTATGTTGCTAGACTCAAGAAATAGAGAATAAAGAAAAATAAAATTATAGACTTTGCAACTTAACATTCCTATTCTACCCTTTCTTAAGATTTTAGTGGCCTTGATTAGTGTATGTATTATCTCTGATGTTTGTGCTCATAGAAAAATGAAATATCTTAAATATTTAATAAAAATAGCAATAATTCAATAAAAAATATTTATCATTATCAAAATTATATACTAGTGATCCTGGATTGCAATAATCTCCCTCTTTTTTATGATGTCATATTATGCTGGTTGATAGGTAAGATAAAAATTCTTTTCTCCTAATCTCCCCCTTATTAGGTGATGGATTTAAAAATTAAGAGTTACAAATTTTTATTGTTTTTTATGTAAAGATAATAATAAATAAAAAGTTAAAAATAAAGTAACACAAACATAATATTTTATTAAGCTGAAAACATAACAGAACAAAACATTTTCCCCATTTTGACATCACCAAAAAGAGGAGGGACAATCAAACAAAGAGAACAATACAAGAAAAATAGTAAGACAAAATAGACAAACACTAGAGATAAGATAGATGAATATAAGTTGGTCGTTGAAAGTAGTGATGGAAGGATGCAAATTGATTGCCAATCAAGAAAAACCTTTTTCAATACCATATTATGTCTTCCTTGTGTTATTGTTGTTGTTGTTGAATATGATAATTAGGCTTAGTTTCTAATCGCTCAAGCTACTGAATTATGCCATCGTGATGGTATGCATGGTAGATAGGTGCATGTGGTGGTATAAGTTTTAGTGAAGGTCCACCTGCAGGAGCAGCTTCCTCTTCTATATAAAATTCTTGCTCAGGATACTCTTTCCCCCTATGGAAAATGATATGGAAGGAGACATCCATATAGAAAATAGGAACATTATCAAATTTAGTAGGATAATTGATTAGGTATTTTTTGTCTAGGATATATACTATGATATGTCCTAAGGCAATATTTTATTTTCTTTGGGTACTGGATATCGAATATGAGTCATGTTTTGGATATATTCAAGAATCATTTGGGCTTAATCAAATTGGCATTCAACATTTTAGCCTGATCCGTAGCTTTAGGTATAATTGAAGTTCTAAGGACACACTTGATGATATGGGTATTTTAAGTTAAAGTGTGGAGTAGTGATTATTATTGATTTATGGGCACATTCCTAATGATCAGGTTAACGAAAGTCCAGTCAAGGTCATTGGAGATAAGGAATAATGGTTAAGGTCCTTCGGTAGAAAGACCTATAAGTTCTGCTAAATAAACCTTAAAAATTTTGTGTTGTTGATAAACAAAGGAAGTCATATTAGAGGTTTCCAGATTTACCTATGGTTGGCTAAGAATTTATAAAGATGTTTAGAATTTTATGAAAAATCTAGTGTGAGGAGAAATTGAATAATAGTGAAGACAAAGCGGTTTATCATCTTGAAGTTTAGGATAGGTTGATTTAACATTCGATAAGGGGATATTTTTCCCTCCTTGTACTTGTAATAGGCATCTTTATCCCTTGCATATAGGAAATGATCATCCAAATAATTCGAGAAGAAGGAGCTCCCCTAGGTCATCCTGCCATCTTTTCTTCTTTTGACCTTTGGACAAGAAGTTTTAGAGGGTATGAGTTTAAAAAAATAGTGAGTTGTGTAAATTGAAATTTTCAAATCCTTCAAATTTATAGATTTTAGGTAGATCATATTTTATGATCGAGGTTCATATAGTATGATCAAATAAGTTAATTCAACTAGATGACTTATTAGAAAAAGTGATAAAATCATATAATACGATCAATATTGTATTGGAAGATCTTATGGAATTATAATCATCCAGAGGAGTCATTGGTACAGTGCTTGATAAAAAGTATCATATAGGAAGAATTGGTTTTTTATAGTACATATAGCAATTATTCATATCTACTTAATTGAAATAATCCCAATCCTGTTTGACATGTGTATCATACAGTACAAAGAGAGGTATCATATTGTACAGTTGGTACTAATTTCATACCAAATAAATTTAATTCTTTAACGGTTAGTTACACTTAAATTGGACATTATGAGTAGAGGTTTGTATAGTATAATCTATATATCACTCATCTAATCTGGATCATTGATCAAATGAACGGTTGTGTTCTGTGAATCTGCTCCGATTGTGCATTATGAATGTGGATCGTACAATTCAATAAGAATTGAATTTTAAAAGATTTTGTGAGTTAGAGAGGTGTGTGTGTTTGTGATGATCAGGAAAGATCTTAAATTTTTTTTATTTTTTTAACATAAACAACAAATAAAACACATAAACTTGCATAAGAATATACACATACATGTTAACACATGTGACTGAATGATTTCAAATATATTTTTTATTTATATTTAACTAAGAAACAATGTCTATAACACCTAGTTTTATCCTTTTGGTGCCAAATGTGTCATAGGCTAAGGGTTTGTGAAGTTGTCTGCTAATTAATCTCTTCTAGCTATATGATGCAATTCTATATCTCCCTTGGCTACATGATCTGTTATAAAGTGAAGCCTAATGTCTATATGCTTTGTGTGTGAATGTTGAATTTGATTTTTGGATATACCAATAGCGCTAATGTTGTCACACATAATTGGAATTATTCCTACAGGAAGTCCAAGATCTAAGAGTTGTTGCTTTAGCCATATGACTTGAGCAACATAGCTCCCTAATTCTATATTTTTTGCCTCATCAATTAAAATTGCTATAGAGTTTTGCTTTCTACTGGACAAGGAAACTAAAGATTGTCCTATGAATTGTTAGGTTATAGAGGTGTTTTTCTATCAACCCTACATCCCTCAAAATTAGTATTTAAATATTCTATTAATTCAAAAGAAGTGTTGTTTCTAGGATACTTGATTTCTAGGTTTGGAGTACTTAACATGTATCTAAGTATTCTCTTAATAAAAGTCATGTGGGTTTCTTTTGGATCAATCTAAAATCTTACACAAAGAAAAACAAAAAACATAATATCTAGTTTGCTAGCAGTTAAGTAAAGAAGTGTCCAATTATTTCCTTATATGTTGTTTTATCAATTGATATTCTATTTGGGTCCTTATCTAATTGAACAATAGTGCTCATGAGAGTGTTCATTTCCTTAGCATTATCCATTTCATAATATTTAAGAATGTCATTGATGTATTTATATTGATGAAGGAAGATTCCATTATACATCTACTTTACAGTAAATCAAAGAAAGTAGCTTTGCTCCCCCATCATACTCATCTCAAATTCATTACTCATTATTTTTAAAAATTCATCACATAGGTTTTTATTTTAGGATCCGAAGTCATCAATATAAATCTAAACAATTAGAAAATCATTACCTTCTTTCTTTAGAAAAAGGGTGGTATTTATACAATCCTTAACAAAATCTCTATTTAGAAGGAAGGTATTTAACATTTCATACCAGGCTCTAGGTACTTGCTTCAAACCATATATGACCTACTTTGTTTGAATACATGATTTAGGAATTGTGAGTTTTTAAAACCTAGGGGAGCACCCCATTTAGGAAGCCACTCTTAACATCCATTTGATATATTTTAAAACCTTTAAATCAAGCAAAGGCTAACAGCACCCTAGTGGCTTCTAGTCTAGCTATAGGGGTAAATGTTTCCTTAAAATATATTCCTTTGATCTAGTTATACCCTTAACTACTAATCTGGCCTTATTTGTAACTTCTGTTCTAGGGCCGTTCGTATTATTTTTGAAAACTTTATTCCAACAACACTATGGTCCAAAGGCCTCTTAACTAGTTACCATACATCAATTCTAACACATTAGTTTAGCTATTCTTGCATTGCTAGGATCCAAAATTCATAAGCTAGGGATTAATCTAGGTTGGTGGGTTCTATCATATAAATAAAAGATGTATTTTTAACTTCCTTTTTAAGACCATACCAAGTTCTGACACCTTCAGAAGGGACGCCTAAAATAATTTCTTTTGGATGACTAGATGAATATCTCTATTCTCTTGGCAATTTTTCTTGAGGTTCTACTTTGTCTCCTATATTAACTTCTTATACCCCTTAAATGACCTCCAGTTAATCTTTTTTTTTTTTAGATTCAAAGGTCCTATTTGATGCATTAAATACAATATGGGTAGACTCTTCTCCTTCCAGGTTCCTCTTATTGAAGATTCAATAGGCCTTACCTATAGATGAGTAACCTATGAAGTCACCTTCATCAAACTTGAGATAAAATTTTCCCAAGGGTGATTTTTCATTGATCAATATGAAACAACTATAACCAAAGACATGGAAGTGAGAAATGTTAGGTGTCCTACCCTTATGGAGTTCATAGGGTATCTTATTAAGTTTGTTTCTTACATTGCCTCTATTTAAAACATAATACATAGTATTAATTAATTTTTTTAAAAAATACCTAGGGAGTGAATACTCAGATAAAATTTCCCTAGCTACTTCCATAAAGGTTCTATTTTTTCTTTCAGCTATTCCATTATACCGGAGGGTCTTATGGGCAGAGAAATTATGATCAATCCTTATGTCTTGATATAAGGAGTCAAACATATCATTTTTGAATTCTCCACCATGGTGACTATGAATTGTTAAGATTTTGTATCCCAATTTCTTTTGAATCCAAGTGGAGAAGTTCCAAATTCTTTCTATGAATCACTCTTATGTGCTAGGAATCTAACCTAAGTAAATCTAAAGTAGTAATCCATCATTATAAATGCATTTATTTGTCGTCCTGGGCTTTTTTTATCGAAAGGTCAAAATAGATCCTTGTGAAGGATTTCTAGTGACCTAGAGGTATTAATGTGTTTGATTGAATGAAATAAATACCTTATTTTCTTCCTAGTTGGTAGTCATCATATAGTTGGTCCTTAATAATGTATAACTTATGTATGCCTCTTACTAGGTTTTTGTGGGTGATATTCCTAGTAGTATTCATTCTAGTATGATATAATCTCCTATGCCATAGCCATAGCCAAAATTCATAAATTATAGTTTTTAAGCACATGAAATTTGAATATTCAATGCAATTTAAGTCTAACATGTAAACATTATTCATCTATTTTCCTTCTAATAAAAGTTTTTCATTTAAACTAATCATTCATTTGTTAGAAAGAAATTTTATATCAAAGCCTTTGTCACATAGCTGATGATTTGAATGCAATTTAGGCCTCTACACTAGATGTGTTCTATGATGGATTATGCAAGTGCAGGTCATGTTACCTAACTTGCCACAAGAGTAACACCTAACACACGAAAATGGATTTACTAATCTATGTGGGTTATGGTGCATCATCCAAGGTGTAGGTGATGCACGCTATGTTTATGGGTTGTACCACTAAGCTAGTTTTGGTGATGGTTTATTATTCTCAAGTATAATAACTTTTCCTCTAAAAAATTTATTAGCATTTTCATAGCTTGCCACTTCAAGTTTTAAAGCATGCTCACTAGTATCAAGTTGGCATTTAAGTTTTTCTAATTCCTTAAATGTGTTTTCTAGTTTAATATATGATATTTTCAAGGAATCATTTACATTAGATAGGTCAGTATGCTTCTTATTAAAATGAATTAAATTCTTCTAACAAAGTCATATGATTGCTATAATTAGAAGAGTGCTCAGTAATTAAACTAGCATGCTCCTTTGGTAAATTAAAGAATTCAATATTAAGACTAGCATGCATCTTTTTCAACTTGCTACATGAATCATGAATATTTTTAGAAAATATGAGTTATTCAACATAGGAAAGTTAACATTCCTCATCTTGATCTGATTGATCATGATTATAATTAACCATAACATAAAGATTTGTTACCTCCTCCTCTTCTTTTGCTTTTGAAGATTTTGAAGCAGAGTCAACCCAAAAGCTTTCTATATCTTTTATTTGCCCCAATTAAATTTTTGCCTCTCTTCACTCTGTTGCAGATCTGGACCCAAGTATTATAATTTGATGATAACAAACATTATTGTTCTTTAACTACTACCATTTTATTATATCTATTTTATGTGCCCAGCTCACTAACCTTTCAGATCCAAAAGTTTGCATAGAACGTCTAATAGCTTAAGATCAAAGGACTAGAATTAAGTTAGTCTATAATTTATATTTCAATGCATTTTCTAGTTTTTCTTGAGTAAAATGTATCTTGGTGGATCCTAAAGCTAAGTAAATTTGGATACGCACACTCACAGAGAGAAATTTAGTTAGTTAGAGTGTTTTTTTTGTTTTTAATCATATCATATAGGAATATTTTTTATCGTACTTGACAATCAATTAAAAATAAAAACTCTAACTAAGGCATTGGGTCATGTAAACTTTCTTAAGAAAATCATCCTAGATAATACTCCCATCATCCTAGACGTATGCTCAAATTAAAGATACTCAGCAACCAAACTCATTTAGGCAAGATTTTATTTTCAAAATTTTATTCTAATCATACCGGATGATCCCAAATCATCCTAGATGATTCATTATAATTATTACTAAATTAGTCAAGTGATTAAGGAAATTAATTAAGGTTAGATTGATCAATCATATCATCATGGCTAATTACAACATCATCTACTCAGATCACAAGAATGTGTTGGCAGATCACAGGATCATCCTGGATGATTTATATGAAAAATTTTAGTTCTCTCCTAAATCTTCTAGATGTCCTAAACTATTTGATGGAAGATAATCACTAATTTTGAACTAATTATATAGGATGATCTAAGCATCGTCTTGGACAATCAGTTATATTTTTATATCATCCCAATTTATCTCCTAGACATCCCGAACTATCTGCTGGATGATAATGTATGATTTTGAACTAAACGTAAGGGATGAAGTCTGCATCATCCTGGATGATCAAAACAAATATTGTGTTCTATTTGTACAATAAACTTTGATTATCCTAGATAGAAGAGATGAATTACACTAATTGTACATAATGATCTTTCACCACAAGTTGAAAATTAGGGTAATTATTAAGGCCTTCTTTAAAAGAACTCTTATTTTATAATGAGAGTATCTTTTGTTGTTATCATGACCTGAGAGAGCTTACAGAAGGAGACGGAGATCTTGGGAGAGAAAGAGAGGATCTTATGAAGGGGATTTTGTGAGGTGTTCACAAAGGTTACTCTAAGAAAGGATTGAAGTCGTCTTCTCCAAATCATTTTATCTGGTTCTTTGGTGGCTCTAGAGAGGTCTTTATCAGCACTAGATCAAGGTTCCTAAGCTAATTATAGAGAAAGCACAAGGAGTTGGGGTTCTCAGTCTGCTTTAAGAGGAAGCAAAAGGAGTCTGGGTTCTCTACCTTACGGGGGTCAATGAAAAAGATTTTGTAAAGGCTTCTCTACCTTACTATGGGAGCAAAAGGAGAGTCACTATGGTTTTAATGCAATACCTAGAGGAGAGGCCCTGGGGAGTGGAAGTAGGTCAAGTTGACAAAACCACTATAAAATATGGTATGTTCTTTCTATTTTATTAATGTACTTTATTTCCCATATTTTAATTTCTATGGTTGATTGTATGGTTAAAATCTCTAATCTATTTTGTTAATAATTGTGTTTGTTTTAAAATATTCAAAAAGGTTTAAAAAAGATTTTCTTTTGTTAAAAATTGCTAATAACTTTCAATTCCACCCCCCCCCACACTCTTCTTTTGCCTCAGCTAATTCATAAGGGCTTAATAACCCTAACGAACTTGCAAGTGGCATCAGAGCGAGATTCATAAAATCAAGCTTTAGAAAACTTTTGAATTTTGATATGCGGCTAACTTTGGTAACTGGAACACAGAAAAAGAGTATTTCATTACTCGGCCACCCTTATTTGATAATATACATTTTGATTTTGAGAAAACTTGCATGTCCACCTTTTTACAATATATATAGATTATCGTATGTGGATGCTTGTAATATAGGTTATTTTACACCAACACGTGAAATAAATGAATCCTTTTTTTGAATGGACTTTTGATGATAGGGATCTAGCACAACATAATGTAAAGTGTTTAAACTATTTTTTTCTGCACTGAAATCTAAAGATTACATGTGTGTTTCAACATGTGCAATTGGTAAAGAAATCTGAGATAGATTATGTATTACTTATAATGACACAAGTAAAGTTAAGCAATTTAGGTTGAATATTTTAGTTCATGACTATGAACCTTTTTATATGAAACCTAGTGAGTTAATATCTAAAATATATTTTAGGTTTATACAAATAGTCACCTTCCTGCATGCCTTTGGAAGAGAGCTAACTAACTATACAATAGTTAACAAAATTTTCAAATGTTTATCTTCTACCTTTCATGCTAAGATTATCGCTATAAATGAATCCAAGGATTTGAATGTTTATTCTATCGATAAGTTACTTGGATCACACATTGCTTACGAGCAAGGAGTAAACTAAAGAAAACTTGGTACATGGAAAAAAAAGTAGGAGAAAATTGTTGGCTTAAAGGCTAATGATATGGATATTAATTCTTATGGTCTTGAAGGTGATGACGTTGCCTTAATTACTAGGAAATTCAAGAGCTTCTTAAGGAAGAAATATAAGTACTATCAAAAATGGAACAAAGGCAAGAATATCAAGAATTCTAAAGAAAACTTGGTACATGGAAAAAAAAGTAGGAGAAAATTGATGGCTTAAAGGCTAATGATATGGATATTGATTCTTATGGTCTTGAAGGTGATGACGTTGCCTTAATTACTAGGAAATTCAAGAGCTTCTTAAGGAAGAAATATAAGGACTATCAAAAATGGAACAAAGGCAAGAATATCAAGAATTCTAAAGGTTATTTTGATGTGATTTGCTTTGAATGCAGGAAGCTGGGACATATAAAAATTTATTTCCCTACACTTAAGGCTCACCCAAGCAAGGAGAAGGGTAAGGAGAAACCTAAGTTCATGAAGGATAAGAAACCTATCTAAAAAGATTTCTGGGTGGATTATACATCTGGCTTCTTTAAAATTAAAGCTGAAGAGAAGATAACAAACTTGTGTTTGATGGAAGATAAACATCTTGGTCATTCTGAGCAAGAAGAAGTATGCAAATTAACTTATGAACAATTGCTTGATGTTTTGACAAAATTCATTCATCTTATAAAAAACTAAAAAAATTGCATGCTAGCGTGAAACTGAAATATCTGAACTTACAAAAAGAGAATAATGTTTTTATTCAAGATCATTCTACACTTGATAGAAATAACATGACATTATTAAATGAATTTGATTCTTTGAAAAAAAAATGTATTCTGAATTGATTGATGGCATGACTCCTTGAAAAGTTTATATATTGAGGTAGAAATGACCTATAAGGATTTTGATACTCTTGCAACTGATTTAGATCATAAAGAGCATGCTTTAAAAAAAGAAATTTTAGTTTTTGAAAATTCAAATAAATTTTAAGAAGCTCAATTAAGAGCTTTCAAAGAAAATAAAAAATCACCCACAATGCTTAAGTTTTTAAATCCATTAAATCAGCATGTATCATTCAAACCTAAGAAGATGCACTATAACCCAAGTAGATTTGTAAATCCATTTCCAGGAGTTAGATGTTTTTGATGTTGCATGCTAGGACATATTTCCCACACATGCACCATTCAGCGTATAACACATTTGGCGTAGAGACACAAATTTCATGATTCATAGAATAACACACATTCTTTGCATTCTTCTTTTCATAAGAATAGATCCAAAATTGTTTGGGTTCCAAATCTAATATTTGATGATTTTGTAGGTGTGTTCTCATAAAAGACCATGTGAGAGCACGTGATATCTAGATAGTGGATGCTCACACCATATGACCTAACCAATTCATTTATCTGGAGACCAGGGTTGGAGCCATGGTCACTCTTAGAGAAAATACCACCAAGAATGTGGTGGGCACAAGTATAACTAGAAACACCAAGATCCTTTTGATTAAAAATGTTTTACTTATTGATGGATTGAAGCATAACTTGCTCAGCATTAGTAAACTCTTTAATAAAGGTTTCAACATAAAACTTTTGTTAAACACTTGCATTATAAGCTTAAATAATAATACTATTTTGTAGGGAAAAAGGATCAACAACGTTTACATGCTGAATTTCAAAAATATTGAATGTGCTACATCATTTTGCTTAAAAATTATTGCTGATGGGTCCTTGTTGTGGCATAGGAGGATGTGTCATGATTACATGAAAACACTTAAAAAGTTACCCAAAAAGACTTGGTAAGAGGTATCCCTTAGCTTTAATTCACTGAGAACCACTTGTGTGATGCCTGTAAAAATAAGGAAACAAGTTAAATCCTCTTTCCATTCCATTATAGACTTTAGCACCTCTTAATATTTAGAAGTCCTTCACATGAATTTATTTGGACCCATTAACACTGCAAGCTTTGTGGGAAATGTCTTAAGATTTGTAATAGTCAATGACTATTTGAGGTACACTTGAATTAGATTTATGTCACATAAAAGTGAGTCATTTGATGAATTTAAATCAATCATTCTCCACTTAGATTAAAAAAAAACTAGGTTTTGAGAATTTGACCATCAATAGTAACCATTTTGGAGAGGTTAAAAAATGAAAGATTTAGAACTTTCTAAGAGAAGGGATTAGTCACAACTTCTCAGCTCCTAGGACTCCTTAGTAGAATGGGGTACCTGAAAGGAAGAACAGGATCTTAGTGGAAGTTGCTAGAGCCATGCTTGTAGAGTATTCAATTCCAAAATACTTTTGGTAGAAGTGATGAAAATAACTTGTTATATGTTGAATAGGGTGAATGTTAGATCCGAACTGAATAAGATACCCTATGAGATCATTAATGTTAGGACACCCAACCATTCTTACCTCCATGTCTTTAGTTATTTATTTTTCATTATAAATAAAGGCAAATCACACTTAGGAAACTTTGACCAAAACTTTGTTGAAGGAGTGTTCTTAGGCTATTCAAGTGTAGGGAAATCCTTTATAGTGTTTAATAAGAAGACAATAGTGGTAAACGAGATTATTCATATAGTGTTTGATGAATCAAATTTTGAGAAGTGTAGAGTTGACGAAGAAGAAGAAGTAGGCAAGATTACCCAAGGAGTAGAAACTACAAATCTAGAGGAAAGGGTAGAACCTCAAAACACTTTTCCTAGAGATTAGAGATATTCTTTGAGTCATCCTAAGCAATTGATCTTAGGAGACCCTTATGAAGGTGTTATAACTATGCACGGACTTAGAAAATAAGTGAACCACTATGCCTTCATCTTAATGACTAAACACACCAACATCCATCAAGTCCTTTCTAATGAATTCTGGATCCTATCTACATAAAAGGAACTAAACCAATTTATTTGAAATGATATATGGGAGCTAGTAGAAAGACTTAAGAATTAAAGTATAGTAGGAAAAAAATGGGTATTTAAGAATAAAATGAATGATTATGGTGTGGTGGTTAGGAATAAGGAAAGATTTGTTGCTAAGGGATACAACAAATAGAAGGGATATATTTTGAGGAGGCTTTTTCCCCTATAGCTATATTAGAAATAATTAGAGTGCTACTAGCCTTTGTCTATTATAAGGGATTTAAGTTTCTTCCAAATTGATGTTAAGAGTGCCTTTTTAAATGGGGTAATAAAAGAAGATGTGTTTGTAGAGAAACCCCAAGGCTTTGAGAATTCTCAATTTAGAAATCTTATTTTTAAATTTAAAAAAAACTTCTTTTTTTTTGTGGTAAAAACCCACAATGGTGCATATGCATTAATATCGAAAAGGAAATTACAGAGTCCTTACAGATGATCATCAGTTCACTAATGCTCTAACAAACTACAAAATAAGTCAAAGTAAAACCTATGAGCTGATATTCTCTACTAAGCAAAAATACAAAATGCCATAGAAACATTTTAATGATGCTATAGATTAGCATCCAAAAAAGAAAGATAGTATAATTGGAATAAAACTTGATCTTCCTAAAAAAAAACTTGGAAGCAGCCAAAGGCATCTTCACCTATAGTAAACACAAAAATGAAGGCTACACTAACAAAGAAGATAAGTTAAACAATAACAATACAAAAGATGACAACTAAGAAGTAGAAATAAGGTGCAAAAATAGCTCCAAAAAAAGCCAATCTTGGAAATAAGACTTAAATTTCTCAGAGTATGTATAATAACAAAAGCTTCATTCAAGAAATCCACAAGCCACTCAATCCTACCTTCAAGGTCACCAAAAACCACCTTGGCAAAACCCATCCAGCAAACCAAAATACCCCCAAAAAATGGCACGGGTAACCTAAAAACCCTACATTAAAAGCTCCACTAATCCACCAAGACCAAATAGGAAACTAGTAGAAAATCATCGAAGTACCAAATAATCAGATCCTGCAGTTAACATCCATACCAACAACATAAGATAACAACCAGGTGATACCAAGCAAACCAATAGCATCCCAAACAAAATAAGATAGCCCAGCCATCACCACACAACTACCTTCAGCATCCCAAAAATTGAAAGTAGGAGAGAAACAATGGGACAACCCATCAGCCATAAAACCTAAAAAATCATTGCTCAAGTCCATATTAACCAATATAACAACTAAAAATTGAAGATCAAAATGTTGGAAGCAATAAAAATGAAGTAACTAAGAGAAAACAAACCAAACAGTGGGCCAAAATAGAAAGTCCCAGCACATAGAGTCTCACAACAGAACTAGCCAGCAAAAAAAGTCCCATAACAAAACTAAAATCTTAGACATAAATAGAAAAATAGTAGTCCAGATGTTCATCCCCCCAACAAAAGGTTAAACAAACATCCACCAAGTATAATACCAGCACTTACAAAAATCAAAACTAAGCTGTAAAGGAGCCTCCACATGACAGATAATCCAATTAGCATAAAGGAAGTTCCATGAATTATAGAAACACTGCACAACAACCCAAACAACCAGCTGGAGAAATCAATAAGCCCAGTAATAAAACAAGACCTAGCTAACAAAAATCCAAATGAAGAGATAAACTCGATTACCAACCAAGAGATAAAAAAGCTAAGATCTAACTTAAGGACAATCACAAGCATCAATATGAAGTAAACCACAAAGAAGGGAAGGGCTAGTGTCCAAAATAAAATCAGAAAAATATTTCTGGCTACAACCACACTTAGCCATCCAAGAAGCACAGGCACTACCATCCTTGCAAATATTGTGAAATGAGTAGTTCAAAAAAAGCATAATGTTTTTAATTTCTCTAACAATATAGAAGAGGTTCGGGGAACAACACATCTCATCATCAGCTTCAAAAAGATGAAAATAGTTGTTAGTATTAACCTCAATATGCAAATTAGTTAAGTTAAGAGGGATGCACAACTAAATACCATTCAAAATGGTCGTAGAAACATTAGTAGAATAGTTTCCCTAAATAGGACTTGTAAAAGCAACAATGAGGCCACCATTACTATCTCTAATCACACCACCACAACCACCAAAAAGATTTGTACTAGTGCCTTCTATATATAGCTTAAAAAAATTAATGGGAGGTTTATGCCAGTAAACAATATTATAAATGGAAGGAACACCCTCCAAGTTTAAAACTAAAATAGTACCAATAAAATCACCCTTTTTAAAGTTCTTAACAGAAATCAGATTAACAACTAGCAGTGATAACACCTTATCCTTCACTTTCTTCACTTTCTGAATAACATTATGATGGCTCATTCTCATATTATTGAAAAGGGATTAATTCCTTTCCAACCAAAGAAACAAAAGAACGAGGGAAGGAATGAGATTGCGTATGTGACCTTTGGAGTTAATAAACCACAAATTAAGTATAGATTTAAGAGACGAATGAGTGTTAAAATAGTTTAGTTGAAATAAATTATCAAAATACACCCATGTTCTAATAGCAATAGGACTAGATAAAAAACATGATGCATATTCTCCCTGTGAAAATAACATTGGCATTTAGAGGCCAAGATACAACCTTTCTATATAAGATTATCATCCATAGGAATAAATATATGTAGGACTCTCCAAACAAAAATATAATTTGTAGAAGGAATGCTCTTATGCAAAATATTATATAAAATGCTATCATTATTTCTTTTATCTCTAAAAGTATGCCAAGCACTCTTTAAATGAAAACCACCATCTTTGGAAAGATCACATAACATAATATCTTTAGAAGCATTATTGATAGGCAAGTTTAAAATATTATGGAGGATACAATCAGGAATCTCATTGGCAAGCTTATCATAGTCCCAAAAACTATTATTTAAAATGGTGTTGACTTAATTGAGGAAGTAGAAGAAGAATTCAACATAGAGTCAATAGAGGTTTTACCTAACCAATAATCTTGCCAAAAGAAAATATTACCATCATTAAGGCCCCAAGAGATGAAGGTCTCCACCTCCTATTTAACCTTGCAAAGCCTTTTCCAAACTCTAGAATCACCTTGTTTAGAAAAATAATTAGTAGGATGCTTTCCAATACAATACTTAGAAATCATAAAATTAGCCCAAAGACTAACATTAGCACTTAAATTGTACCAAAGTTTTAAATAAAAAGCCTTAGCAAGGTCATTAAAGTTCTTAATACCAAGAATACCTCCAGCCAAAACACCACAACATTTCTCCCTAGAGGCCAGTGAATTTTAAAGCTAGAAGAAGCGCCTCTCCAAAAGAAATTATTAATAAGCTTGTGAAGTCAATCACAAATAGCTTTAGTAGGAAAAATAGATTCAAACCTATAAACCTAAAAAAGCATAAAGAACACTTTTAATAAGAATAACTCTACCACCAAAACTAAGGAAATTAAACTCTCACGATAACAGTTTACTTTGAACAAAAGTAATAAGATCATCAAACAAAATGGATTTCCTCCTACCAAAAAAGAGGAACTCTAAGATATTTGATAGACAATTGAGCATGGAAAAAGCTAGTAAGATTATTAATAGAAAAAATACTTTTGTTTTTGTTAAAGGATAAGCCACTAACCCTCTCAAAGTGGTAAAAGAAATACATAAGTTTGTAAGGCTTGTAAAAATAAACTCAACAACAATAATAAAGAGAGTAGGGGAAATAGGATCACCTTGCCTTAAACTATGAGAAGATTTGAGGACGCCATTGTTAGAGCCATTAACAAGAATAGAAAGCAAACATTTTTAATACAATTCTTAATAAGCTTGATAAAGATAGAGTTAAAGCCAAAAAATTCTAAAATAAGGTAAATGAAGTTCTAATTAATATTATCATGGCAATATCAAGCTTCAAAATTAAATTACCACCTCTCACCCAAACATCCAAATCTTAACAGAAATCCTGAGCCAATAAAATGTTATCAGTAATGGCCCTACCATTCACAAACCCCATCTAATTAGGAGAAATAAATCTGGGTAAAATAGTAGTCAGATGATTCATAATAATTTTAGAAATCAATTTATTGAAGAAAGCGCAAAGATTGATAGGTCTAAAATCATTCCAATTAATAATAGTATTATTTTTAGGAATAAGCACAATAGAAGTAGAGGTAAAAAAGTTAGGTATAGGGATACCAGCAAAAAAATCTAAAATAGTAGTAAAAATATTATTACAAATAATATGCTAATATTTTTGAAAAAATAGAGTGGTAAACCCATCAGGCCTAGCCACAAACTCCCTATTCATATCAAACATGGACATTTTTAACCTCCTCAAAAGAGGGAGGCCTAGAAAGAAAGATATTCTCCTCAAGAGAAATAAGGGAAGGAATGAAAGAATGATTAAAATTTTGATCCATAGTTAAAACTTTATTAAACCTGGCTTTAAAATGATTCACAGCTAAATTAGCAATCTCCATTGAATTTTCAATAAAAGAACCATCCTCTCTTTGCATTTTATTGATACTATTTTTAACCCTATTTCTCTTAACCAAAGCATGGAAATACTTAGTGTTGTTATCACCTTCAAGAAAATGCTTAGCAATAGCTTTTTGCTTCCAATAAACTTCTTCCTGAGCTTGAAAATTAAAAAGATTCTCTTTGGACTTCTTTAAGAGAGAGAAATTAATATCAGTAGGGTCAACTTTTATAAGCCAATTCAAGAGAGTTAACAAGTTGCTCAGCTTGCAGAATATTAGATAAAATATTTTTAAACACATGATGGTTCCACCAATTTAAAACTTGTTTCAGCATTTTCAACTTAAACCAGAGTCTCGTCATGCCTAAAATAGAATTATCAAGATGTAAAGGAGGTTGTCAATTAAGCTGAACAACATCCAAAAAAGATTCATGACTTAACCACATGTTTTCGAATCTAAATTGAGAGGAAACATTAACTTGTCTAAATTTAATGTTAATAAGTAAAGGGGAATGATCCGACAAAGTTCTATTCAAATGCTGCATATTAGTCGAAAATAGAGAATTAAGTTAAGGATCATTAAAAAGTACACGATCCAGCCTTTTCCATAAATAACCCATTTTACAAGTGAAGTTATTACCAATATACCCAATATCAATGTGATTACAAGATAAAATCATATTATTAAAATCTTCCATATAATGATAAGGAGGGGAACCTCCACTTCTTTTAGAAGGGTTAGTGATAGAATTAAAATCACCACCAATAAGCCAAGGCAAATTACAAATATTTTAAAAATCAATAAGTTGCTCCCAAAGCAATTTTCTATTATAAAGAGACGAAGCAGCATTCCATAAAAAGTACAACAATTAAAATTAAGAGCCTCAACTTTATAATACAAAACATGAGTAAACTCACAAATAAAATTAATTTTAACTAAGTCTTTCCAGAAGATCCAAATTTTATCAGCCACATTGAAAATAACATGATTAAAGCCCA
Source organism: Dendrobium catenatum (assembly GCF_001605985.2). Taxonomy (NCBI): domain Eukaryota; kingdom Viridiplantae; phylum Streptophyta; class Magnoliopsida; order Asparagales; family Orchidaceae; genus Dendrobium; species Dendrobium catenatum. Next base: position 3,342,344 of record NW_021318876.1, read on the forward strand.
AAAAATAAGAAGTGCTAATCAACCTAGCAGAAGAGATAAGAGGCTCAAGCAAAACATGAATAGAAAGATTATGCACACGACATAAGTTCTCATCACAAATTATAGAAGAAGGAAACCCAATGCTTCTCACATTCCAAATAATAGTATTAAACATAAATAATCAAGTTAATGAGAAGCATGCGATCGAGTGTTTCTAGGAGATTTTAGAGAAATATGATTAGGTTTCTTTCCTCTTTTACTATGAACTTTGCTAAAACTAAAATCATTATCATCTCTAGAAAAACATTTAGCAGCAATATGCATATCCTCATTATGATTCAAAACATCATTATTATAATAAGAAGTACATATAGCCTTACTTCCACTTGGGTGTTCCCTTAAAGCAGTTAGTTAGGGACATTCTTCCTCTATAAACTTTCCCTCCTCCTTAATATTATCACGATTTCTCATCACAAGTTCATTGCATTTTGGCAGAGAAGAACCATATTCCATAGTAACAAATTCTCCTTCCTCTAAACGGACATCTTTATAAGCCACTTGAATAGCCAAGACTTCTTGATCATTTAAGGGATTAGTAGAAGTAGAAACAAGCATATTACCACTAGAATGATTAGCATTTAGATTAAAAGTGCAAGTAGGAGTAGAAACAATAATAGTACTATTAAGAACTTCAATATTAGTCAAGTCATGCTCCATGTTTTTTTCACAAGAAATATTATGAATATCATAAGATTTAATGATAGGAGACTTTATATGGATTAAAATAGGCACCTAGGGTATGGTGTAAGAGGCTTAACACATTTCTAATTTTCTATGATAGTACAAGTGTTATATGCATTTAAAAGAATCATATTCAACATTCTAGAATCAAGCATATAGATATAACACATTAGTTTATTAGAGTTCATGTGACTAAAGGAGAAATTGAGCTACATCATGTAGCTACTGAAAATCAACTAGTAGAAATTTTCACAAAACCACTTGCTTTCGGAACATTTAGCACCTTAAGAACCAGATTTGGTGTAATTGATACTCATGCTTAAGAATTGAAATTCTACAAATTCCATTTGTGAGGTATCTTATTATTAGTTTTATGTTTTATTATAGTTTGTAATTTGTTTTTTGGTTTAATTTTTTACATTGGTATTGTTATTGATATTATTTTTGCATCTCATGGATCTTGTGATAAATTATTTTTAAAAAGAGTTATGATTATCTTGTATAAATCTAAAAAATCTTTTTAAGTTGTATTGTACAAACCACTTTCATACTATACGATATCACTAGATCTTGAATGATAATTTTTCTATGTTTGTGAGATAAAAATATGTTTTTATAAGTAGATTGTACTATATGAACACATCATCATAATGTATGAATACTTTATTATTTATCTGTACGAAGAGGGAGAATATTTAAAAAGTAGTTATTTTTAAAGATCATCCCAAATGAACACCTATTTGTTTGTATGATCTTGTTGTTATTCTGTATATGGTTGAACCTAAATACCAAAGTATAATCATTATTGTCTGATCATTTTGGACAAAGACATGTTTGTCTGTATGATCATTTTGGTAAAAAAATCAATATAAAATTACTCCTAGGGAATGGCCATTTACAAAAAGTCTCGTATGAACACAAGGTTGTATGTACAAACCTTATTTCATACTGTAGGATCGTGTCATTTTCTTTAAATTGGAAGGCATTTGTTTAGTTTTCTTTACCAATCACTTTCAATCTTAAATCATCTTGTGTTTTAAAACTTTCCAAAAATTGAATGACACAGTAAGTGGGCTGGAATTTCTAAAGGCTCCTATTCTCATTCTGGTCAACAAGATGAGAACTTTCTGTCCAAAGAGAATGAACAAGCCTACCTCCACAACTTTGTGACAAAAATGACTCCTCATCTCCTCATCAAAAGAGGCATTAAATTTTTCATAATGCCTCTTTTTGACTCTACAAATTCACATTTATTCTTACTTTAATCTATGATTTCCATCATGACACATTTCACTATTTCATGGACAGTTTGAGAATGAATGAAAATCATACCAAAATCTCATATTATGTTTTTAAGCTCAGAGTAGAGATCACCAAGGAAGATTTAGGCATCTACTTACACGTTAGAACTGAAGGGGTAAGGGCACACATAATAACCTCTAGGTCTGATTTTGACTGGTCTATTATTAATTAAACCCTTAGAGGTATAGGTTCAATTAATCACCTATCTCATGTATACACCTTAGATAAAAATGCTTGGATCATCCAGTGTATTAAGAACTTCCATCATTAGCAAAGTTGGCAATCATATCAACCTAACTAATTTATTATCTACTGTCACATATCTTCTTATAACAAACACTCCAATAGATGAATCCCAACTAATTCTGGACTACATCTATAAACTTACCAATATTGGACTTCCTAACAATAGAAGAAAGAAGAATGTGGCTTTAGGACACATGATTGCTTATATTCTTATGAAGAAGCATAACTTAATTCATCCTGATCCACCTACTCTTCTTCCAATCTATTTCACTGATGCTTCCTTACATTCTCTTTTTAATCAAGACCAAGGGGATGAGGAAGAAGATTTTGATGAAGGAGGACCTGCTCTTGCATGTGCACCTTCTCTTGGGCCTAATCAACATTTCTATTAAGAAATGGTTCATCAATTTCATGGACTTGAATCTCATTTTAATCAACGGTTTGATCAAATTGAGACTCACTTAAACCAATATGATGTAAGATATAATGCAGACATGAGCAAGACTAAAGGATTGCTTGGCTTGATCAAAACTCAAGTAACTATCAACAATAGCTGCTTTGAGATGTTCACCACTCCTCAGTTGCCTCCAGATTAAGATCCTCCAACATATTACTTTTCATTTTTTATTATTGTTGTTGTATGTTTTTGTTTTTAGTTTTCATCTGATGGAATTTTAATGTTTGTCTTATTATTTTTGGTGTATTTGTATTTGTATACTTAGTTTATTAAAAAAAAAAAAGAATGTAATAATGTTATATAAAGATGTTTGTCTTGTTTCGAGATTAATCCTCTTGAATTATTTTATGTTTTTATAGACTAATCGAATGTAGTTGATCTTTGGAATTAAATTTTAAAATACTTTACTTTACAAATTAATTTACTTACAAAATTTAATTTCTCAGAATTTTAAATTAAGTTATGGTTAGATGTAGATTAGAAGAGCATCTTCAAATTCTTATAGATAAATATTATTTAACTATAATTGTTGCAAAAGAGATGATTTATTTTTTATTTTATTTTATATTCAATATGTTTATGTTTATTAATTATTGGATTTTATTTTAAGATTTATAAATATTGGAAAGATTAAAATACAAAAGGATGCACAAAGTGTGCTAAGCTTGATATGATGTACAAAATGTGACTTAAGTTTAATAGATGCGCAATGTTCACAAAAATTGAGAAGTGGCATAATATTAGCCCAAACTGAAAAGATGCACAAAGTGTGCAAAAATTTTAAAAGATGCAAAATGTCACCAATCGAATGTTTCATACAGTTGTTTCCATTATCTTTCTATTTCTTACACAAATCTATTTAATCAACAATAATCTCCATTATTGAAATAGAAACAAATTAATCTTTATGTCATCATTTTTGTTATAATTATTTTTTATTTGATAGGTCTAAAATGAATAATAAACCTGGTTAACTTTTCTTATTTTAACTATTCTTTGATTTAAAATATGAGAATTTTGTTTTCACATAAGGGCGTTAATATTATCTTTGCAAATAGTTTAAAATCCTCTTCTTCATCATCTATTATATTTTCCAATAGCAACTTACCTTTTCAAGAGGTACTTCCCTTTTTTCTGTTATCAAAAGGGGGAGTCATTTATTATTTTTTATTATGTGTGTGATTTGTTTGTGCGTGTATTTTTGTTTTTTAATTCATTGTGTTTGGTGTGTGTGTGTTTTATTTTTGAATTCATTTTGGTTTTTTTTTTTTTTAAATCCCTTGCTTTTTAATTGAGCATTCATTGAGGTGGAGCTTAGGATAAAAATGGCCTTTAATGTTAATTCAAATAATAATTATTTTGCCATCATAAAAAAGGGGGAGAATATTGCAACTTAGACATCAAGATTAAGTTTTATATAATGTTATTTTTTTATGATAACAATATATTATTATTTTGATTATTGTTTCTCCTAACATACATTGGGTACATTTTCTATTTATTATTTTTGTATACTAATATTTTGGGAACATCATAGTTCAGACTGCTGAAGACTTAAAGACATAGTAGATTAGGGTTTCATGTAATGAAGTCTATAAATTTTTAATTTCTTCTTGAGTCTGAGAGAGTGTGAATATAATTGGGTAACCGTGCACACACATACTATAGGAGTGAGTCAAAACTTAAAGAATTTTAAAACTAATCATTCTAAATGATTTCAAATTGTACTAGACCATTTGTCAAGTTTTTTTCCCCAAAATGAAGTTGATCAAATCATGTCTTTAAATTTGTTTAAAACTATTTGTATTGTATGATAATTTTTTCATACACATAATACATATTGTACTAGTTCATGTAAAACAAACTCATCATTTTTTATACTATTTGTACTGTATAATGTATGGTAATATAGATGACTCATAGAGTACAAAATGGGGTCATCCATATTCATACTAATTGAATTTTGATTTATTTTAACTGTTCATACTATATGATGTCAATTTGTACAGAAGACTGATAGAGTAAGAAATGAGGTTCGTACAGGATCGTACCAGATGAATTAGTTCAATTTTTAACTCTTTATATAGTACGATGATAGTTAGTATAGATGATTGATAGAGTATGATATCAAATTCGTACATGTTCGTATATAGATTTTTAAACTTTTCATATCGAGGATCCTCGATTGTACTGCATCATACAAGGTCGGTTGAATTCTAATTTAAATTCTCTGCATTATTTTTCTTGTGTTTATTATATAAGTGTCCAAAAAACTGACACTCATATCTTTTGTTACGATTTTATCTTGAGAGTGGCAATTTTTTTGGATAAAATTGCATAAAGCATTTAATTTAAAAAAAAACTAATACAAAATCATAAGTGATAGAAAACCTATCACTCTCCTCCTTCAACATAGAAAAAAAGGAAGGAGGAAATGAGTGTTTAGGAGAGATTGTGAGAGTGAAGTGTGAGAGATAAATAAAGGGGGAGTTGTGAGGGATTCACAAGGTTGACCAAAGCGAGGATCTCTTTTTCCTAATTCAAAATTTTACCCATAGGCTTTTGAGAGAAGATAGTCAATATTGGATCACTATACTCTGCTGTCACTAGGAGGGTGAGAAAGGATGTTGGAACTCTACCATCACCAGGAGGGTGATAAAGGACATTGCTACTCTGCCATCTTCAAGAGGTTGAGAAAGGATGTTGGTACTCTGCCATCATCAGGAGGGTGAAAAATGATGTTGGTATTCTTTTATATTGAGTTTATGGAAGAGAGTTTGTAATGGCTTCTCCACCTTAGAGTGGGGGAAAAAGGAGAGTCACTTTGATTTGGTGCAATACCTAAAGAAGGAGAGTTTAGGGAGTGGGCGTATGTCTAGTTGGACCAAACTATTAAAAAATTTTGTGTTCTTCAATTATTTTACTTTTAACTCTATTTTTATTTCTTGTACTTTACATTACTGTGGTTGAAGAACATTTTGTGAAAATCTATTTCTACAAAAAATTGCATTCCTCATAATTAAGTAAAATTTCATACAATGGTTTTCTCTATAATCCAAGAGATTTTTTAAATTACCAATTCACCCCCGCTTAGTTAGCCAAAGGATAGTGCTATTAAGTCTAATAACCTACTTAAATGTTCAAAAAGTTCATAATAATGCTTTAAAATATTCAACTTAGATTGCTTGACTTCACTAGTATCTTCTTATGTAGTACATAATCTATCCCAATTTTCTTAGCCTGTAATAGAAGTAGAGATTCTAATGTAATATTTAGAATTTAAAGCACATGAAAAAAATTCAAGGATTTAGTATTTAATTGAGCATTGATTTATTATATTCTACTACATTCAGCAAAATGAATATCAATTTTGGCTCCATCAATAATATATATACAAAATTATCGATTTGAATTATATGCCACATTTGATAATCAATTCATTGCCATAAAGTAGACATGCAAATTACAAAAATCAAAAGAATTATTTTTAAATAAAGATGGTCGTATAATTGAATAGCCTTCCATAATGTTACGGTTTTCAAAGTTAGCCATTGCTCATCTTTTCAAAAGTTTTCTAAAAGTCTATTTTTGAATCCCACTATGATACTTCTTAAAATTTTTTGAGGGTTATGAAACCCTAAAGAACTAGTCCCTAGGCTAACCAAGAGGAGAGTGAATTAGTGATTTAAAAAAAAAAAACTTTGAATAAAAAGAAAATCACCTACTTTAAGCTTTTTTAACATTTGAAAATAGATAAATAATACAACATAATATCAATCACAATTTTTTAACCAAGTAGTTATATCCATAAATAAATGTGGAAAATAAAGTGAAAAAAATAAAATCAAGAGCAAACACACTAGAGATATATAGTTGTTTAGTCAACCTGACCTACATTAACTCCCTGGAGTCACCACTCTAGATATTGCACTAAACCATTAGTGACTCTCTTTTAGCCCCCATAGTTAGGTAGAGAAACTCTTACAAAATCTCTTCCTCTAACCTGGTGTGGTAGAGGACCATAATCCTCTTTCTCACTCTAAGAGATGGAAAAGAACCACAAATCCTTTCACAGGTAGAGAACCTTGAATCGCTTTCACCTTCACTAGCCCAGCGGAGTAACCGGGTCATTTTACACAAAAGATATCTTCTTCTTCCCAAAATTTCTCTCAAGAAAAACCTTGAATCTAATGGTATTATGGTGCAAGCTTTTCGGAGTAACTACGTGAAACCCCCTCCACACTCCCTTGAAATCCTCAAGGATCTTCTCTCTCTAAACCTCCACCTTTTCCATTTCATTTAGCTCCTAAATTGGGTGGGGGAAATTATTCTTGAAAAAATAAAATCAAAGATAATCATTATCATCATATTCAAATGGTTAAAAATAAATGATATTTTCTTTCCTTTGAAAGTTATAACATTTATTATTATGATTTTGTTTACAAAATTAATAAAAATATATCTAGATTATTATAGCTAAATATGTCATTAAGCATCATTTTGACCCTTCAAGATCATATATAGTTTCTTCTTGAATTTGATTATGAATAATGGGATGAAATTTATAATTTTGCAATCTAAACCTATGAGAGAATTGTCTTCTCATCGCCCGACGTAGCGTATCAATCATAATGTTGTTTTTAACTTCAAGATTAATTATGCTAAAGTTTACATTAAAATTTTCCCAAAAATACATTTATAATTAATTCCATACTCCTAAAAATTACAAACAATTATATACTCTAAGCTAGGCTAGAGTAGCACAAGCCTTTCATTATAGTCTCTCTAAGCTCATTTAAGCCTCCCAAGCAAACCCACCACCATTTTTACTTGAAGTACATTAATTGAAACCTCTTTATAGGGCTTTACTTTATTGGATTTATTCTGCCCTAACATTTGATTCACCCTCGTGTGCATTTTTAGGGTATTGAGCTATCTGGTGGCCTTATTGGTTACACCTGAAACACTAGCCAACGTATAAAAAAGAATGACCATGATTTTTCCTCCAATAAGAACCTAGATTTGATTGTTCCTAACAAGTACCAATGAAAGTTTCTCTTAAAAGTTGCTAAACGTCGGCAAATGCATCAACATTTTTTTATATTGACTCCAATTTTATATGGCTAGTGGTGAACCATTTTCTACTCAGATCCCATCATTCTTAGATCATCATTAAATTATTCTCTTTTAACCTTTCTTTTTAAGAAAGGTCAATTAAATTGAAGATGTAGAATGGAATCAATAGGTGCCTAAACCTGTCTCTTGAACCTATATAAAAATAATGACACTACTCTTTCTAAATTTAACTAGTCGCGAGGCATAGTTCACTATTTAGTAAACTCTTCCTTATATAACATCACTAACTTATTACATTAAGCTAATCTAAATAATGACTCCTATATTTACTACATAATAGATAGAGAGCAAAATAGTCTCTAAATATTTTAGAAAACTCAATCCATAACATTTTGTATTTAACTTCCCTGAGTTCTTCTCTCTTTACTAGCCCAACCACTGACACTCAAGCTCAGCATCTAAAAAGAATATAACTAATGAAACTCTTTGATTTTCTAGATAATGCATGTTATCAAAATAATTTTTCAACCTCATTAGCAATTTCTCAGTTGCATAAGGTTCTACTACACCCTACCATTTAGGAGTTTAAACTTTAGGAATAACTCATGTTTTTATCCATAATTCCAGTCTTCGAGGTGGACATCCTATCCTAAGCTTCTCCCATTAAAAGAATAACTATTTTGTAAATAGCATCATTACTCATATTACGCTCTGCACCATTGAAATATGACTGAAAATCTATTGATTGGTTGGTCCGTCTTGGTCTTGAGGTCCATAACTCTCGAACACCTCTACCTTTGATGTATATAAAAAGCAAAACTTAATACATATATGAATAAGTACATTCATAAAATAATCTTAATCTACCCTAATTTACTAAACAATTGATCAATCTTATAGCTCTAGCTATGATTCAATTCTTTCAAAGTTTTGCTCCGATTCCACTTCATAACACTACTTGATCTAAATGGAAGAAATTTATAACTACAACATATTTTGATAGACATTAAATAGTTTAGCCACTACATGAAAACCCGCCATTACCGGAAGAAAAAATATGCCAGTAACATGAAAATCTAAACAAAAATTGCACATTTTCATCAATTTTATTATGGAATTTCATATGCTGATTTTGCACTCATCAGAAAAATATTTTCGGTGTAAATAATATGCCAGAACCCCTTTATTCCATACTTTCCAGTGCATAATCGACGGAAAAGTGCGTTCTAGTTATGTAAATTTGAATTCGCTTATTCCGGCGTTAAATATTTCAGAATAATCAGCGTACAATTTCATCAAAAATGCCGATGGAACAAGCGTCGCTAAGTACGTCAAAATGTAAATGATGAAGGTACCAGCACAGTATCCGCCTGAAATATCAGTGTAACCAAGATGCTGGAAATGATTATGGAATTCATTGTATCATCATTTCTAGGGGAATACCAGTAATTTATCCGTCGGAAACCTGTAGCAAAAAAAATTACCTTCCTTGTTAGCAATCAAATTTCCACACCTACAAAAAATTACAAATATTTCCATCACAAATTTAAAATATTTCTAACACTAATTAGCAAAAACTACTCAACAATATAGATTTTTACAACACAGATTTCAACAACTTCAATAAATAATAAAAAACATAAACATTATAAATTATTCATTAACATCAATAAATATTCAGAAACATCATATATTTTTTATTAACATCATAAAATTAACCAAATATTCAGAAACTGATTAAAGTTCCTATGAAACTAAGAAAACTAAACAACTACTCTGAATCCGTCGACTCATCCTCAGCTAGAGCTACCTCTTTTCCACTCAATTGCTCCCTCATTTGTGTATTTCATCTAACAACTGATTGTGTTGCTCCTACATCTACATGTGTATCTGTGCCTGCAACTGCAATTGCCAATCAGCTTATAATTTCCTTACTTATTCTAGCTCCGCTTGAAGGGAAGTTTTCTATTGACTATGTAAGGACTCAGGTGAACTTGCTGTGAAGCTATATCCAGTAGAGGTCATACCCTTGTATTCCTAGGCTTGCAAACCTAAATCATAAATCTACCATATTGCATTTCTCCTATGGCTTCTGACCAGATGCAATACTCAGAATACTCTACAGAGCTGCCAGAAGAATCCTCACCTATTGCGGCATGACTCTCTCGAAGCTGTGTATACTCCTCCTGTTAAAGTTAATAATATAAGTAATTTATTTAGACATAAAATCAAAAATTATTAAACCCACCATTGTTGGTCGTCCTGTAGCTTATGGGGTACTATAAAATTCCATAGAAGTTTATTCTCTACCAGCATCTCTTTCTGTAAAAGAATTCTATTAATATTTCTTTTTAATTTTTTTAAAAAAACATTTAAAATTCATCACCAAACATTACCTGTGCTCAGTATCTGGAACTGAGCCCTAGTATGAAGGAACTACCATGCCCCAACAATCAGAAGCTCTTATTCTGTCAATTTGATCCCTCCTCCTACTATTCTCATGCTACCCCAAGTAGTGTTCAACTAAGCCCATATAGTCTCTCCAATCTATAATGGCCACTCACCAGTCTTTTTTATTTTGTCATTATGCTGAGGCAGCCAACAAAAATCTTTTTGTGTTTAAAAATATATAATATATAATCTATATGTTAATTAGCTTAAGTAAAAAAAATATACATTTATTTAGACATAATAAAAAGTATTAACATAAATACCTTTAAAACTCCTTACCGCACATTTCTAAACTTCTTTCATGACTTCCTTGTCAAGAAACATAACGAGCCATCAAACCTGCTCTGTATTATATCACGTATTTATGTGTCGATACGTTTTGACAGAAGAACCTAGACAAATATTTAAGTGAGAAAAAATACAACTATAGAATAAATATGTTTGTTATCTTAGTAAAAGAATAGTAATGTATTTGTCATCTGCTATGTGCAATTAATATTCAACCATACTATCGCTTGTCTGTGCCAGGCCGAGGTGAGGTCCCTGAGCAGGCTGAGGGAGTGTTGGGATAAGTATGCAGGACATAATGATACGATATAGATTAGCAGGAGGGGACCATAAGTCGTGTGGGTAGTAATAAGAGAAAGGAGACTCTGTGGGGGCTTTTAGTGAAGAAATCACAGTCTGGTGAGTAGAAACATAGGCTATTTGCTCCAGAAGTGGGTAAACGTGTGTAGGCTTAACTATCGAAGTTGCGTAAGTGACTTGAGTTGTAGGCTGACTATGAGTGACAGATTGACTATGAGTGGCAGGCTAAATGAAGTGGTTCCCCCTTAGAACGTGGCAGGCCTAGATAGGATCCAACTGTAGTGATCGTTCTTATTGTGCCTAAATTAAAATATATTTGTTCAATCTCTATTAGGCATCTTCACAGAACCATCTACATAGAAAAAATAGAAATATTAGAACTGTTATAATAAAAATATAATATAAAATAATACAAAAATTTAATTTAAATATTAGTGCAATAATAATAACTAAAATTGTAAAAAAATTACCGTATGTTAGATTTCTCTCTTGTTCCTTATATATTTATTATTTACTTTCATACTGATGATATATTAATCACACTGATCAGATCCTCAGGACTTCCGCTGGTTTAATCACTCCCTTTAACTGCAACTCACATCTTATTAATTTTAATTTTGTTCATCCACAATTGATATATAACTTTTTTTAAATTTGACCTAAACACTTCTTGATATGCTGATGGTATTGAAGTCGTTATTTCTTAATTACTTCCCTTAATTTTATCTTCATAACTACAAGTCAATCTTATTTTCCTCATAATCTGCTTAGATCATTAGCATAATAGACTTGATTTGCCTAACTAGCAATGATGAAGGGGTCAAACTTTGCATATCTCCTATCCCGCTTTACTTCTATTATACAATAAATTTGATGTACTCTTGTGACTCTATTTTATACAAGATCAAACTATTCACAATTGAATACATACACAATATTCTTGAGACCGGGACATTCCACCTCTAATATTTCTTGTAATATCCCATATTAGACAGAATCACCCCCTGTATGGCTATTCCGTCTAACACATACACCAAAATTTTCTATCTTCCTATATTTATACCAATTTTTTAGTTGGAATTTATAACCATTAACAAAAAAATATTTGATAATATTTAACTAATCTATTTGGTCCCCAAGCAAGGTCATGTAGCCCTTGATATTACGAATCATTATCTTCAGTGTGAACCTTTCAATGAATATATTTTTAGCATATTTATTATATGTAGTGCTAACTAATTAATGCAAATTATTCAAAATAAATAGTTAAAAAATATATCATATTTTTAAACCAAGTAGTGAATTCGTTCTCCACTATCATATGGACTTCTCTTGGTTTTAATGTACTTAAACTATCAATGAACCTCCTATAAACTTCAGGGTTTAGAAAAAGTTAAGAATAATAAATATATAAACAAACTAATTCATACTTACTCGAGATACAACTCAACTTCATCACATTTAAGTAAGATATACAACGTGACAACTGTCATCTCGTTATCGATCAAATAGCACATGGTGCCAGTGCCAATGGGTTCATCACTTCCACTGAATACATATATATTAGAGGATTTACCAACATTTTGAGGTGCATTACTTCCTGATTTTAATATTATTTCAAAGTAATACGAGCAAAATTGAGTTTTTTTGTACATTAAATATGCTTTACAGATAGAGCATATGAGATGTGCTTTATTCATAGCAATCTTCTTAAGTTTATTTAAATATCTTTCAAAAGGATACATCCATCGATATTGAACAGATGCACCGCCTATAGCCTCATATGGTAAATGCATTGGTAGAAACTCTATAGAGTAAAAAAAATCTTGAAAGAAATATTTTCTGAAGTTGACATATAATGAAAGAAATTTACTGCTCCAAAGAATCAAGTCCTCTATATTTAGTTTAGAAGAGCATAAATCTTTAAAGAAGATACTTAGCTTGATCAAGAGATTTAAAATTTGATATTGTAGATAACTAAAAGCAGTTGGTAGTAGACATTGCATGAAGATATGACAATCATAACTTTTTAATCTAAACAATCTCTCTGATTCAACTGCCTGTTACTACTGACATTTCAGGAATCAAAGATCGGACGGAAATCAGAACCAGCTCAAGATTGGGAAGATTAGGGTTGAATCAGTCTATATTTTTCTTTTTTCTTTCTTGAGTCAATTGTAATTATTTGAAGTGACTGATGTTAAGTAACCCTACACACACACACTTGAGAGATTTAGAACTTGTGTTTTCACTCACATCATCCCGGACGATATTTATATCATCTTGGACGATCTAGTTCAAAACAAAAGCTCTAATCAGGATTTCTTAGTTAAGGAATCCGTAATTAACCGATCAGCCTGTACGATAACTGTATCGGCCAGGACGATATGCTCAATACAGAAAGAATTGGCCTTTATGATCAATTTAATTATTCTGTATTTTTGAAAATTGGCTAGGACGATTTTTTGAACGGCCTGGACGATATTGTATAATTATGCCTAAATCGATCTGTCAATCATGGGAGTAATTAAGGATGATTAATAAGATTAAATCATGCTTGATGATCGTAAGATCATCCTGGACGATCCATTCAAAAACCCTCGGTTGCTCCTAGACGATAAATATCGGCCAGTACAAATTCAGGGCGATGTGTTGGCCGATTTGGATTGGTTAGATCAAATTCAGGGCGATTCCCTGGACGATTTTCCTCTGATTTGAACTAATCGGCCAAGATGATCGTTAGATCATCCGGGATGATCAAGCAAATTTTCAATCATCCAGTTTGCATTCAGGGCAATGCTCCAGCCGATCCTATGAGATTAGTCCTGATCGGTCAGGATGATTTACATATCATCCTGGACGATAAAGTCGGCAACTTGTAATTAATGAGCCACTTTGAAGCTCTTCTATTTAAAAACTCTTGTTCAACATTTTTGAACATCCTTGGCTGCTATCTTTACCTTAGAAAACCTAAAGGAGAGAGAGAGAGGGGGGAGAGAGAGAGAGAGAGGATATTATGAGGGGGAGCTTATGTGGGGATTCACAAGGGTTTCTCGAAGCATCATTCCACTTGTTCTTCCCTAGAGTCTCTTGTCTTTGGAAGGGTTGGGAGAGGAAAGTTTCAGCAAGTGATTGTGGTTCTCTACCTACTTCAGGAGGAAGCAAAAGGAGTTGGGTTCTCTACCTTGCCAGGTGTGGCAAAAATGATGTGTTTTTGTGAGGGCTTCTCCGTCAAGCTGTGGGAGCTAAAGGAGAGTCACGTTTGTAGTGTAATACTCGGAGGGCGCCTCTGGAGAGTGGTAGGTCGGGTTGACGGAACCACTATAAACCCTTGTGTTCTTATTTTTACTGCTTCCGCACTTATTTTGTGGTGATATGGTTTGTGATAATCATTCTTTTTGCTTAAAGAAAATTTTAAATACCAATTCACTCTCCTCTTGGTTAGCCTCAGGCCAGTTCTATAGGGCTTAACATCCCTAACAAACTTTCAAGTGGTATTAGAGCGGAATTCTTAAAAACTAAGTTTGAAAACTTTTTGAATTTTGATCCATGGATAACTTTGGGAATCGTAATACACCGGAAGGGTATTCTATTACCCGACCACCTTCATTTGATAATATCCCATTTGATTTTTGGAAAACTTGCATATCTACATTTTTACAATCTACTGATTATCGCATGTGGATGTTTGTTAAGGATGGTTACACACCTCCAAATGGTAAACTTAACGGCATTACTGATTCACTTTCTTTTACTGAATGGACTTTAGATGATATGGATTTGGCTCAGTTAAATCCAAAATGTCTTAATTGTTTTTTCTGTGCTTTAAAATTAGAAGACTAAATGCGTGTTTCTACTTGCAAAACAGGTAAAGAAATTTGAGATAAATTGTGTATTACTTATGAAGGCACTAATGAAGTTAAACAATCCCGTTTTAATATTCTCATGCAAGACTATAAACTTTTTCGTATGAGACCTCATAAATCAATTTCTAAAATGTATACGAGATTTACTCAGATTATTACTTCTTTGCATGCATTAGGAAGAGAACTTTCAAACTATGAAAAAGTGAACA
>NW_021318876.1:3357358-3365026 GCF_001605985.2 Dendrobium catenatum
GATTTATTTTCTTCATTTCCTCCTCCTTTTTTTGATGTCAAAAGGGGGAGTAGTTTAGGATGTTTGCTTATACTTTCGATTCCATAAGTTTACACTGTTGTTTTTAAAAATAATTGTCATAGTGTTTTATCATCATAAAAAAAGGGGAGAATGTTGCAAATTCAGTTTCATGAACTATGTTTTGACGATTGGCAAACACTCTTGCTCTTCTTCAACTGCTTGTTACTACTAACATTTTAGGAATCAAAGATCGGACGAAAATCAGAACTAGCTCAAGATTGGGAAGATTAGGATTGAATCAGTCTGTATTTTTCTTTTTTCTTTCTTGAGTCAATTGTAATTATTTGAAATGATTAATGTTAAGTAACCCTACACACACACTTGAGAGATTTAGAACTTGTGTTTTCACTCACATCGTCCCGGACGATCGAGTTCAAAACAAAAGCTCTAATCAGTATTTCTTAGTTAAGGCAGCCGTAATTAACTGATCGGCCGGGACGATGCCTGTATTGGCTAGAACGATATGCTCAATACAGAAAGAATTTGCCGCCATGATCAATTTAAATATTCTGTCTTTTTGGAAATCAGCCAGTACGATTCTTTGATTGGCCTGGACGATTGTATAATTATCCCTAAATAGATCCAGCAATAATTGGAGTAATTAAGGATTATAGATACGATCATATTATCCTGGACGATCACAAGATCATCGTGAATGATCCATTCAAAAACCCTTGGTTGCTCCTGAACGATAAATATCGGCCAGTACAAATTCAGGGCGATGCGCTGGTCGATTTGGATCGGACAGCTCAAATTCAGGGCGATGCTCTGGACGATTTTCCTCTGGTTTGAACTGATCGTCAAGGATAATCGTTAGATCGTCTAGGACAGTCAAGCAAACTTT
This sequence comes from Dendrobium catenatum, assembly GCF_001605985.2. Classification (NCBI taxonomy): domain Eukaryota; kingdom Viridiplantae; phylum Streptophyta; class Magnoliopsida; order Asparagales; family Orchidaceae; genus Dendrobium; species Dendrobium catenatum. Next base: position 3,358,263 of record NW_021318876.1, read on the forward strand.
TAATCATCCAGTTTGCATTCAGGGCGATGCTCTGGCCGATCCTATGAGATTTGTACTGATCGACCAGGATGATTTACATATCTTCCTAGACGATAAAGTCAGCAACTTGCAATTAATGTGCCCCTTTGAAGCTCTTCTTTTAAGATCTCTTGTTCAACATTTTTTAACATCCTTGGCTGCTGTCTTGACCTGAGAAAACCTAAAGGAGAGAGAGAGAGAGAGAGAGAGAGAGAGAGAGAGAGAGAGGATCTTGTGAGGGGGAGCTTATGTGGGGATTCACAAGGGTTGCTCCAAGCATTGTTCCACTTCTTCTTCCATAGAGTCTCTTGTCCTTGGAAGGATTAGGAGAGGTAAGTTTCATAAAGTTATCATGGTTCTCTGCCTGCTTTAGGAGGAAGAAAAATGAGTTGGGTTTTCTGTCTTGCTGGGTGTGGCAAAAAGGAGGTGTTTTTGTGAGGGCTTCTCCGCCTAGCTGTGGGGGCTAAAATAGAGTCATGTTTGTAGTGCAATACTCGGAGGGCGCCTTTGGGGAGTGGATGTAGGTCGAGTTGACCGAACCACTATAAACCCTTGTGTTCTTATTTTTACTGCTTAAGCATTTATTTTCTTCCGCACTTATTTTTGTGGTGATTTGGTTTGTGATAATCATTCTTTTTTCTTAAAGAAATTTTTAAATACTAACTCACCCCCCTCTTGGTTAGCCTCAGGCCAGTTCTATAGTGCTTAACATTCCTAACAAACTTTTAAACATGGGTATGGTGAAACAGACTGACTGAACAGAGTAAAACGATTTGCATATAAACCTAATCTTATATTTCTTGGTTCTGTTATATATGAATGTGGGATGTATACGATCAACGTATCTCCATGCCTCTACTTCTGATGAATGTATAATAACACCTTCTTTCGGAATGTGATCATTAGACCATCTCATATGTGCAGTAGATCTCATGGATGTATATAGCCATTATAGTCTAGGAATTATTAGTAAGTAAAACATCCTACTCATAGGTACTTCCTTCAGCTTTCTTTTATTTCTAAATTTTGATTTAAATATTGGTGCATTGAAATGATGATATGCAATCTCTAACAAATCATCTTTAAAGTATATCATGTATCTATTGGCATAATAATTTATCTTTGTATATGTCAAACCAAGTTTGGAAAGTAACTTCTATATCTGATATAGATCTTTAGGAATTATATTATCTGTCAGATTAGTTTTCCTAAGTAGCCCAATAAATTGATTAAAATAATTACATCATCTGGTCTTCGGTGCACTAAATTTTTATGTTTATATTATGGATATTGAAACATTCCATCTAATATAAAGCTGGGTAGTTGTTTCACTATCTGAATGAAAATATTCACTCCATTAATTAATTCATCTATTAATGTCTTTCACCTTTGCACCAATCAGTTATACATCCAACTTTTTTGGTTTCTAATATCCATAATCTACATATAATATGGAGCAGTCAATTAATAGATTATAATGATTTTGTTATAATGGTTAGATAAAGATTATTGGCAGACATATGTCAAGTAATGGATATTAGATAATGTAAGGATTTGCTAATATTTAGCAACCTAACAACTTAACTACGATCCTACCGAGATCTATAGCCCGTCTACTCTCCTTCTAATAAAAAACAATTAATTATATTTTTCTTATAATTAACATCAATTTATGTCCTCTAATATAAGGCTCCAAATATCACATCACATCATCAGACATGTCCTTCACCATTATAAATATTTTTAGAATATCTAAAATGTTTTTCCTCTAATCTTATCTTCCAATGGAGCTATTCCAACCTTATCACATATATGCTTATTTTGAAACTATCTATAAGGGTAAAGCCACTCCGCCACTTGAGTATCCTCATCTCTTCTACACTATAAATAATAGATCTAAAACATATACTCTTATTAATGACTTACTCGCCCAAAGTCACAATCCCCTCATTAGGTCTTGTACTTCATCTCTCTCTCTCTAATCATGTCAATATGAATAATATAATCAGTAAAAAGGACACACTGAGGTACATCCTCTTGCAAATGTCTAATCAAAAAATATAAGAAGAAAATAAAATCTTATAGTGAATGAAATCGATGACTAAGGCGACAAACATCAGCAAACTAGGTTGAACGTTCTTCACAGCGATGGAGCTACTCTAACCTTATCACGCATAAAACAAGCTCCTTACCATTCTATGCAAACTTATACTAAGAAAATCAATGAAAAAATAAGAAACTTATGGTGGATTTTCCCAAAAAATGTGGCGTTCCACTGACGACGAAGGTGATGAGCATCGACAAACTCTCGTGGATGTCTGTAAGGCATGGGGAGATGGAGGCGTGCGGAGAGCATAACAAAATGGCTAAATGAAATTATAATCCAGACGGGCTCGGGTTTGAAATAGGGCTTTTGTCGATAGATTTTCTGACTGATAAGATGTTAGAAGTATTTTCATCGTTCTTTATAAAAGTAATATTTTATTTTGTTTAAAATGATAGGTCTCTACTCTGTAGGTCAATATGCTATAAATTTTTGGCATAAAATGAGCCGCATTATACAATATGCTTATAGATTACGGCATATAAATCGATGTAATCGGCGCTAGAAAGGTACCAACGCCATTTTCATCAGTATTACCACCGTAATATTTCCATCACATATGACACTGATAAAAATGCTGAAACTACCATCGTATATAGATTCGCTAGAAGCTCCGACGGTAATCCCGCATTTTCCTGTAGTGAGCTATAGTAAATATGAACATACATAACAAATAAAAATTTTTCATAATCAAAAAATTCTTGTTCAATTTATAATCAAGATAAGTGTTTATCTTTTTATAACATCTACAAGGATCAAGTAAAAGGTGCTAAAAATGATTCATTCAAATGTAAACAAATCTAATTCTTTGGATTCTAATTTATCAAAACCATTTTATAATCTATTAAGCAAGGGAATTTTTCTTTTCGTGAAAATATAATAAGCAAACAGGGTGAGCACATATTTCTCTTGGTCATTCGTTAAGAAACCTAGGAAAGAAAATAAGCTCAGATTTTTCACATCAAGCATTTCTTCTCTTTCCGAATCCCCTTACTATAAAGTTTATTCAGCGACTCTAGATATTTTTACTCTTTAGTAGAATGTTGTGAGTCTTTTAAGTCTTATGTTACTATGAACATTGATCAATTAACATTTTCCTTAAATTTAGATATGGAGGTGAATCACTCTCTGGCAGTAGACGAGTAACCAACTAAGTATTAATTCCTTATTTGTTTCATTTAAGGCCATCACAATACTTGAGAGACCATTATTTAAAGGTTGTCACACCATTAGATGGATTTTGTTTTGCTATATAGTACTCCAAGTGGTGTTCTTTAAATTTTGAGGCAATCCTTAGGCCTTAATAATTTTCCTTGAGAAATATAAAAAATAAAGCTGTAAGGCTCGGGCCCTTCAAACTTACCTGCTTGGTGGGTTTGTTTTTCCTTTTCAGTCATTATCTTAAAAGTGATCTCTAGGATAGGTGTGGAAAGTTATGCTTAGTAATAATATGCTCTTGTGGTGACCTGCCCACTTGCCGTTAGAAGAACCCTCTAAGTGTATCTTAATTATCTATGGACTTTGCCTTCATGTTATGTTATGAAGAATGTAACATAAGCTCTTTTAGTCCCCTCCTCGTAGCAGTTTACGGCAAAATGATTGTAAATTCAGCTTTGTGGTTAAACTTTCTTTTTGGATCTGAACGCCTAACTGATTACAAGTAATGAGCGAAGCACATATTATCTACTATCCATCAAGAAATCCTTCATCTCACGCATTCTCGTTCTATGATATCATGACAAGTGCGTAAAAATATTAAAGTAAGACATCATGTCCATGAGACTTCATTTAGAGTGACATTGGAATTTTCACTATGTTGGGTGTGCCTCGGGTAAGGATTGTTTCGTGTAAATGGGTATCATTCCATATTTGATAGTACTTGTGAGAGGTATGAGTTGATTGTTAAAGATGTGTTTTAATTCGGTATTCACCACCTAACATCATTACTTTCCCCCATCCCCCTAACTGAGCTAGTGGTAAATTTTTGGTGACTAGAATTTATGAGAGGATGGTGAATACAAATTAACATGTCTTAAGAATGTGTGATGAGCTAGAGAACTGGATGTAATCTCGAGAGTAATGAGAGGACAAGTAAATATTTATAGAATTTGAATCAACGCAAAGATTTTATAATACACACCTAGAATATTAAAATCCAAATATGAAAGACACATTCTTATTGTTTCTATATATTTGACATATAATTTAATTAATAAAGTTCCAAGGGTCTAGGACTCATTTAGATATAAAGTACATTAAATGGAGGGAGAGTGATGTTGATGGCATACAACGCGCACACACATCCAATGCATGATAAACTAAACAACATGGATCTCACACACTTTGACTAGAGAGTTATGTCATCAACAACTTGATTCATGAGAGTGTTTGGAAATTTGGGCGGGCGTGAGTATAAATGAGACTCTTGCGACATTGTTAGTCAAGTTGTTTCAAGTGATTACTTGGGATAGTATGTAAGTACGACTACGTTCTTACTTGTATATTAACAGTTTGAGGATGAAGTTGTTGATAGAGAAGAGACTTTACTGCGAGTGTCTTTACTGGAGTAAGTCGCATCCCTATAATTGTGCACTTGTCCGACTGGTATTTGGGTGTATTACTGGTGCTTTTCCTTTTTGTTTGTTTCTTGAATGATAAATATTTGCGTGAAATGATAGAGAAAAGTGACCTAGTTGTTATGTATCTTTGAGTATATACTACTTGTTGTCTAGTCTCCTTGAGCCATGTTGCACTAGAGATGGTTTTTATGTGAATTTCCTCATGATCTGAACATTGGAACTGGGCTGGTTAGGTTCTTGCCGCATAAATATGGTAAGCCGCAGTTCCTAATGGAGAGGTTAAGGTCACCTGGACGATTAGTATGAGCTATCGATTATTATATAGACATATTTTGGGACATACACTTTTCCATTTTTGCTGTTTAATACCATGTTGACGAGTTAGACTACGCTATTCGTAGAGATTGCTTAAAGGTATTGACATCTTGAGCCTAGCGAATGGAGGGATTAATAGAATTTCATTTGTACGACCACTCAAATATATCATTATAATTTTAATCTGCGCATCATTTTAATGATTACGACCTACAATTTTTGAAATTAGACTAGAGTAGATACATTGAACAACATTAGATGTCTCTTTGGATCTTTTAATGTCAACGCCAACGTAATATGAAAGTAGTATTACTGACTTCAATATTCTTAGTGCAACATCAAGTGCTATATATGAATATATATATAAAAAACTAAATGTCTATATTCTAAAGTAAAAAATATATAATAATTGGGTGTGATTGAGAGATCTAATTTCATGTATTTCACTTGAGCCTATTGAAAATTCTCACTATTGGGTACATGGCTCATATTATAACTACTTCCAGTCTGTAACACCACGTATATTTTTTTTCCATGCAAATTGAAAGTATGAACATTTTGATATCACAATTACTTCTTATAAATTACAATATTCATTATAAAAACTTTGATGCATCATATACATTTGATGACCCAATGCAATCTTAAAATTTTTAAAGTTCAATCTGTAATCACTCAATTACTGAAGAAGAGCACTAATTATTCTTGGTTATTCATAATAAATCAATGTGTTCTTTTTTGGCTTTAATTTTCCCAACTCAGTTAGGTCCATTATCATATATATACATATATATATATTTTTTTCTTTCTATATACATATATACATATCATATATATATATACATAAATATATATATATATATACATATATACTATATATATAAAGCATATATAGTATATATATATATTATGTATATATATACTCATTTATATACATATTATCTTTCAATTCTTGACAGACAATGCCAAAGTTAAAATGTCTGACACAAAGCAAAATATATTACAATGTAACTACTCTCAACAACTCTTAGACACCCGATTCTTAACTGCTTGTTCTTGCCCTCGGGAAAAAAGGAAAAAAATAGGAAACCAAAGAGGAAAAAATTTGAGATCACCTAAAAAAATCTATCATTCATTTATTTATTGTTAATGAAAATATATTTTATTAAATGATAAAACAATAGTAGTATTTTCAGATGCCTTAATTTAGCCAGAAATACATGCATGGCTTTTAAACTTAAAAAATTACTCAAATATTGAAATTGGTCATATCAGTAAAAAATAAACGAGAATCGGATATGTAGTTACAAACTTTTAAATTTAAATCTTCAACCAAATATTTTATTTAATTTTAAATATAAAAGTCTAACTTTTAGATTATATTTTATAAAATATTCTTTTTGTTTTAATCATTCATTCACCAAATCAATGCTGTTTGAGGTGTAAGCTCAATTTGGTGAAAATTTTCATTTATTTTAATCTTATTAGTTTTTTTACAACTCATATTCTTTCTTAATTTTTTCATCTTTAATACTTTTGTCCTTAAAAGTTACATTTATGTTTCTCTATATAATCTATATTCTAATTTAAATTTTTCGTTGTCTTATCTTAAAAACAAAGTTTGCATCTCTAAATAATTCCTAAAAAAAAATAAATATTCTTTAACAAAATTATTAAATAAATTGCAGAGTTGTCACAATTCAAAAAGCGTAAGTTTAGGTGAATTCAATAAGTTAGTGACAATAACA
>NW_021318877.1:0-10812 GCF_001605985.2 Dendrobium catenatum
ATCCAGGACTTGGGACCTAGCAACGACAGTGTTAAATTATAATTAATAGTCTTGATGGGAGTGATGTGTACGCTGGAGTTCATAAAGTTTGATTTTGATGGGACTTGACAGTACCATGAATTTTTTTATGGTAATTGATCTATGTTTTCTAACATCTTGCTTAAAATTATCTGCATGATTATGTAGGAGATGATGTTAATGTTAAAAAAATTTTTGTTCTCTTTGGAGATAAAAAATCTATATCTGGTGGCAGTGGTAAAGTTGTTGATAGTGGACCTGAGTAATATATTTTTATATTTTATTTAGATCATGGTGGCCAAAGAATTCTAGATTAATTTTAACTGAATTAAAGCAATTGAAGTTGTTTATATCCCTACAAATTTCCAACATGATCAAGAAAGCATTTTTAAGTTGATGCTCAATTTATGATGTTGTTCTATTATTAAGAATGTCTATATATCTTTACCTTTGTACGGATGATTTCATCTCCATTTTGAAGAAAAAACATACTTTCAATTCCTACAAAAAAAGTAATGAATTGTCATTTATAAAATATGAAGCAATGCTAAATTATATATATAAGATAAAAATGATCTTATCTTTTTATTTAAGGTCATCTATTTTGAGTCTTATAAATCTAAGAGTATTTTTGAATGTCTTCTATCTGAAAATATAAGTATATATGCAACAATGACATATAATGTTGTGGAGAGAAGTTGAGAAACTTACTGTCCTAAAGAGAGTTCTAGTCCACTTTTAAAATTTTGGATATGTTTGGGAAACCTCTACAACATATATTGGATGGAAGATAGATGCATCTTCTTATCCATTTAAATGTAACTTGATAAACCTATTTCTCCATTGTGCATATAAAATATTATTGGCTCTAGGGATTCCCTTGTCATCAAAAGCTAGAGGATCTCCCTTTATATAATACAATATACTAGTAGGTATTGGACTTACAAGAGCCTGTAATGTATAGTGAAAACAGCCATAGTTATACTTGCATTAACTACCTTGCCAACAATTTTCAATTGTATTAAATTCTTGATGTATTGATTTAATATAATAACTTCTCTTAGGTGGGCAGTGTAATATCAGTTAGTTAAGAATTTGAAAGATCAGTTCAGTAACCTAATCCAAAGCCAGATCCTGGTTAAGAAAGGTCTCTCGTCGCGATCCGGCTCGGGCGGGATCCGTCCCCGTCGGGTCGGGTCGTGACAGGCAGTGACATTCATAATTTGATAACCGAAACTCAGAGGCAGCAGTACAAACTAATAAGAGTCAATAACTTTTTATTATCTTTAACATATACAACTTACTAAGTGAAGCTTATATATTTTGTTTTTTAACATTCGTAGGTCAAATAATTTAAGCTTATATATTCTTCTTTCTAATATTTACATATCAAGACAAGGACATCCATACATAATACGTATAACAAAGGTTCTCATGCCATACAATATGGTGAGCTTGGTATCAACGAGGAAAACGTTTTCCTATACATTGGCTCAAATCTGAACAATGACAACTCTACTTTCATTGAGGATGATAACTCTATTCCGTTTACACCAAGTGCTGTGAACCAACGTGATGCATACCTCATTTATTATTTGCATAAGATAGGCATATGATATGGGTACCTTTTCTTTTAGACAACTGAGATAAGTCACCTTTTCTTTTTTTGTGACAGTTTCATAATTAACCTAAAGGATCATCCAAAAAATGTGATATACAAAAAGAACTGCTTGATATAATGACCAATCGCATGCATATGGATAATAGTATAAACCTCATAGGAAAACTTATCTTTGGATCAGAGAAAGACATACAAGTATTTAGTGCAGTTCGAAAGACAGGCAGCCTTTGGTCGATGACTGGCCTGCCTCAATGATGCATTCATATTTTGGTTATTTATGTTTTGATGTAATTTGAACAATATTTAGTTGTGTTTTATGTTTTTTTTTTATTTACTATCCAATGATGGAAAGCATTCAATGATCATGGTAGGAAGTGCTCGGGCATGGCATAGCTTGGGTTTGCTAGCATTTTGTGTCCTTTGTTCTTTGGGTTGTTTGCTGTTTCACGGTTTGAGCCATGGCTGCTCTCGGGTTGGGCTTGGCTGCTCTGGTTGTGAGCTGAAATATTGTGAACTTCTTTGTGCTAGCTCATTAATGATTGAGCTGAAGTTTAGTTCATTATTAGAGGAGTAATTACACTTTCTAGCTCATAAATTTGAATATGTATGTGGAGTGGAGTTTGTTTCTTCCACTTCTTATGTCTCCCCGAGTTCTTCTTTGTGTTGTTCCCGTGATATGCCTGTTGGGTGCTTGTGTGGGCTTTTCGGTTTCTCCCCCTGGCTGTTTTCTCGAGCCTTCTCCAGCCCGTTTCTGGTGCTGGCTCTTCGGGTCCCTCCTTGGCTGTGTTCCCGTGGCTTCTCCTTCCAATTTTTGTGCAGTTTTTTGGGAGATGTTTGTGGTGTCTTTTTTCCTTCTTCTTCCCCTTACCTGAATGGTTTGGTTGAAGGTCGATGTTAGTTGTTTGGCTTCCCTTTTATGCCTATATATATAAGAAGATTTTGTCTTGGCGAGGTTGTTGATTAACTTGAAAGAAGTTGCTAAAAACCTGAGGGTTTCTTCTCTTGGAAAAGCTTGAGAGCTTGTTCCACCTCTTCCCCCTCTCTATTTCGTTTTGGCTTCTAACCTCTTCTTCTCTACGCAAGTTCCACTCCACTTATATCCTTCTTCTTGAGCTTTTGGAAGCTGTTTGTTGGTTGATTTTGGGAGACATTTGCTGGAGGAGTTTGGTTGGACGTTGAACCCTTTTGTTGTGGTGGACCCTCGATTTGCAAGACTAAGCACTTTTTCATATATTTCCAACTTCTCATTGCATGTGATGAAATCGCTTGCCGGTTGTTCTGAGGATAGTAGTTTTATGCTATAATTTTTTTTCGTTTGTTCCAACTTTTAGTTGACTTTGATGTTTTGTTTGGATGTTTGCTTACTAGATTGAATGGAGTTTGGTTTTTAATTTGTCCTAGTGTTCTCCTACTTGTCTCTTCTTTCTAGTTTGTCTGCATCACTCAAATCAATGGTAAGTTTTTTGAACTTCTATTCAAATTTCTCCATCTCAAGATTAAATGGGCTTCATTTAAATATGATTTGCATTTTCTTTTGTGTGTTGCAAATATGAATTCAATGATTATAATTTTGATGATAACAAATATTTTTAGCATTCATGTTTCCTTACTACCATTATTTCTACACATATATTTTGCTTGTCCTACTACTAATATTTCTGATCCACAAGATCAATTGTAATTCAAGCCAGCTCAATATTGGATAGAATAGGACTGAGTCAGTATGTAAGTGTAATCCCAATGGTTTTTCCTTTTCTAGAGTCAAATGTAATAATATAGATCCGGATGCTAACTAACCTTGCACAAATACACTCAGAGGAAGAAATTCTGTAAGTTTTAAAGTTTTTTATTCTTGATTATATCATACGGGACGATTTAAAATCCTCTAAGACCATAGAATAAAAACAAAAATCCTAATTAGGGCATCTGTATTAAGATAGCCGAATTAAGAAAATCGTCTTAAACGATATTCACATCTTTTATTTCCTTTACGGTGATATCTATTCAATGACATATGTTTAAGATAATAACTGTCATAACGATTATGATGAAATTTGTATTTGAATGTGAGAAATTGCTTGATAAGAAACATTTCAACCAAACTGCATGTTAAGATTATGAAGCCTATTTGAAATGATTAATATAATTTTTTTCTAATTTATTTTGTCTGATTGATGTCATTTCTTCCCATCTTTTTTATGTTATAATTTGCTTGCATCACTAATTATCTACAAAATTAGTTATATTTTGACGGAAAGTGATAACTTGAATTTATTTCTCCTACCACAAGTGAGAGAATATCTATTTATATTTAATCTTGCTCTTATTTCTGCTCATCTAGGATGATATATGTTATGCCTATGAAATCATAAAAAATTGTGGTTTGAACGATTAAAATATCATTGTTTTCATGTATGATGATATTGCATACAAAGAGGAAAATCTCAGACAATGGATTATAATTAACCGTCCTGATAGGGGTGATGTGTACGCTGGAGTTCCCAATGTTTGATTTTGATGGGACTTGACAATACTATGATTTTTTTTCTGGTAATTTATCTATGTTTTCTAACATCTTACATAAAATTAACTGCACAATTATGTAGGAGATGCTGTTAATGTTAAAAAAAATTTATTGTTCTCTTTGGAGATAAAAAATTTATATCTAATAGTAGTGGGAAAGTTGTTGATAGTGGACCTAACGATCATATTTTTATATTTTATTTAGACCGTGGTGACCCAGAAGTTTTATATTAGTTTTAACTGAATTAAAGTCAATTGAATTTGTTTATATCCCTACAAATTTCTAATAAGATTAAGAAAATAATTTAAACTTGATGTTCAATTTATGTTGTTGTTCTATTATTAGGCATGCCTACATATCTTTACCTTTATGCGGATGATTTCATCTCTATTTTGAAGAAAAAACATGCTTTCAATTCCTACAAAAAATGGTAATGAATTGTCATTTAAAATATGCAGCTATGCTAACTAACATTTATATATATAAGATAATGATGGTCTTGCCTTCTTATTTCAGGTCATCTATCTTGAGTCTTGTGAATCTACGAGTATTTTTGAAGGTCTTCTCCCTGAAGATATAAGTATATATGCAACAACGTCATCTAATACTGTATAGAAAAGTTGGGAAACTTACTGTCCTGGAGAGAATCCTAGTCCACCTTCAGAATATTGGATATATTTGGGAGACCTCTACAGCATATCTTAAATGAGAGGATGTATTTGTCTTCCATCCAAAATATGTTATAGAAGTCTCCCAAACATGTCCAGTATTTTGAAGGTGGACTAGGACTCTCTCCAGGACAGTAAGTTCCTCAATTTATGTCCATAGCATTAGATGTCGTTATTGCATATATATTTATATATTCATGGAGTTCACTTTCAAAAATACTCTCAGATTCACAAGACTTAAGATAGATGACATGAAATAAAAAGATAAAACCATCATTACCTTAAATATGAAAATGTTACTTAACATAGATGTATATTTTATAAATGACAATTTATTATCATTTTTTGTCGGAATTGGAATCATGTTTTTTATTCAGAACAGTGATAAAATCATCCGCATAAAAGTAAATGATATGTAGGCATGTCTAATAAAAGAACAACAACTTAAATTAAGCATCAAGTTAAAATTGTCTTTTTGATCATGTTGAAAATTTGTAGGGATATAAACAACTTCAATTGACTTTAATTTAGTTAAAACTAACTTATAACTCCTGAGCCACCATGATCTAAATAAAATATAAAAATATAATCATCATATCCACTATCAAAAACTTTCCTACTGCCATTAGATATAGACATTTTAACTCCAAGGTGAACAACAAAAAAATTCTTAGCATTAACATCATTTCCTACATAATACTGCAGATATTTTTAAGCAAGATATTAGAAAACATATATAAATTATCAGAAAAAAAATAATAGTACAGTGAAGTCCTATCAAAATAAAACCTTGGGAACACTAACGTACACATCACCCTCATTTGGACGGTTAATTATGATTCCTTATCTAGGATTTTTCTCATTGTATACAATATCATCATACATGAAAATAATAATATTTCCATCCTTCAAACCATCATTTTTTATGATCTGATAGGCATGACATATATCAGCCTAGATGAGCAGAAACAAAAAAAAGATTAAATATCAATAGATATTCTCTCACTTGTATTAGGAGAAATATATACAAGTTATCACTTTCTATCAAAATAAAACAAATTTTATAAAGAATTGGTTATGCAAGCAAACCACAATATAAAAAAGATTGAAAGAAATGACATTAATCATACAAAATAAAGTAAAAAAAAATCTATATTAATCACTTCAAATAGTCTCCCTAATTTTAACAAGTAGTTTGGTTGAAATGTGTCTTATCACATAATTCTCACATTTAAATGCAAGTTTCACCATAATTTTTATGTCAGTTATTGTCCTAAACATATATCATTGAATAGATATCACAATAAATGATATGAAAGATATGAATGTCGTCTAGGATGATTTGCTTAATTTGGTTGTCTTAGCATAGATGCCCTAATTAAGTTTTATATTTTTACTTGATCATCCAGGATGATTTTGAATCGCCCCGTACGAAATGATCAAAATAAAAAAAAAATTCTTCGTTGATACCAAGCTCATCATATTTCATGATATGAGAACCTTTATTATACGTATTATTAACTAATGTAGGAGAAATAGATACAAGTTATCACTTTCTACCAAAATAAAACTAAATTTTTTGTAAGTTCAAGAAGATTTCTGAGTACGTCTGTAAGTGTAATTCTAGTGATTTTTTTTTTCTTGAGTCAAATATAATATAGTGGATGCTGATGCTAAGAAATCTTACACACACACTCAAAGGGAGAAATTATATAAGTTTTAGAGTTTTCTATTTTTGATTATATCGTACGAGACGATTCAAAATCATCCTGGATGATCAGTTAAAAACAGAACCTCTAATTAAGGCATCTATGTTAAGACAGCCGAATTAAGCAAATCGCCCTATATGATAGGCTCAAATCAAAAAAACTCAGCCACCAAACTCTATAGGCAAGATATATTTTTAGAAATCATAGGCATAAAAATCGGGGCATGTTAGTAGAACTTTGGATGTTTTTATGCATTGAAATATTGAAGAAAAGTGTTCTTATATAAAGTATTGTAATTTATATTATAATGCTCGAAATAATGAATGATTCGAGGTGTATTTGGAACAATTATAATATTTTTAAATATGATTGTCATTTATTCGTAGTAATTTTTTTAAAAACTACTGTAAAAGCAACTTCCTAATATAATTTTTTTTCAAAAATAGTGAAAAAAACATTAAACAAGTAAGATTGTAGCTACAGGTCTAAAAAGTAAATTCAATAAGAAAGTTATCCAAAAAAGATTCTTAGGCTTCGTTTGGGACGACTTTCTTACTATTTCTTAAAACAGTTTTTTTACTAGAAAACTATTTTAATAAGCAATAAGAAAGTCGTTCCAAACAAAGTCATAATCTCATATGTTAAAACTCATCATATTCTATTATCGACAACCTTTCAAATTACATAGAAACTAATTCCACGCTTATAAATATTGCAAAAAGCCTTCATAATTATATTATTTATTATAAAGAATAATACAAAGCTTAAAATAAATAAGAGGCTTCTCGCATATATGAAAACAAATTAGAAAATGTTTTTTCTAAATCATTTTGGTTCTTATTCTTTTCATTTCCTCTCTTCCAATTATTATTTCAAATCAAATAGGGCAATATGAAGACAAAAAATTGTTTAATATGCCACTTAATATCATCGGAGAAAACAAAGTGAGCTTTTGTCATACAAGGCTCAGTATGTAGTGGATTGGTGGGGTTAAACTATGGATCCTCATAGGCTACAAGATCTTCAATATTAAACGTAGGATTAATGTTAAAACCCTCAGGAAGGTCTAGCATATAAGCATTACTATTTATTTTAAATATTATTTTGAAAGGTCTTGCGCTTCTTGCATGTAACTTCTTGACGGCCCCTTGCGGGAACCGCTCCGGACGAATCTGAACCATCACAAAGTCTCCCACTTCAAATTCTTTAAATCGTCACTTGAGGTTCGCATTGCGTTTATAGTTAGCATTACCTTGTTCAATCTTTTTATTAATTTATTTGTGCAATTCTTGTAGATGCGATGTAAATGCGGCATGTGCTATCTGAATTCATGTCTAAAATTCAAGACCCAACAAGATAAAAATATGGGAATGATGTGATGCAAGAGACTTGATATACAAGGTGAATGAAATGACATGTGGACTCACACAAATTTTAAACAGAGAAAATTCTAGAAGACAACAGACTACAAAAATACACATAACATACTAACTCACAAGCACACATAGATGAAAAAAAGGTGGAAGAGTCCCGAAATGAGGGGATTTAAAGTGTTCAGGTCTAAGGGAACTGGTGCAGGGGGAGAAATGAAGATATCCTTAGCTACCAAGGCATTTTTATAAGAAGTTTCAGTTAGGGTCGTAGGTAGTCTCCTAGGGGAAACAGTATAATCTAACAAATTCATCCAACTTGGAGAGAGATAGTCCTTAACAGGGAAAGAAAAGAATATAGCGGGCAAAATGAATAAATCAGAAACAAGATAAGGTGATGGGTCCTGACTAACAACCATAATGGGATAGCCCAAAGAGTCACCAGCAGGCATGAGACTCAAAAGATGGGATAGAGTGTCCAAAACAGATGTGGGGAAAACAGTTAGAGAGATGTCATGAGAGTATGGGCTAAAACTCTTTCTAATGTTAATGTCGATACGAGGAATGGAGAGGTAATTCCAATCAAGAAAGACACACTCGTTAAAATATAAATCTAGATGAGCAACTCCTAAAATAAACTCCAATAAAATAAGAGGAGACTCATTATTCAAATAGGCTCATGAACTTTCAGACTTAAATCACTATCTTCCGAACTCATAGTATTATTCTCAATATAATCAGGTTTGGTTGTAACCCTAGCATAAATGGATTCATGGTCAATTAAATCGGGAGTTAAATCAGGTAGTAAATTCAGCTGAACCACTTTTAACTCAAGATTATCCTTGTCGCAATCATAATTATTCGAAATTAAATCAGACTTATTCGGAGTCATCTCAATAGAAGATATGATTAGATCATAATCTTCTAAATTTAATTCCAAAGGGTTCAAGATCAGATCAGTTTTGTTCGAGATCAAATTAATATCCTCTATGCAGACCTTATCCAAAGGGATATCCTTGATGAGATTAGGATCAGGATGGGCTAAGGTATCCAGGTTTAAAGGTTTTAGCTCTCCTAAATCAAGATTTAAATCATGTAGGGAATCTAATGTAATCACTTTAATCACATCCTCAAAGAATTGTTCGTTATCAGTGATATCATTAGTATCCACGAAATGGATGCACTCAGTCTTAGGTTCAGGGGATCTTTTCTTTTTAATGCATTTCTTTATTATAATTACACTTGCAGGGTCAAGGGCTGGGGAGGCTAAATGATAACTGGGATGGCTAGGAGTCGGCCCAAGTGGGGAGTCATATGGAACCGATCCAACAGAAGGCCCAATAGAGGGTCAGCCATCGAGGCTATGAGAAAACCTACAGGGTGGGTCAGCAACCCTGATGTTACTAAAGGATGGGTGGTCTCGACCACAGTAATGTCCAAAGTTTGTTCCAACAAAAGAGGTAGGGTGGTGCTCTAGATAACGGTCACCAGGGGTAGGGGTCTTGAAAGTGTAACACCCAAAGATTTGATGAACAGGGGGTGACCTAAGCTTAAAACCAGTTGGTTGGTCGCTGGAGATGGTCGGTATTTTATATTAAGTTCTCGCCTCATATCTTTCCAATTAGAAGTAGGGTACTCACCGCTAGTCTCTTTATGATCTTCCAATCTCATCCAAAATTGAAGAGACTGACCTTTTAGATGAGACTTGGCGATGCTAACCTGGTGGGACTCAAGGATATGACGTTATTCAAAATAGTTCACTAATTGTCTAACTCATTCCCTAAAGTAGTAAGGGTCCGATTAAACATTAAAGGTGGGTAGACGGTAATGTGATTCTAAGTGATGTTGTTGTGGCTTAGGCCCAAGCTAGGTTGATAAACAGTGTTGGGCATCTTATGATTATCATGATTGATCTAATGGGGCACGTACCTAGAGTGGGGAGAGTCAACATGTTCGGTGGAACGTCTGTCGGTCGAAGAAGGCACTACGTGGTGGAAGCAACCGATGCTTTGGTAATTCAGTTGACTCCTTGATGCGATGCCAGTCTGTGCTTGCTGTCATGCTGGCAAAAGCGGGGTTTTCGGCTTACCTACTATTGGATTTGAACCAATGACTCTCGCCGTATGAAAGCGATACTCTAACCGCTGAGTCAAGTAGGTCAAGCTGAGTCAAGTCAGAGAAAATCGACTCTAAGATAAAGCCAACCAAAGCGCAACCAGAGTTCTCCGCGGGGTGGAGCGCTAAGAAAGAGAAGTACTTACACCAAGCGGGGACCGGCTTCGCTAGACCATTTTAGTCCGTCCGGGCTAGGCTCTATTGGGCGCTGGTTTATCGTAAACAAACAACAAACTTGATTCATAGCATACAGCAGGACTAAACGATTCTTTAGATACGATATTTCGTATCTAAAGTCTAGATCGTTAGATACGATATTTCGTATAGAAACAAAAGAGAAATCTCGTATCTAATAGAGATAGAAAGATCGGAAATCTCGTATAGAAAGAAGAGAAAAACCAGAGCTAGGTCTGGGATAGATATCTCTATGGAGATTGAAAAGATCTTGCCTTCATGCCTGCGTCTACCTTTAGGGCAGATTTTTCCTCCTTCCGATCGGTAGCTATTTCACTTGTTATGAGCCGGGACTAATCTAACTCTTCCTATTCCTACATGACAGGAAGACCTTTTTTTTATCTAGCGCCTACTACCGAAGTAGGAACCAGACAAGGTTTTTCAATTCCTCCAGTACTCAAGCCTCCTTCGTGGTTTTAGTTAGAGAGCCCACAAGACTAAATAGGTCATCTAACTTCTTTTGAAGTTTTGTCGGGTCCATTGGAAAGTGTTAAGTGATGCTTAATGAAGAGTGGGTGTAAGGGACATCATTTAGACACTAAGTTAGGCTCAC